>NC_050573.1:47939972-48239972 GCF_011100635.1 Trichosurus vulpecula | reverse complement strand
CACCCCACTCCCCTCCCCATCCCCTTTTCCCTTACTTTCTTGTAGGGCAAGTTAGATTTCATTGCCTGTATATCTTATTTCCTAGTTGCATGCAAAAACTTTTTTTAACATCTGCTTTTAAAACTTTGAGTTCCAAATTCTCTCCCCTCTTCCCTACTCACCCACCCTCCCTAAGAAGGCAAACAATTCAACATAGGCCACATGTGTATCATTATGTAAAACCCTTCCACAGTACTCATGGTTGTGAAAGACTAACTATATTTTTCTCCTTCCTATCCTATCCCCCTTTATTCAATTTTCTCCCTTGACCCTGTCCCTTTTCGAAACTGTTTGCTTTTGATTACCTCCTCCCCCATCTTCTCTCCCTTCTATTGTCCCCCCTTTTCTATGTCCTTCCTTCTTCTCTCCTGTGAGGTAAGATATCCAATTGAGTGTTTATGTTATTCCCTCCTCATGTCAAATCTGATGAGAGCAAGACTCACTCATTCTCCCTCATCTGCCCCCTCTTCCCTTCCAACGAACTGCTTTTTCTTGCCACTTTTATGTGGGATAATTTACCCCATTCTATCTCTCCCTTCCTCCTTCTCTCACTATATTCCTCTCTCATCCCTTAATTTGATTTTATTTTTTTAGGTATCATTCCTTCATATTCAACTCACCCTGTGCCCTCTGTCTATATACATATATGTATGTATGTATGTATGTATGTATGTATGTATGTAGGTATATGTATATTCCCTTCAGCTACCCTAATACTGAGGTCTCAGGAATTATACACATCATCTTTTCATGTAGACATATAAACAAAACAGTTCAACTTTAGTGAGTCTCTTATGATTTCTCTTTCTTGTTTACCTTTTCATGCTTTTCTTGATTCTTGTGTTTGAAATTCAAATTTTCTATTCAGCTCTGGTCTTCTCACTGAGAAAGCTTGAAAGTCCTCTATTTTACTGAAAATCCATATTTTGCCTTGGAGCATGACACTTAGTTTTGCTGGGTAGGTGATTCTTGGTTTTAATCCTAGCTCCATTGACCTCAGGAATATCATATTCCAAGCCTTTGATCCCTTAATGTAGAAGCTGCTAGATCTTGTGTTATCCTGATTGTGTTTCCATAGTACTCAAATTGTTTCTTTCTGTCTGCTTGCAGTATTTTCTCCTTGATCTGGGAGCTTTGGAATTTGGCAACAATATCCCTAGGAGTCTTCTTTTGGGGATCTTTTTCAGGAGGCGATCCGTGGATTCTTTTAATTTCTATTTTACCCTCTGGCTCTAGAATATCAGGGCAGTTCTCCTTGATAATTTCTTGAAAGATGATATCTAGGTTCTTTTTTTGATCGTGGCTTTCAGGGAGTCCAATAATTTTTAAATTATCTCTCCTGGATCTATTTTCCAGGTCAGTGGTTTTTCTATGAGATATTTCACATTGTCTTCCATTTTTTCATTCCTTTGGTTCTATTTTATAATATCTTGATTGCTCATAAAGTCACTAGCTTCCACTTGCTCCAGTCTAATTTTTAAGGTAGTATTTTCTTCAGCAGTCTTTTGGACCTCCTTTTCCATTTGGCTAATTCTGCCTTTCAAGGCATTCTTCTCCTCATTGGCTTTTTAGAGCTCTTTTGCCATTTGAGTTAGTCTATTTTTTAAGGTGTTGTTTTCTTCAGTATATTTTTCAGTAGTTTTTTGGGTCTCCTTTAGCAAGTCATTGACTTGTTTTCATGGTTTTCTTGCATCACTCTCATTTCTCTTTCCATTTTTTCCTCTACTTCTCTAACTTGCTTTTCCAAATCCTTTTTGAGCTCTTCCATGGCCTAAGACCAGTTCATGTATTTCTTGGAGGCTTTTGATGTAGGCTCTTTGACTTTGTTGACTTCTTCTGGCTGTATGTTTTGGTCATCTTCATCACCAAAGAAAGATTCTAGAGTCTGAGTCTGAATCTGAGTCTATTTTCGCTGCCTGTTCATGTTCCCAGCCAACTACTTGACCCTTGAGTTTTTCATCAGGGTATGACCGCTTGTAGAGTGATTTTTCCCAAGCTTGAGGGACTGCGCTGTTTTTTTCAGAGCTCTTTCTACACAGCAAGCTCTGCCACACCAGCGCTCTTCCTCCCCCAAGAACCAGCAACCTGGACCACAACTCAGATCTGAGCAGGCTCTGCACTCCCGCTTGGATCCACCACTTATTTCCTCCCACCAGGTAGCCCTGGGGCCGGAAGCAACTGCAACTGTAGTTCTGTAGCTGCACTACCTCTGCTGCCAGCGGGGCAGTGGTCTAACCACGAACTCCTTTCACTCTGTCCCCACAGTTTTTCCCACTAACTTTCTCTGTTGTCTTTGGTGTTTGTGGTTTGAGAAGTCTGGTAACTGCCACAGCTCACTGATTCAGGGTGCTAGAGCTTGTTCCACCTGGCTTTCAGGTCTGGTTGGTCTAGGTACAGCCCACACTGAGCTCTGCTCCCAGCATGATATGATAGACCTTACCCAGAGACCATCCAGGTTGTCCTGGGCTGGATCCCTGCTTCCCTGTGCTATTCTGTGGGTTCTGCAGTTATAGAGTTTGTTCAGAGCCATTTTTATGGGTGTTTGGAGGTTCCTGGGGGAAAGTCCTAGGCAAGTCCCTGCTTTCCAGCTGCCATCTTGGCTATGCCCCACAGGAAGGCATTCTTATAATTAGATAGCTATCAATATGTTCTTTTGGGGGTAGGTAAGCAACATGTATGCAGATAAAAGAATAAAAAATAAAAAAATACAAAATGGAGTTTGGGGTGGGGCTGGGAAGATGACTAACACCTGAAGGGATCAAGTGATGCCTCTGGAATGAGGCGGTGCTTGAGCTTAGCCTTGAAGGGAGAGAGGTGTACAAAGGGGTGAAGAGGCATGAAACTGGAGAGCATTCCAGACATGGGAGGGGGAGGGGGAGGCTGGCAGCCTGTGCAAGGGCAACAGAATGAGAGAATGAAGGAAAAGCTGCAAGTGGAACAGCTTGTGTGAAATGTAGAGTGAGAAGGAGTGATGTGTCCCCAGCCTGAAAATGAAAGCTGGAGCCCGATCATGAGGGACTTTAAATGCTAGAGAAGTTTGTTTTTGATCCTAGGGGCAATAAGGAGCCTTAAAATCTTCTTGAGTAGGAGAGTAACCTAGTCGATAAACATTTATTAAATGCCTACTATGTGCCAATCAACAAACATTTATTAAGCTCCTACTATGTGTCAATCAATGACCATTTATTAAGCTCCTACTATGTGCCAGTCAATGACCACTTATTAAGCTCCTACTACATGCCAGCCAATGAACATTTATTAAACTCCTACTATGTGCCACTCAATAACCATTTAAGCTCCTAGTATGTGCCAATCAATAAACACTTATTAAGTTCCTACTATGTGTCAGTTCCAGGATGAACTGGAGAGGGGAGAGATGGGGAAGAAGGGAGACTAATTAGGAAGTTTCTGTAACACAGGCAAGAGGTGAGTGGAATGGGAAGGGAATGGATGTGAGAGGTGTAGAATTGATCAGATTCAGCAACTACGGATGGCAAAGGAGAGGGACGGGGATGATTTCACCAGGAATTCCAAAGCTCCCTGAGCAGTAGTTAGTGCCTAGCACAAATGGCACATCTTATGCCAGCCAAAACACTCCGCCTCAGGTGGAGTTTTCGCCCAATACCTTTGCTCTTTTGTAGCTGAACACAAAGTCAGCTCAGGGGGTTGATTTAATGGGGACTCCTCTCTTCTCCAGTGGCTCCATTTCAATGACTTCAGAAGGTAGAGAGGGTATCTTTGAAAACTAAACTCCAAAGACAGCACCCCTGACTGCTGTCGAAAGGGGTGTTTTTCTCCAATCCGTGATGCCTGGGGTCTCGCCATCTGGTCTCCAGAAGCAGCTGCAAAAGCTACTGATTACTTCATTAAAGCCTTATTGTTCATTGCTTTTCCAGCACCTGATCAAGAGGCTTTGAAAACCCAGGGATGCCAGAATGCCCTGTTGGAAATGAATTCTGCATAGACTGCTCTTAAAATGAAAATTTGGACTAATAGCAATACCAGTAATAACAACTTCCAACTTTTATAAGGCATTTTACACACATCTCATTTGATCCTCATAAAAACCCTAGCGAGGGGTAGACTATTATTATACCAATTTTACAGATGAGGAAACTGAGCCGCACTGAGTTCAAGTGACATGCCTAGAGCCACAGACCTAGTAAGTCTCAGAGAGAGAATTCAAACCCAGGTCTTCCTGCCTCCAAACCCAATGCTCTAGCCACTGCATAAGGGTCCTGGACTCTTCCATGTCCCCTCATGCCCCATCACCCCATTCCATCCATTCTTTCATCCAGTGTTTCTCAAATCTCTCTGTTTTTTCCATTCCTGTTCTTA
Source organism: Trichosurus vulpecula (assembly GCF_011100635.1). Lineage (NCBI taxonomy): Eukaryota > Metazoa > Chordata > Mammalia > Diprotodontia > Phalangeridae > Trichosurus > Trichosurus vulpecula. The sequence continues at coordinate 48,235,595 of NC_050573.1, read as the reverse complement.
AATCCCCTCTCCTGCAGGTGGTCTTTCCCCATCCCCTCCTCTGCTAGTACCTTCTTCTCTGAGATTGCCTTCCATCTACTCCGCATATATCTTGTATGTGTTGATCTATGTACATCTTGTCTTCCCCGTTCAGATGTAAGATCCTGGAGGGCAGGGACTGTTTTTGCCTTTCTGTGTGTTCCCAGTGCTTAAAGCAGTGTCAGTCACATAGTAGGTGCTTAATAAATGTTTGGTGACTGACTGACCGCGTCACCACCCTAATCATAGAGTCACAGAATCTCAGAGTTAGGTGAACTTCAGGTAGTCCAATACCTACCTGTCCAAGACTATGTCCTAGTCCTATAGAGGAGAACCTTTATACTCTTGTGGTGACTTAATTAACACCCATGAATTTAATTATCATCTCTCTGCTGATGACTTCCAAGTCAAGCAGCCGAAACTGGAGTCAGTAAGATAGGAGTTCAAATCTGGCCTCAGATAGCTGCATGACCCTGGACAAGTCACTAAACCTCTGTCTCAGTTTCCTCATTTATAAAATAAAGATAAGAATAGCACCTACCTTCCAAGGTTGTGAGTATGAGATAATGTTCATGAAGTATTCTGCAAACATCAAAGCCATTATTATTATTAATATTTGTATTTCCAGCTCTCATCTCTTGCCTCAGAGCCAGCTGTGCTTAACCAACTGCTTCTTGAACGTTTTGAAGTGGGTGTGCTATTGCATTTGAAATGGCATGTCCAAAATAGAACTCATTATCTCTCCCCCAAACCCACCCCCTCCTCCAGACCTCCCTATTTCTGTTGAAGACCCCATCACCCTTCCAGCCACCTGGTTTCTAAGACCTCAGAGCCATCCTTAGTTCCTCAGTCTCCCTTACTGCCTTCATCCAGTCAGTTACCAAGTCTTCCTGATGCTAGGTCTGAATCCCCTCTCCCTTCTGTCTCTTTCTCTTTCCTTCCAGAGCCACCACCCTAGTGCAAGCTCTTCCCATCTCTCTCCAAGTCCATTGCAATAGATTCCTGATTGAATTCCTTGTCTCCAGTCTCCCCGGTCTCTAATCTCTCTTCCACACAGCTCCCAAAGTGATTTTCTAAAGTACAGAGTGACCTTGACACTCCCCTTACTCATTCAACTCCACTACCTTCCTATTAGCTCCAAGGTCAAATACAAACTCCTCTGGTTGTTATTGGAGGCTCTTCAAGATTCAGCCCCAAGCCATCATAACTTTGCACACTCAGTCCTTCATACCTGGAACCTATCTCCTCCTCCCCTACTCCTTTGGGAATCTCTGATTTCCTTCCAGTTTCAACTCACCTATCGGCTACACCATAACGTTTGCAAAGCACTTTACAAATACCTCCTTTGATCCTTACAACAGCCCTACAAGTAAATGCTGGTATCATTCCCTTTTTTACAGATGAAGGAACTGAGACAGAGGGAGATTAAGTGACTTGCCTAGGGTTACACAGCTAGTAAATATTTGAGGTAGGATTTGAACCTAGTACCATCCTCACTAGGGCAGGATGCCTTCTGACTGAGGGAAAGGAAAAAATAATGTGCTGGCTGAATTCCTCCATCTGCCAAAGAAGCAGAAAAAGAGCTGTTGTATCACAGGCTCAGTAGGGTTTTCTATATAACTCAGCCTCCAAATTAAGGGCACCTCAACGCGCTTCTGGTCAGTCAGTATTACCGTACAGACCAGGCCCTACTATAAAGCTAGGCACTCTTGGGAACCACGCAGAGAATCTGGCCCTGGTATTCAATGGAAACAAAGGATGCTTTGGTAAATATTTTATTTATCCTAATCTTAGAAACCAGCAACAAAAGCAAACATACAACTAGGCAAATAAAAATTAAAAAAAAAAGTTATCGCACCTGAAATTGGCAGTGACCTCATCTTGCGGTTTACAAAAATAGAATAATATTTACTCAAACAGGGTAACAACGATGAAGCCAGTTAACAAGAATTTATTAAGAACCTACTATGAGCCAAGCACTGTGTTAAGAGCTAGGAAGACAAAGAAAAGCAAAACACACACATACATACGAGCATCTTGGTGGTTTTCATGTCTTCCTCCAAACTCATTTTTGTGGTTTCCAATCCCACCTCTGAGACTTAATTAGCTGTGTGACTTTGGGCAAATTATTTAACATCTCTAAGCCTCAGTTTTCTCATCTGAAAAATGGGAAACATAATGCCTGTCTGAACTAGTTCACAAGGTTGTTGAGAGGATCCAGTGATTGGGGAAACATTCAAGAGTTATAAATGTCAGTTATTATTATTCACTCTACATCACTTCATGGAAGTCTTCCCATATTTGTATGACTTCTTCCTTTCCATCATGTCTTAGTAACTTTTGTTTTCCAGCAAAAAGATTGAGCTTAACTAACCTCCCTTCATTTCAAAGGTAGGACTGAGGTGTCATTATATGTGCATTGCTATATCCTGGATACCAGTTAATCATAGCAAATCACATATCCGTAAGCTTGTAAAACTGAGGCTCTGAAATATAGTGTGATTTTTCCATGGTCACATAACAAACAAATGCCTGAAGCAGTTTTCGAACTCAGCATCTGAGTGGCACAGTGCTTAGAGTTCTGGGCCTGGAGTCAGGAAGACCAGAGTTCAAATCTGTCTTCAAGCATGTACTAGCTGTGTAACCCTGGGCAAGTCACTTCATTCTGCTTGCCTCAGTTTCCTCATCTGTGAAATGATCTGGAGAAGGAAATGACAAACAACTCCAGTATCTTTGCCAAGAAAACTCCAAGGGGTCACAAAGAGTTGGAAATAACCAAAAACAACTAAACAACAACAAAAGTACTGACTTCAAGTCAAATACTCTTTCCTGGGAGCCATATTGTCTCTCCTCATTGGCATCAAACTCCTACAGTATGAAGAAGCAGTCATGTGGCGCTGGAACCTAGAATGTCAAAGAAGGAAAGGGCTTTAGCAATCACCAAACTCACCCCCATTCCAGGATCACAGAATCTCTGAGGAAGAACAGCCATCGGGAATTGTGGGGTTGAATCAGATTGCACTGGACTGGATTGGACTGGACTGGACTGGACTGGATTGGATTGGATTGGATCGAACTGGATTGGATTGGATTGGATTGGATTGGATTGGATTGGATTGGATTGGATTGGATTGGACTGGACTGGATTGGATTGGATTGGATTGGACTGGGCTGGACTGGACTGGACTGGACTGGACTGGATTGGATTGTACTGGACTGGATTGGATTGGATTGGATTGGATTGGATGGGATTGGATTGGACAGGGTTGGATTGGACTGGATTGGATTGGATTAGGATTGGATTGGATTGGTGCTATCCAATTTATCAGTATCATTTCTAAAATGCGATGCCCAGTCCTGAAAGTCAGTTTTCTAGATGTTATCAGAGCAGGACAGAATACTGCAGAACTATCACCTTCCTGGTCCTTGGTGCTTTTCTTATGCAGAGGTGAGAAACCCAGAGCAAGGAAGAGATTTGTTCAATTTCAAACAGCTACTAAATGGCAGAACTGTGCTAGAATTTAGATCTCCCTGAGAGTTTATTTTCTAAAATCTACCTTAAGACAAGGTTTAGATTTAACCTGAAAAGAAAAAAAAAAGCTCAAGACTTAAGAATTGATCTGTTTTTATTTATGTTCTTGGCTCTTTCTCATCTTTTCCCCAAGGCGACCTTTGTCCCTTTCACTAGCTTTCATCTTTCTTAATATCTTGTATCTGTCCCTGTTTTCTCCTCCTTTTACTCATCCTCCCAGCTTCCCATTTATTGGCTTCCTCTGTTCTGTTTTCATTCTGGACATCTTGAGGACTGCTGTGTCTTATCAAACTTGATGAGAGGAGAAAATAAAAGCATTTTGAAGGCTTTTCCCAAAGAATCAAGTTTCTTTGGTCCGTCTTTGAAGACTCCCAGTCACAGAACTTGAAAGCTGAAGGGACCTCATCAGCCATTGGGTTCAACTCAAACAGAAAGAATTCTCCACTGTTACATACCCTACAAGGGGCAGTCCTGCCTCTTGCTTGAAGACCCTACCGGGAGAGGGATTTCAGCACCTCTCCAGGCAGCCTGTTCTGCCTAGGCACAGCTTTCATGGTCTGGTAGTTTTGCCTATATTATCAAGCTTCCTTGTGACCTGAACCTATTGTTCCCAGAACTAATCACTCTTCCACTTGCCAGCCCTTCAAATACAGACATCATGTCACCCAAGTCTTTTTTTCTTTAGGTTAAACATGCCCAGTTATTTGATTCATCCTCATATCTCATGGATGCAAGGAACTTTGCCATGCTAGTTACCCTCTTCTGCATAATTTCCAATTTACCAATGTCCTTCTTAAACTGTAGCTAGCACCCAAGGAGAGAGGAGGAAGGAGGGATAGGATGTCTGGATCACTGAAGTCCTCCATTAGTATGGGCCAGCCTTGTAATATGTTTCCCAGACTCCTCATCTATTTCTTCTTTCTGTCTCGGTGGTATGTAGTATACCTGAATGACAAAATCACTTATATTCCTTCCTCCCAGATATTCTCTGTCATGATTTACTCCTCCCCCATTGGCTGTATTTCCTCACATGAGTATACCATATTATATGATTCTATGCTATATCCAATTCTGCCCGTCCTGTTTTGTTTTTAGTAAAGTAGACTTCATGAAGGACAGGTTTCATTCCACTAAGCCTTGCTAATGCTTATGAGGTAAAATTTAACTCTTCAAAGCCTCAGAAAGTTTTTTGCAATCAGAACTGGACCTGTCCATGTTATTCATCCACCCCAAGTCAGGTTACTGAGGACACCTCCGCCTAATATCCCACAGATGTTTTAAACTCAGCATGATCAAATCAGAATTCATTCTCTTTGCTCTAAATCCACCCCTCCAGTCACACAGGTTCAGAACCCAAGTCAACCTCAATTCTTTACTCTCCATTCCTCACCCTGTCCTATCAATTGCTAAGCCTTGTCAATTATACTTCCAAAACATCCCTCATATCTGTCCCTTTCTCTACCACATGATAATAATTAATAATAATAATAATGATAATAAGAATAGCTAACATTTTTACAACACCCACTATGTGCCAGGCACTGTGCTAAGGACTTTACAATTACTATCTCATTTGTTTCTCACAACACTCCTTTCAAAGCAGGTGTTATAATTTATCCCCATTTTACAAATAAGGAAATTGAGTCAGACAAAGGTGAAATGACTTGCCCAATGTCACGCAGACAGTCAGTGTCCCAAGCTGGATTTGAGCTCATGCCTCCCTGACTCCAGACCCAGCACTCTCTATCTACCAAGCCATCCAGGTGTCTCCATGACTGCCACTCTAGTCCAAGCCCTTATCACTTCTTTGCCTGGAGGCAGCTCTGCGGTACTGTGGATAGAGCTGGGCCTGGAGTTAAGGAGACCTAAGTTCAAATCTGACCTGAGACATTTGCTGACTGTATGACCCTAAGGGCAAGTCACTTAACCTCTGTCTGCCTCAGTTTCCCTAGTTGTAACATAGAAATATAAATAAATAATAAAATAATGTAATATAATAATAATATTATAATTTATAATACAATAATAATATATAATAATTATAATATAAAATAATAAATATAAATAATATAAACCCTCCCAGAGTTGTTGTAAGGATCAAATGAAATAATACTTGTACAGATCTTAGCATAGTACCTGACACACAATAGGCATATAATAGATGCTTATTCCCTTCCCCTTGTGTATGGGCCATTGGAACTCCCAGCTTCCAGTGTCTCTCCTTCTCTAATTCATCCTCCACATAGTTGCCAGAATAATCTCCCTGTACCACAAATGGGACTATGTCTCTCCCCTGCTCATGTTACGACAGTTACCCTGTTACCACTAGGATAAAAGACAAGACTCCCCAGCTTGGCCTACATTTTCAAGCTTATTGTCTATAATTCCCCTCCACTCATTGCAAGTTCTAGCCAAAATGACTTTTTTACTGTTCCCTGAGCTCAGACCTCCTTCTTCTGCCTCTGCACTTATAAGCAGGCTGCCACAAAATGCTGTCCTTCCTCACCTCTGCATCTGAAAATTCCCAGATTCCTTGAAGGCTCAGTTCCAGTATGGAGGCCAAAGTTGGAGTCAGGTAGACACAGATTTGCATTCTTAATTCAGACACTTAGCACCCATGTAGCAAATCACTTCACCTCTCTCAGACTCCATTTTGTATCTGTATAATGGGGGAATAATGCATACTTTATCAATATTGTATATTATCATAATATTGATTGTGAGGATCAGATGAGATAATATAAATAAGGCCTCTTTACTTGTGTGCATTCCATCTCACCATGCTGCCCCGTCCTCTAATCACCATGTAGATACTGAATTACTTACATATTGCACCCTCCAGAGGAGTATGAAAGATGGTCAGAGACTTTCATTTTTGTCTTTGTATGCTCAGCACCAAGGACAGTATTTGGCATCCAGCAAATGCTTAATAAATGTTTGTTGGATTGAATCAGACTGTGTTGGCACGAGATCCCTTTGTGCCCAGTCTCCCGGGGCCAGTTGGCCCAAGTCCTGGTAGATGAGCCAGTTACATCCCTGTGACATCTGCTCAGTGTAGGCACCAGGCCTACATATGAATGGATGAGGACTCTGACTTGGTTGCTATTCTTTTCTGGATCTCAAAGCACAGAAGAAATTCTATCACAGGATCATAGATTTAAAATAGAATGGGGCAGCTAGGTGGTGTAGTGAGTAGAGCACCAGCCCTGGAGTCAGGAGGACCTGAGTTCAAATCCAGCCTCAGACACTTGACACATGTACTAGCTGTGTGACCTTGGGCAAGTCACTTAACCCTGATTGCCCTGCCAAAAAGCAAAAAAAAATAATAATAAAAATAAAATAAAATAGAAAGGACCATAAAGGTCATCTAGTCCAACCCGCTCATTCTACAGATGAGAAAACTGAGGCCCAGGGCAGTTAAGTGAACTTGCCCAGGGTAACATGAGCAGTAAATGTCAGATTATAGGATAACTTTAGAAGTAATCTACTCCAACCCCTTATTTGACAGATGAGGAAACTGAGGCCCAAAGAGGCTAAGTGAGCTACCCAAGGTCACACAAGCATAAGCAGCAGAGTCCAGGAAAGGTCTCCTATGACAGATGTTGGGTTGATGATATTATCGGATCATAGATTTACACCTAGAAAAGATCTCATCTAGGCCAATCCCCTTCATTTTACAGATGAAAAAAATGGAATCTCAGAAAGTTGAAATGTCTTGCTCAAGTCAGTGTCAGGAGAGATTCGAACCCAGGTCTTCCCATTCCAGATCCAGTGTTCTTTCCACTCTCCCACAGAATTAGGAGCCCAGAATTGGAGCCAGTAAGGACTGTACACTTCCCCCCATCCCTTCATTATGGACTTACTAAGGTATTAAATAGCAGAATCAGGATTCGAACACGGGCCCTCTGATTCAAAGTCCTGGTTTCTTGCCACTGTTCCATCCTTCCAGGGGCCATGTTGGAGAAAGGTTAGAGCTTATTGGTTCATTTAGCTGTATACATGGAAAGCCCTTAATACGTGTTTATTGATAGGATTAAAGTGAGAAATCAGAAAGAATTTCATTGAAAAGTACACATTTTTGTGTGCAGCCTCTACACCTGCTCAGGGGCCTGGCTTTGGGGGAGGGAGGATTAATTGCTGCAGTGCTGGAGGCAGAGCCCCTTCCTGGGGACTTGCCTTTGTACCCAGATTTCCTCGAACTTATGTGCAAACCCAAGACTGTGCTAAATCGAGTGGAGACAGGTAGAAAGTTTGGAGGCTGAGCTTGGCAGGTATTCTGGTAAAGTCAGCAAAACAGTCCTCTCCTTAATATGCTCTCCTCTGGCATGAAATCACTACCTTCAGCTAGCTCACTGAGCTGCCAGGACCATGGAGACAACTTCGACATGGTGGGGACAGGACATGGTAGGGAAAAGTCTATGCAGTCCATGGGGCCATTTCTGGTTTTCACCAATAATGCCTGCGCTTTTTAAACATTTTTTAATTCAGTTACTAAGCATTTATTTTCTCTCCCTCCCATTGGAAAAGAAAAAAAAAAACTTTATAACAAATAGACATAGTTAAAGAAAATCAGTTCCCACATTGGTCATAAATGTGTGCCTCATTCAGCACATTTAGCCATCACCTCTCTGGCAGAAGCCGGGTACTATTTATCATTATTCCTCTGGAGTCACAGTAGTATATAGTAATGAGCTGCTATGGTGCTATAGCAAACAATCAAGGGACAGTTTCAGAGAAACCTGGAAAGATTTGCATGAACTGATACACAATGAAGCGAGCAGAACCAGGAGGATGATTTGTGCCATAACAACAACATTGTAAAAATGAGCAACTTTGAAAGATTTAAGCACATGGATAACTGTGATGACCAGCCTTTGTGACTGAGTTGTGGTCCCTGTCACCTCTTCCCAGTGGATGGAGAGGATGTGTTGGGAATTCACTGTTGTCTGGGCAAAGACCTTGGCTCATTCCTGGAGTGAGTCACTAAACTAAGACAGCCACTAAAAAAAATATGCCATCTACTTAGTGCTAAGTGACATGGTGATTAATCAACCAACCAATAAATGGACAAGCATTTCTTTAGTGCCTACTATATGCCAGCCTCTGTGCTCTGCTCTGAAGATACAAATACAAAATTAAGATGGTCTCAAATAACTTAAATTCTGCTAGGAAGAGATACACAGATAAATCTAAGATCTAAACCAAAAGAAATTCTAAATACAAATTGATGGGGTTGGGGAGACACTAACAACTCGGAGAATCAGGAACAGCTTCTGAAATTGAGCCCTGAAAGCAGAAAGAGATTCCAAGAGCTTAAAATAAGAAGGAAGACCACTCCAGGCACGGGAGAGATGGAATGGCATGTATGGAGAACATCGAAAAGGCCAGAAGTACCTACAGAAGAATAAGGTGTAATCAATAAGTCTAGAAAGACAGTGTAAAGGTCCATTGGGGATGGACCTATAAATACCTTAGAGGAATATGTATTTTAATGTAAAGAAAAGGGGGAGCCATTGAGCCTTCTTCAGGACAACAGTGAGATAGTCAGTTCTGCACTTTAGTAAAAGACAATCCCTATTAGGTTTATAGGGATATTTAGACTCTTCCAAAACACAGACATCTGTTCCATTACACAACAGATACAATGAGTTCCTAGAAAGGCCATCAGTGTTCTAGAGTCAAAACAATAGATTTGTGGAATGGTCAATCCATACATAATTGGGCTATCAGTTCTTAGAAAGGTCACCCCATTACATAGTGGACATGACAGGTTTATATTACTGTCACCACTGCATGTGGCAGGCACCGGGGCCTTATGAAAAGGCTGCTGCCATCCACAGTGAGAACAATGGGTTTGAAGAAAGGTCAACCTGTAGAGTTGACATTATGCGTTCACAGAAAAGTCACCACTGGACACGTTCAGTACAATGACGGCATTGAAAGGTCACATCTCAACATGGTGGGGACAGTCTCTGCATGATCTTAGCTGCCATTTATTGGTGAAAACAGTAACCAATCATGGGATCATAGAGCTCCACAGCTATAAGGGACCTCAAAGGCCATGTAGTCTAACCTTTCCTTTTATAGCTGAGGAAACTGAGGCCCATGGAAATTCACTGATATGTACAGGGTCACTCAGGTTACTAGTAAGCATCATAGCCAAGACTTGAACTCAGGTCCACTGACCCCAGAGCCAAGGTTCTTTCTCTTTTGCCACATGAGTATAAAGTATCCCCAAGAGGTGGGGGGAGGAAGATAAGGAAGGGGAAACAAGCATTTATTAAGTGCCTGCTATGCACCCAATACTGCTAAGTGCTTTACAAATATTATCTCATTTGATTCTTCTCCTAAGTCTCAAGTCCCTGCATGGGCAATCCCCATCCTTGTTCTGCAGTACCTTAACACATGGGCAGAGAGACAGCATCTCGATAAGTCCTCAGAAGCTCTTTCATGTCAGTTATAGAATTATGATTAAACCAACCTGCGGGGCTAGAAAATCCAGTCATGTCCCTCCCCTCCCCATCCAGAGGCAAAGTTCTAATTTATGGTCTCCCTGGGTAAGGATGGCAGGCTGCTAATGAATTCTCCAGTGGCTGAGGGGGTGCTAAACCACCAAGATAAATACTGCTTTGCAAAAACGGGTATAATGCGGATTTATGGCCGGCCTGGGTAACAGAGCGCGGCCTTGTCATACGGAGACAGGGTTGTTGATGGTGTTTTTTGGGCAGAACTACCTGATTCTAACTCAGAACAATTTTCAGTAGAGCTCAGGAATGAATAAAGCCACAGGAAACTCATTTAAATGCATTTTAGCGCCAGCCAAATGGCTGGCCCCATCTTCTAAATATCACGAGTCTTCACTGCTCCGCTTGGGAGCTGTCAGCTGCCCCCGTGCCTAGGCAGCGAGGAAAGCTTTATGTTGAGAAATTCCTTTGCCTCTGTTACTTTCCATGGGATGTTCCGGCCACTGACACCAGGACAACCCACTTCCCTCGTTGGTATTTCTGCATCAGGGAACTTGTTTCCAGAGACATTTTCCTTCACTAGGAGAAAGTCAACAGACACCTTGTGAGAGCTTTCTCCTCTAGAAGTTTCTCTGGCGTGCAGGACTGCAGCCTTGAGGGGAGGGAGGTGATGGATGTCTTGCTCAACCCAAGGCTTCAGAGAAGAGCAGTTTATAAAATCTAGTTACCTAACAGAAGCCTGCGCTGCAGGAAGGTGCTGGGTGCTTCCAAACTTGGTTGAGCCTGGGAATGCTTCTGTCCAGAATGGTCCAAGGCCAAAGTATCATCTTGGGATGCAGTGACAAGAGGCTGGGATCTGGTATCCTGGGTTTAAATTCTGACTCTCCTGCTCAATAGCTATCAGACTTTGGTTTGAATGACTTTGTTCTGGGTTTCACTTTCCTCATATGTAAGATGGAATCATAGGATACAAATACAAAAAAGAAAAACAACCCCTAACTTTCAAAGAGCTGACATTTCAGAACTGTCCTTTCCAGCCTTAAGTCAATTGAGCTCAATTCTCTAACAGAAATGAAAGTCATTTTAAAAATAGCTGCTGAGAAAAGACTGTGTGATATAATGGTTAGAGCACCCACCGTGGAGTCCAGAAAGAACTGGGTGCCAATCTTCCCTCTGATACTTCCTCTGTAACTTTTCTGGGTCACAGCTTCCTCATCTATAAAGTTAGAAGTCGGACTTTATGACCTCTAACCTCCCTTCCAGCTCCAGATTTAAAATCCAGTGAGATCCATGACCTGAGGTCTTTATAATCTGAGGATTTCACAACCCAAAATCCACTTCCTTCCCAAAACTTACTACTAAGGATTCTCAGCCAACTCTCACAGAAGACTTAGGAGTAAATGTGTAGAGACCACCCCAGGCCAAGACAAGAAACCTTTTCTTTGCCAAACCACCCCATGGTTTTTCTGTTCTCTTTTCTAATGAATCAAATGCCTTTTAATGGAGTCTTTGTGTCATCTGGGATCAGCACCTCCCATTCCCTTCATATCTGTACAGCTATCAGGGTCTTCAGTCCCAGGAAGCTCCGCACCGCCTGCTCATCCCTGGAACCACCTGGTGGCCCTTCGGTCAGAGAGTGAGATAGCCTTGTTCAGTTGGAAGGAGGAAGGAGGTTAGGGAGAAATGTACTGGCATCTTTTTGTTTCTGTGACAGCATGACACCATAGGTAGAATGCTGGACCTGGAGACTTTCAGGGTTACTTTTCAAATCTCCCCTCCGACACTCACTAGCTAAAGGGCTCCACCTGGGGAGTGGGGGTGGAGAGGCTGGAGGGAAACCTAGAGTCTTACATCTGGAGAGATGTATTCTCTGCTGTGGTCCAAAGACCTCTGCCCCTACTCCTCACCCCTCATAGCCCTTTACTTGCCTGAAGGTGATGCCCTCTCCCTCATACACTCCTAATACATGCCTGCTTTCCTCAATTCCCCAAAGCAATTACAAGCCATTCTCTCTAGGAAATGGTCTCCATCATCCCCCCTAAGCCATCCTCAGCTGAATTTCCAAGAATTCCTAATTGCAGCTCTATAGCCCTGTGACCATGAGCAAATCGCTTTACCTGTCTAAACTTTAATTTCCTCATTTGTAAGATGGGAATAATAACAGCTGAACTACCTGTGTAATAGGACTGCTGGGAAAGTCCAAGTCAATAAAGATCATTTATTTACTTGTCTGGTTATTCACTCACTCAACCAACCAACCATCCATCCATCTATCTGCCTATCAGTCTATATCTATCTATCTATCTATTTGCCTATCTGTCTATCTATCCATTCATCCATCCATCCATCCATCTATCTTTCTATCTATCCATCTCTCTGTCTCTATCGATCTATTTATTTACCTATTTGCCTATCTATCTATCCATCTATCCATCCATCCATCCATCCATCTTTCTATCTATCCATCTCTCTATCTGCTTATCTCTCTGTCTCTATCTATCTATCTATCTATCTATCTATTTGCCCATCTGTCTATCTATCCATCCATCCATACATACATACATATATACATCTATCCATCTATCTGCCTATCAGTCTATGTCTAAATATCCATGTATTTATCTCTCTATCTATTATTTGCCTATTTGCCTATCTATCTATCCATCCATCTATCTATCCATCTCTCTGTCTGTCTATCTATCTCTGTCTATCTATCTATCCATCTATCTGCCTATCTGCTTATCTAGCTACTTGCTTATCTATCTGGAAAAGTTTCCCTAGGCAGCAAATCCCAATAGCCACAGGTTAGTTGGAGGGAGTCTAAGATGGCTGTGAAAATATGTGAGGCAGCTTGGTGTAGTAGAAAGAAGCCTCCATTTGGCATCAGAAGACTTGAGTTCAAGTCCTACCTCAGCTTAAATTTAAACCCAGGTTCTATCACTTAAAATTTATTTAACCTTGAACAACTCATCTAACCTTTATGTGCCTCAATTTCCTCATCCGTAAAATAGAGGTATTGGACTAGATGGTCTTTAAAGATCCTTCTAGCTCTAAAACTATTGTGAGCCTTGGGCCTGAGTGCCTCCAAACTTTAATGTTCCTTTGGCCAAATAGGGACAGCTAGGGAGTGCCATAGTGCACAGAGCACTGGGCCTGGAGTCAGGGAGACTCATCTTCCTGAGTTCAAATTCAGCCTCAGACACTTAATAGCTGTATGATCCTGGACAAGTCACTTAACCCTGTTCATCTCAGTTTCCTCATCTGTAAAATGATCCAGAGAAGGAAACATCAAACCACTCCAGCATCTTCGCCAAGAAAACCCCAAAAGGGGTCACGAAGAGTCGGACACGACTGAAATGACTGAACAACAACACAACAGCAATGGCCATCTTATGGTGGAAAGAGCACCAACTCTGAAACATACTACCTAGCACATAGTAAATGCTTAATAAAAGCTTTTTGTGGATAGACTGATAGGAAGCCTTGGGTTCAAATGCCACTGACTATTAATATAACTTTGGCTAAGTTATGTAAACTTTCAGGATCTCAGTTCCCTCGTCTGTCAAATGAAGGAGGTGGAATAGATAGCTTCTGAGGCCCCTTGGAGGTCTAAAGTCTGTGGTCCTTCACTTTACTTCACCCCCTACAGTTGACAGAAAAGAATGAATCCTATGACTGTGTCCCAGCAGCGCTCCCCTCCCCCACCCTCGCAAATAGGATTCTGTCTCCATGCTGTCTTTGATTAGGAGCTAACTCAGGTGACCCATGAAATCCTTCTGATCAATTCACCCCAATTAGAGGAGTAATTCTGTAGTCTCAGAGCCGATGTATCTTGTGTGACAGTACGAAGATGACCCACTCATCTCCTAATGAGGAAAGACCTGGAGCCCATTAAGTGAAAAATGAATCAGTCTTGTCTATTAGGTTTCATAAAGGTCAAGAGGAAATCAAGCAGGTGATTTTCCTTATTTCGTTCTCTATTAAAAGCATTTTACTCACGGTTTCTAAAAGCCATGCAAACTCAACCCAGTTTCCCTAAGCTAGCACTTTGTCTTTTAAAATGATGGAATATTTAAGAGAAACCATAAGATCCTAATAGCAGTAACAGTCAGTCATTGAAAAGCATTGATGGAGTCCCTCCTATAGACTAGGAACTGTTCTAGGTACTAGGGATACAAAGACAGAGAATGAAGCAATCCCTGCCCTCAAAGGGCTTATATTCTTTATATAATAGCTGACATCCCTATCATGCTCTAAAAGGGTGAAAGGCACTGTGTGTCCATTATCTCATTTGAGCCTCAACAATGCTGGGAAGATGGTTCCAAAGGTTCTACTATTCCCATTTTACAGATGCCAACTTTGATGAGACTAGAAGCTGTTGTAGCCAGGTCTCTCAAAGACTGATTTATAATTTAAATGTGACTTATATAATGCTTTAGGGTTTTTTTAAAAAAGTTTTTTATATGTTGTTCATTTAATCCTTCAAACAATTTTGAAAAATAGGTACTTTAGGTATTATTTTATTCAAGCTTTCTTGTACAAAATGACTAATATGGAAATGTTTTACATGATTGCACATGTATAACCTATATCTGCTTGCTTACTATCACTATCTCAAGGAGGAAGAAGGAGTAGAATTGGGAACTCAAAACTTTAAAAAATATTTTAAAATTGTTTTAACATGTAATTGGGAAAAAATAAAATATGTATCAAAAATAAGGAAAAGTAGGTACTTTAGATATTATTAGCCCATTTTGCAGATGAAGAAACTGAGGCTCAGAAAATAATAATAAGGATGATGATTACAAGGATGGTGGTAGTAGTAGCAGTGCTAACATTTATAAAACACTTACTATGTGCCAGGTACTACGCTAAGTGTTCTACAATTATTATTTCATTTGACCCTCACAGCAACCCTGGGAGGTAAATATTATTCCCATTTTAAGGTGAGGAAATTGAGCTTAAGTGACTTGCCTAGGATCAAACATCTATTAAGTGCCTGAGGCTAGATTTGAACTCAGGTCTTCCTGACTCCCGGGTTCAATGCCCTATCCATTGTACTATCCAGTGGCTACAACTACAGAAAGATTATAGCCAGGTCCCAATTAGTGTGAATAAGAATCCTGTGAATAATGAACATGTGTTCAAATTCTACTTATTCAAAGTTATAGTTATGCAAAATATTGGCTCCAGTGTAATGGAAATATGCAGAGCCAACTTAAATAATGAGACCACTTCTTGGGATTTATTATTCACTCTAATCAAGCCCTGGTTAGTTGCCCATGGCCACACAGTAAATTTCAGAGAGGGAATCGAAACCCAGGTCTTCCAGCCTCCAAGTCAGCTCTATCTATTACGCCGAATTAGAAGTTGGAAATGTGGGGAGGAGGGTGGAGGTTGCTATGCAATATCTTAGCCAATTCACTAAGACTGACTTATAATAAAAAGAACTATGATTTACATAGCACTTCAAGTTTCATAAAGCGTTCCTTAATTCCTCCCAGCAATTTGGGGAAGAAAGTACCATGGATATTATCAGTCCCATTTTACAAATGATGCCAAAACAGGTTTAGTGACTTGCCCACAACCCTACAACCGATAAGTATTAGAGGCAAGTCCAAGATTCTTTCCTTGGAACAATACTGCCACTCAGAGGTGCCATGTTGGTGGGACCGGAGGATTAAATACTATATTATGTCTGAGAAATTATCCTTTCCAGGGATTCTTAACCTGAGGTCCTTGGACTTGGTTTCTTAAAATATTTTGATAACTGTATTTCAATATAATTCTAATTTTATATATTTAAGAACATGATTCTAAGATGGGATCCATAAGTTTCCCAGACTGCGTGCATGCACACACGCACACACACACACACACCCACAATGCCAAGAATCCCCAGTCTAACCTAACACCCCCATTTTGAGGCTGGTTTAAGGAAGTGGCTTGTCCATAGTCCTACAAGTAGGAAGAAGCAGGCCAGGTCCTCTGACTGGGGAAGTTGTAGAGAGGCCAAGTTAAACTCAATGTTCTGTAGTTGTTGAGTTGTTTCAGTCGTGTCTGACCCTTCATGACCACCTTTGGGGTTTTCTTTTTTGTTTGTTTTGGGTTTTTTGGCGGGGAGGAGGCCGGGTAATTGGGGTTAAGTGACTTGCCCAAGGTCACCCGGCTAGTAAGCGTGTCAAGTGTCTGAGGTCATATTTGAACTCAGGTCCTCCTGACTCCAGGGCTAGTGCTCTACTCACTGCACCACCTAGCTGCCCCCTCTGTAGGGTTTTCTTGACAAAGATACTGGAATGGTTTGCCATTTCCTTCTCCTGATCATTTTACAGGTGAGGAAACTAAGGCAAACAGAATTAAGTGACTTGCCCAAGATCACCTTACTAGTAAGTATCTGAGGCTGGATTTGAACTCAGGAAGATGAGTCTTCCTGACTTCAGACCCAGTGCTCTATGCATTATGGCTCCACTTTGCTGCCCAAGCTCAATGTTTAAAGGTATATAAAAGTCAAAAGGGCTACCAAGGAAGGTGATGGTTTCCTCCTACTTAGCAAATCAAAATCAGAGGCTTGGTTGAATGCTTGTAAGGTATGTTGCTGTCACGGTTCATTTTCAGATATGGGCTGGACCAGAGGGTCATTGAGCTCTCTTCTAATCTGGAAATCCTGGGATTCAGTAAGCTCCCATCTTTCCCAGCCTCTTTGCTCTCCCAGATCTGCTCTATCCTAGAGCTGAGCTGAGTGAGGTCTGACATTTTAGACTTTTATCTCTCTTTTTTCCTCCTCTCTTTGCTAGGAATTGAGAAGTTCATGTGCTTTCTTGTCCTGGCAGGCCCAGGTAGGCTTAGGATATGTAGCGATTGTAATCCATTGTAATCCTCTTTATTGGAATAATTGTGAGCCGTATGCATTTAGGATTATTGTTAAGGATTATGTTTTCATTATAAAGGAGTCATTTATGATAAATCGGTATGTTCATTATGGAGCAAAGAATTCCCCTATATTCCATTTACTAGGGATTCCCACTTAAATGTTTCTCTCTGGAGAAAAAGAGTATAGTTATTTTGCAAGATCCAACATTCCAGGCGCTCTATGATCCAGACCTAAAATAATCCTCAGGGTCCTGGTACCCCCAAGATATTTGGGGGTACAGAAGACTCCACAGCTGAAGTCACAAGTTTTCTTTCTCCAGCAGGTGTGATAATGTGGCTCTATAATGCTACTAATAAGAATCAAATGAGATCATAGAATTTAGCCTGGAAGATACTATAGATATCATCAAATCCCATCCCCCAGCATTTTACAGATGAAAACACTGAGGCCCTTAGAGGGCAAGCAACTTGTCCAAGGTCACATAGACAGTAAATAGCCAAAATGGGACACTGAGGTCTTTTAACTCCAAATACAAGATTCGCTGGTATCTGTGCAAAGAATTGTAAAGTATTATTGACTTTTGTTGACCTTATAGCATACAGTACACTGTCTTGGATATAGTAGATGTCCCATAAATGTGTGTTGAATAAATTCATGTTTTCCAAGGATCGCTAAGGTCCCTGGTTTCTGTCTGATCCCTGAAAAGGATAATTATTAAGCAGGTGTTGATTGTTGTACCTTATAGCTGAATGGTTGAGCTGTCCATCAAACTTGCCATCATCAAATTTACGGTATAAAAATCCCAAAAGAAAAGCCCAGATATTAAGAAAACAATCCATGAACATTTATCAAGTATCTGCTATGTGCCAAGCACTGTGATAGGCACTAGGTATTATTCAAAGACAAAAAAAGAAACAGTCCCTCCTTTGATCTTACCATCCTCAGTAACTAAAATCTCCCCTTTCTCTTCCCCTTAACGCCAGAAGAAAGTTGTTGCAACACTTTTGCCTTTCCTCTCACTTTCTTTTCACACCCTCTCTAAGCTTCTGTTCTCATCATCATTATCATTCAACTGAAAGTGATCGCTCCAAAGTTACTAATGATCTCTTCATCACCAAATCCAATGGCCTTTCCCCAATTCTCATGCTTCTGGACCTCTCTACAGCCTTTGACATTGCCAGCCACCTTCTCATCCTAGATAGTCTCACCCTTCCGGGTTTTCCTAACACTACTCTCTCCTGGTTCTCTCAGTCTGTCCAAATGATCTACAAGGTGTCCCTAAAGTCTGGACATATAGGGGAAAATGCATATTTTGAAATATTTGGAATATTAAGAGACCTTAGCCCCCTTGACTTATTTTTCGGGTATGCTAAAGGAGGTGCACCCAATGAAAATCACAGATGCAATGCACTTGATTGAACACATAAAGAGTGAATGTGCTAAAATTGACAGCAATGTGGAGTTACTGCATCGAGTTCACGTGAATCTTGCAAAGTGCATCAACCTTTGCATCACAAATGATGGAAATCATATTGAAGATGTTGTTTGTCAACATTACAATTAAATAAAATATTGTTGAAAATTTCATTCATTTCATTTCTTGGAAATATCCATTTCTGCCTACGTGTCCAGACTTTAGGAACACCCTGCATTTCAGGCACCTTTGCTGGATCTTCACTCAGACCATGCCTACTAACTGTGGGTACCCCCAAAGCTCTGTACTGAGCACTCTCCCCTTATTCTTATCCTTTTCAGTCCTGTCTGACTCTTCCTGACCCCATTTGGGGTTTTCTTGGCAGAGGTACTGGAGTGGTTTGCCATTTCCTTCTCCAGCTCATTTTACAGATGGGGAAACTGAGACAAACAGTGTTAAGTTACATGGCTAGTGTGTAAGGCCAGATTTAAACTCAGGTCTTCCTGACTCCAGGCCCAATACTCTATTTACTTCACCACATACCTGCCCATTCTTCTTAACTTATATTATTTAACTTGGTAATCTCATCAGCTCCCTTGGGTTTCATTGATCATCTCTATGCTTCTACTCTGGGCAGTTAGGTGGCACAGTGGATAGAGCGCTGGGCCTGAAGTTGTTGTGCCAAAAAAAAAAGCCAGCGAGACCGGGATATAAATTTGGATGTGGATTTATTCAAGTTCAAGATTGTTGGGAGTAAAGACTCAAATCGAACAGCCCCGAGCAGGGGTAGGGTCAGGGTACTTAAAGGGAAAGAATACAATTTGATTTCCGAGGAGATGGGAACACAAACAGTGGGACAAGCTGAGACAGGATTATTTCCATGGAGAAGGGAACACAAACAGTGGGGTCCACGGAGATGGGAGTAAAAACAGTGGGGTGAGCCGGGGCAAGATGGAGAAACTGAGGGGGGGAGCAGGGCACAACAAAGTCAGGAAGATCCATCTTTCTGAGTTCAAATCTGGCCTAAGATATTTACTAGCTGTGTGACCCTGGGAAAGTCACTTAACCCTGTTTGCCTCAGTTTCCTCTTCTGTCAAATGAGCTGGAGAAGGAAGTGGCAAACCACTCCAGTATGTTTGCCAAGAAACCCCCAAATAGGCTCATGGAGAGTTGGACAAATGAAAATGACTGAGCAACAACTTACTCAGACTATCATCTCCACCTCTTCCCCAGCAATAACCTGGATTCCACCCTGGGTGTATCAGCTCTTTATCTTAGCCAGAGCTCAGGCCTCCAGGTCACTCCCTGGCCTTATGTAGGTCATGCTGCTGCTAGCACCTCCCCTTCATGTGTTAGATTCACCATCGACTGTATGCTCTTTGAGGGCAGGGACTACCTTGCTCACTTGGAGTTATTGTTTAGTTCTCCATCCTCCAATTCACCCAGGTTTGGAACTTCATCTTCAGCTCCTCAATCCCTCTCATTCTACATAGTTAATGCATTCTCAGGTTGTATCTTTTCTATCTTTACAAGATCCCTCCTCCTTATATATGCATATGTATATATACACATATATGTATGAGCATGTGCATGCATATATGTATGTATGTATGTATGTATGTATCCCTCCCTCCTCTGACACTGACCCCACCCTGGTGCTGGTTCCCATTACCTCTAGCCTGGACCATTACAGTAGCCTGTGAGTTGGTCTCCCTGCCCCCTCCAATCCATCCTCCATATGGCTACTAAGGTGATTTTTAAAGCCCAGGTTTAAGCACTGGAGATGACCAGAAAACAAAATGAGTCCATCAGTCTAGATGGAGAGATCAATAGATATCTATAGGTATGTGCTCCACTTTTGCTATTGTACTAAAAATCCTTGCTACAGCAGATCACATAGAGGCATGTCTGAGCTACATGGCATAAGAAATAGAGGATTGGATGGGGAAAGAGGAGACCAGGATCTGAATCTTGCCTCAAGCGCTCACTGGGCAAGTCACTTCATCCTCCATAGCCTCAGTTTTACTCATCTGTAAAATGGGAATGAGGCAGAGAGGTGGTGCTGTGGATAGAGCACCAGACCTGGAGTCAAGAAGACCTGAGTTCAGATCCGCCCTCAGACACTTATTGTGTGACCTTGAGCAAGTCACTTAGCCCTGTTTGCCTCAGTTTCCTCATCTGTAAAATGAGCCAGAGAAGGAAATGGCAAACCACTCCAGTGCCTCTGCCGAGAAAACCCCAAATGGAGCACAAAGAGTTGGACACAACTGAAATGATTGAATAACAACGAAACATGTGGAGAATAATAGCACCTACTTAAGAAGACTATTGTGAGGCTCAAATGAGTTAATGAATGCAAAGTACTTTGCAAACCCTAGAGTGCTAAAGTTCTTGGCACAATGCCTGGTACCTAGTAAATGCTCAGTAAAGGCTTATTGACTTGACTGGTGGCACTCACTCACTCACTCAATAAACAAGTATCTACTCTGTGCCAGGCTCTGTGCTAAGCACCAGGGATGAATACAAAAATGGGCAGAATGCAATCCCTGCCCTCAAGGAGCATACACTCTATGGAGGAGACAACACACAAATATATACAAAGCAAGCTATATACAGGATAAATAGGAATTAATCAACAGAGGGAAGGCTCTAGAATTAAGAGGGCTTGGAGAAGGCTTCCAGTAGATGATGGGATTTTAGTAGGGACTTAAGGGAAACCAGGGAGGTCAGTAGGGTTGTTGTGAGGAGTAAACGAGATAACATTTGTAAAAAGCACTTAGCATAGTGCCTGGCACTTAGGAGGCACCACCACTTAAATGCTTATTCAGTTCTTTCCCTCCTTCTTGACTTTTTCCCTTTCTGGGCTTCAGTTTTCTCAGCTATAAATTGATGAGGCTGGATCTCTAGGGTCCGAAGTTCTAATATCTTGTGTTCTAAGATCCCTCCCATCTCTAACATCCTATGTTCTAAGATCACTCCCATCTCTAACACCCTGTGTTCTAAGATCCCTCCCATCTCTAACATCCTATGTTCTAAGATCCCTCCCATCTGTAACATCCTGTGTTCTGAGATCCCTCCCAGTTCTAACATTCTATGTTCTACCATCCCTTCTAGTTCTAACATTCCATGTTCTATGATCCCTCCCATCTCTAACATTCTGTGTTCTAAGATCCCTCCCAGTTCTAACATTCTATGTTCTAAGATCCCTTCCACCTCTGACGTTTCATGTCTTAAGAAACAATCTATATTCTAAATTCTTTCCCAGCTCTGATGTTCTATTTTCTAAGGTCCCTTCCAGATTTGATATTTTCTGATCCTGTTATTATATTTCTTTTTAAATTATGTGTGGTTGCTTTCCACCACTTTGAGGGGACAAATTCTCCCCAAGTGGTCACTTGAGAGAGTAGAGTTTCCTTTTTTTCCTTTTATGTCCAAAAATTGAAACCTGGCTAGAGATGACTCCTAGGGAATCAAAAGAAGCAACACCTGATTTTTCTCAACCCTTCCCATGAAAACACAGGCCTAGAAGGAGTCTAGAGCTTTTATAAATCTTCCTTTGGGCCAAGAGTAGAGACAGCTCCCAGAGTTGCATAGATTCTTTGGTCATATCGATTTCTAACTGGGGAATTTAGGAAAATAAAGTGATTATATCATTAGCCTTTTGTTGTTAAGGAATGAGAGGAAAATAAGGGGCAAGTTTCTACTGTTTCACTTTTTTTTACCTGTGATTTCTTCAGTACAAGGAACTCTTAGGTAGGGAAACTCCCACCACCAATGCAAGTTGGCACCAACTCTGTAATTAAGAGTCTCCAAGTGTTTTGTGGGGCCCTGATTGCTTAAGTGACTTGTCTTGGGAGTCACAAAGCTACTATGTGTCAGAGGTGGGTCTTGAACCTAGGTCTTACTGATGTGCTAACTCAAGCCTTGGATACCACCTCCCTCAGCCTCTTCTCTCTGATTGGAGGGCTGGAAGATGAAGTACTAAACTCCTCCCAAATTCCTCATTATCGAGGGCAGAAATGGAACTTTCAGCTGACGCCATTCTCTGTCTGCAGCTCTGCATGGTCCTTTCAATTCCAAGGAAGACAATGCCCCACCCCCAACACTCTGAGTACCCTTTGGTGTCCCCTTTCTTCCCCCTTTTCAGTTTCCTTTTGTGTGTTGTCTTCTCCCATTAGATTGTAAGTTCCTTTGAGGGCAGGGTATGTCCTTTTTCTTATTTATATCCCTATTGATTAGCACAGTACCTGACACATAGTAGGCTCCTAACAAATGTTTATTGAATAATGTTTCATGTACTTCTGAAAATTAGCTGAAGAGAAATACCTGCTGCAAACATCCAGGTATTGTTTATAGATGTTTCCTGACCAGGAGTCTCTGCCATGGCGATTCTTGGAACTCCCCAACAGATTCTGAATGGGAGACTGATATCCCCCCAAAGCGTCTTTCCTCAATGCCCATTGATTTCTAGAACCACAGAATCAGAGCTGGAAAGTGGAAAGAGATTTGGAAACCAGCTGTGCTGAATAACAACCCAATCTACAACATACTTGACAAGTATTTATCTAGGCCAGGGATGGGGAACCTGCAGCCCAGAGGCCACATGTGGCCCTCAATACCAAATCCAAACTTCACAGAACAAATCCTTTTGTTAAGGGGATCTAGGCTTTTCTTACTCCAGTGAATGAAAACCCACCACCTCCTGAAGCAAGCCTTTCCAGTTATGGACAGTTCTAATTGGTAGGAAATTTTTTTCTGACGTTCAACCTAAATTGCCTTCCACCCATTGCATCTGATTCTGTCTTCTGGGGCCAAATAAAGCAGGTTTACTTCCTCTTCCCCTAGTGCTGCTTCCAAAATGGGGGTTGGGAGGGCAAGACAGTCTATATTTTGCAGACAGAAAAACTTTCTCAGTCTTTCAACACCCTATTAGGAACAAGTTGGAGATATTAATTTTAAAAAAACAGAATTTTAAAGTTAGAAGGTTCCATAGCAGCCACCGTCACCCAAAAATGAATACCCTCTAGAACAAAGGTAGGGAACCTGCAGCCTCAAAGCCACATGTGACCTTTGAGGTCCTTGGGTATGGGCTTTTGACTGACTCTATGTTTTATAGAACAAATCCTTTTATTAAGGGATTTGTTCCATGAAGTTTGGATTCAGTCAAAGGACTGTACTTGGGGACCTAGAGGGCCACATGTGGCCTTGAGGCCACAGGTTCCCTACCTCTGCTCTAGAATATCCCTGCAAAGTGGTCATCCAGCCTTTACTTGATAACTAATTTGCTGTCTGATGAAGAAGAACACCCTACTTCCTGAAACAATGGATTCCACTTTTGGACAGCTTCAATAATTTGGAAGTTTTCCCCCAAATCAAGCTTTAATATTCTTTTCAACTTCCACCCATTATTCCTACTTCTTTACTTTGCGACAGACTATAATTTCTTTTTCCATATGACAATCCTTCAAATATGTGAAGACAGTTATAATATCCCCAGCCTGAATCATTTCTAAAATTTGATATGTTCTAAGTCTTTCCATAAAAAAGGAATAATAAGAAAATGGTTGGAAATGAACATACAGACATTTTCGCAATTTCTCAGTCTAGTTTGGGAAAGCCAAGACTGAAATTGCAAGCCTTTGTAGGAAACATGTAAATATTTTCAGATATCCTCAGACTATCAGGGTTTTTTTTTCTTTTTTCCGGGTTTTTTTTTTTTCTTGACAAAAATTTGTGAATTGAGTCTGGGTGAGGATAGGGAAATAAAACTCCCTTTCCAAGGTCAAACATAGCCACACTATGCCTCTAGGCTGTCATGTCCTTCCTGGAAATCAGAAAAAGTATGAAGTTGCTATATTGTGGTATGATGAGAGAAGAGCAACAGCACAGGAATAATGTAGAAATGATTCTGTATGGAAACTGTATAGTTTAAGTATTGGGTCAAATACTCTAGGGTGGGTATTTGGTCCGACAGTCAATTTGAGATTTGATTTTCAAAAAATTCAGACAATGAGGTATTCAATATTTTCTATTTGTTTGTAAAATGAGGGAGTTGGATTAACTTAAAATATGTGACAACCTGACAAAAGTAGCATGATATGGTCTGGAAAGAGCACTGGTTAATTAGAGTTAGAGGATCTGAATTCAAGTCTTTCCTTGATGCTTACTACCTTTGTGGCCTTGGCCAAGTCACCTCACTTCCCTGGGCTTCTGTTTCCTCATCTGTAAAATAAGAGCGTTGGGATAGAAGAGACCTCAGAGGTGTCTTCCCACTCTAGATCTTATGATCTCTCTGAGTAGGTTGGGCCAGATGACCTCTTAATTTCTGTCCCCTTGATCCTACTTTCTCAAAGTCACAATGGTAAAATTTTATTGAATTCTTGTTGAAAGAGTACTTCCATTCTGATGATTGAAAGGGGTTTTTTGTATAGATCTGAGCTGGTGTTGAAACATCTTCCTGTGTGACCAGTGTCTGGACACAATAAGAGCCATCATGGGGGTCAAGAGACCTGTGTTATTTTCTCAGTTCCCCCTATCACTTGAGGCCCCATGACTGGATCCTTTCACCCTCAATCCTGGAGGTGCAAAGAATCACATCATCTCAGAACTGGAAGGAACTTCAGAGAGTGTCTAATCCAACCACATCTGAACCCATTCCTCCCAGCAGAATATAAGCTCCTTCAGGGCCAAGGCTGTTTTTATTGTTGGTTTGTCTTGTATCCTTGGTGCCTATTATACTGCCTCACACGTGGTAGAAGCTTAATAAAAATGCTTCTTGGACTGGATTGGGCAAGAACCCCCTCTCCATTGTACTTATTATTTAGTATTTTCTTGAAGAATTCCAAGGAGGAGCAATTACCTTCAAAAAGAGTCCAATTCACTTCTTATTCTTAGAATATTTTTCCTTGTCTCAAACCTAATTTTGCCCTTTTGAAACTTCTACCTATTGGTCCTTGTTTCTGGCCTCTGAATCCAAGCAGAATAAGATGAAACCCTCTTCCACATGATGGTCCCTTATGTACTTGAAGGCAGATGTCATGTCCCCACTAAGCCTTCTCTCCTCCTAGTAAAACAGCCCTGTTTCCTTCAGTTGGTTGTCAGGTGGCATCTGAGGCCACATTTGAGAGCTAGACCTGATGTGCCCTACTCCGGACCTTTGAATGTTGGGCTTAGCCTCCTCAAATTGCTAGCAAGCCTTGATGAGTGCTGGCCATGTCTTGAAATATAACATTAGCTCAATGAGATTTCCATGTTGGAAATCAACTCCCTAATGACTGATTTAGTACACTGTATCTCTGTATACTACCCTCTAAAATGGAACTCTATAAAACCCCATGCAAACTGAGCAGAGAGCAGAGCATGAGTTGAGATTAAAAACTGAATTTTCCCATGTCGCCTTTGTTATTATTCCTCATAGCTAGTCTGTGTGTCCCTTTATGAATTCCCAAGCCTGAAGAAAATCTCAGATAAAATATCCCTATCCCCAGAAGGAACCGATTGGGTAGGGAGTAGCAGCAATAGGTGTTGCAACAATTCGGCTAGCAGCTGCTGTGGGGGTGTAAAACCAACAACAACCAGCTCACAGAATGCTGCAAGCCCAGGTTCTTTTCATCTGCTTTACTAAGGAAAGCAATATCAAGTGGTTAACAATCTTACTTTAATCCAACATAAAAATATCATTCACTTAGTTCAAGGGAAAAAGCCAGCACCCTGAACTTCAGAGCAAATACAAACAAATTACAAACATCAACAGACAGACCAAAAACAATTCATAGTTACCAACATCTGAGTTCAGCCAGGAGCTTGACAATGGCTGTCTCAGAGTCACGCGTCACTACTGCTGCAGCTTAGAGCTCCGAAAAAGAAAAAGCCAACCTCTGGTTTTGTATCTGTTTCAGGGTAAAGGGTGAGTCACACATGCAACTCACCCACGTGACCTAAAATTCTCACAAAAAATGTGACTTAAACCCACGTGGTCTAAAAGCCTCTGATGTCACAAACATGTCACTCAAACCCATGTAAACTAGGCTTTCCCTTGAGGCAAGGAGGTCATCGAGGACTCCTAATTTAATCAAGGAAATAAAGGCCAAACTCTTCAAGGGCACTTGGTTGAATTAAGTGCTAAGAGCCCATTTTGATTGCCAATACAACAGGGTGACAGTGGGAATGAAAGTGAATTGGGAACATGCTTTCAAGAGAAACAGGAATGCCCAAATCTGTAATCACCACACCTAGATTTTCTAATTAGATGAGTTATTTGCCTATCCAGAAGTAGAATGAAGGTTTTAGGACCAAGAGGTGAAATTCTGTAGCACAGTCCAAGAGGTTAAACGGCAGCCAACCACCGCTCCTGAGATATACCACTCAAGTGTCTCCCATAATAGTGATAGAAGTAAGAAGCAACTAGGTGGTACAGCAGATAGAGCACCTGGCTCAGAGTCAGAAGAAACTGAGTTCAAATATGGCCTCAGACATTTGTTAGCTGTGTGACCCTGACCAAGTCACTTAACTCCAATTGCCTCCTCCCCAAAACCCCCAAAACAATAATGATAGAAATAGCATTTGTGTGTGTGTATTTTTACAGAAACAAAGCTTCCATGTGTTATCTCATTTGATTGGGATGGAGAAGGATGGGAGGATAAGGTTGTACCTGTGAAATCATTATTATGAGGATTCCCAAGTGGAGAATATTAGAAAAACGCCTCCTACATGAAGCCTTTCTTGATTTCCCTCAGCTGAAGTACCTCCCTGCTGTTCTCTGCCAATTGCTTCATCTTTACTTGATATGTAGATATATAGATATAGATATAGATGATATAGATATAGATATAGATATATGTACATGCTGTTCCCCCAATAGAATATAAGTTCCTCAAGGGCCAGGACTTTTCTTTGGTCTTTGTCTCACGCCACCCCCAGCATCTAGCACAGTGCCTGGCACATAGTAGGTCCTTTTTAATTCATGTTGATTGATTGCAGCCTGTAACTCATTGATTAGAAGAGTTCTAATCAATCAATCAATATGCATTTACGCAGTACTTAATATGTACCAGGCACTGTGCTAGATTCTGGGGAGACAAAGACTAGACAATGAAAAGTTTTTGTTTAAATTTGAAGAATTAACTACATTTTAAAATCCCGGCCTGTGAATGATCTTTCCTATAAGTGACCCTCTTACGGGAACACTCTGAAGTGTTAATCACACACTTCTCTGGCACTTATATGTCATCTGGTGGAGTGATAGATGGGAATGAACTATTGTATTCATTATCTCTCTTTCTCTTTCCCACCAATCTGTCAGCCTTTTACTTTCTCTCTCTCTCTTCTCCCCACTTGTCTGTCTGTTTGACTCTGTCTCACTCTCTATGTCAGTCTGTGTCTGTGTCTGTTTCTCTGTCTTGACTGTCTATCTCTCTTATTCCTTCTCCTTGTCTTCCCCTTTCCCTTTTCTTCTCCACATCTTCCACTCCCATCCCTCCCTTCTCTGTCTCTCTCTGTCTCTCTCTCTCTCTCTCTCTCTCTCTCTCTCTCTCTCTCTCTCTCTCTCTCTCTCTCTCTCTCTCTCTCTCTCTCTCTCTCTCATTAAATCCACCAAAACCCAGCATTGAGAGCAAAATAGCAAAAAGACAAAGAAAAGCATAATATTCATGAGTGATTGTGACCTGTTTTATTAAAGTAGGTAACTAGAATCTGGAGCTGTCTGATGCTATAAGAAGTGCTAGAGACCCTAACCCTTGGAGGACTCAAGAGAAGCATGCTATAGAAAAGGACAGCCTGGAAACAAAAATGAGGCTATCTATATCAATCCACAAGAATTTATCAAGTGCCTAATATATGCCACTTTACATTTTTCAAAGTGTTTTGCATTCATTATCTCATTTGAATCTTATAACAATCCCATGAGGTAGGTACTGAAAAATCCTATTATCCCCTTTTTATGGATGAGGAAACTGATGATCAGAAAGATTCAGTTACTTGCCCATGGTCACAGAGAAAATTAGAACCCCATCTTCCTAACTCCACAATCAGCATTTTATCCACCCTGTCAGACTGCCAGGCTAGCCCCTTGGACCAGACAGGGCCAGAGACCCAGGGAAAAGAAAGGGATTTTAAAAAGATAAAGCTCCCTCATCTTTTGGCATAGATGCCAACCAAATATCAGCTTCCTGACTCCTTCTCTGCCTCACAAAGCCAATATTGATTTATAGAAAATTCTTTTTATCCCTAAACTTGGGTAAGAGAAATGAGATGCCGAAAGAATAGTCTTGTCGCTGCCTCTCTGTTTGGCCCCAAGTTAATCACTGGATGTGGTTGCATACTGCCAGTGGAAAGAGCCAATAAATTTGAGACTTATAGTGCTAGGTATTAGTTCTGTCACTAAAATCTCGACTGTGTCACTTACAAATTGTAGGAGAAAGACGTTGAGGACTCAGGGCAGATCGCTGATGGAATCTAATTATTTCCACTTCCCCCAAAGTCACTGCAAAGCAGCTTTACAACTCTGTCTGACTCAAGTCTAGAATTCATAGTTTTTTAATCCACTGAGGATCATAGATGTAGGGCTGGAAGGGGCCTCAGATTTCAACTTTCAATGACCTTATTTTACAGAGAATGTAACTAAGGTCTAGAGAGGTGAAAGTGATTTTCCCAAGGTCACACATATGGTACATAACAGGGTCATAATTTTAACTCAAGTTTAATATCATAATTTTGGGACTAGGAAGGATAGGAAAGGGTCATACAGACCTTTCATTTTATTCATGAGGAAACTAGGTATCAGAGAAGTAAGATGCCTTATCTAAGGTCTTGAATCCAAATTGGCCAACTCTAATCCCTAAAGTATCTGAATATTTTTTTCATTATAAGTCCCTTGGATATTGGATCAGGACACTAGACCCAGATGGCTCTGGAGGAGAAAGTGAGACTGGTGACCTTGCACAGCCCTCCCTGACTCAAATCAAAGTCAATGGCAAGTCATGTCATCATTTCTCTGATGCCATGGTACTCTTCGAAAATGGAAAAACACAATTCCTCTGTATCAGTTCTTCCTCTTGCACCTCATTTGTCTGAGATAATTACTCTTTTTGCCTTTTCCTGCATAATTTTGCTTTTTTAGAATCACATTATGCTCTTTTTTCTTTTTTTAATATTTTACATTTTATTGTTTATTTAATATTTTTAGTTTTCAGCATTGATTTCCACAACATTTTGAATTACAAATTTTCTCCCCATTTCTACCCTCCCCCACCCACTCCAAGATAGCATATATTCTGATTGCCTCATTCCCCAGTCAGTCTTCTCTTCTGTCACCCCACTCCCCCCATCCCCCTTTCCTTTACTTTCTTGTAGGGCAAAGTAGATTTCTATGCCCCATTGCCTATATATCTTATTATTTCCCAGTTGAATGTAAAAACAACTTTTTTTGAACATCTGCTTTTAAAACTTTGAGTTCCAAATTCTGTCCCCTCTTCCCTTCCCACCCACCCTCCCTAAGAAGGCAAGCAGTTCAACATAGGCCACACATGTATCATTATGCAAAACATTTCCACAACACTCATGTTGTTAAAGAATAACTATATTTTGCTCCCTCCTATCCCATCCCCCTTTATTCAGTTTTCTCCCTTGACCTTGTCCCTTTTCCAAAGTGTTTTCTTTTGATAACCTCCTCCCCGTATCTGCCCTCCCTTCTATCATCCCCCCTTTTTTGTCTCCTTCCTCCTTCTTTCCTGT
Source organism: Trichosurus vulpecula (assembly GCF_011100635.1). Lineage (NCBI taxonomy): Eukaryota > Metazoa > Chordata > Mammalia > Diprotodontia > Phalangeridae > Trichosurus > Trichosurus vulpecula. The sequence continues at coordinate 48,205,566 of NC_050573.1, read as the reverse complement.
GGGGTAAGATACCCAACTGAGTGTGCATGTTACTCCCTCTTCAGGTCAAATCCGATGACAGCAAGATTCACTCATTCCCCCTCACCTGCCCCCTCTCTCCTCCCAACAGAACTGCTTTTTCTTGCCACTTTTATGTGAGATAATTTACCCCATTCTATCTCTCCCTTTCTCCCTCTCTCAATATATTCCTCTCTCATCCCTTAATTTGATTTTATTTTTTTAGATATCATCCCTTCATATTCAACTCACCCTGTGCCCTCTGTCTCTGTCTCTGTCTTTGTCTCTGTCTCTCTCTCTGTCTCTCTCTCTGTCTCTGTCTCTCTCTCTCTGTCTCTCTCTCGATATATATATATGTATATATATATGTGTGTATATATATATATATATATATATATATATATATATATATATATATATATATATATATATATTCCCTTCAGCTACCCTAATACTGAGGTTTCAGGAATTATACACATCATCTTTCCATGTAGGAATGTAAACAAAACAGTTCAACTTTAGTAAGTCCCTTACGATTTCTCTTTCTTGTTTACCTTTTCATGCTTCTCTTGATTCTTGTGTTTGAAAGTCAAATTTTCTATTCAGCTCTGGTCTTTTCACTGGGAAAGCTTGAAAGTGCTCTATTTTATTGGAAATCCATATTTTGCCTTGGAGCATGATACTCAGTTTTTCTGGGTAGATGATTCTTGGTTTTAATCCTAGCTCCCTTGACCTCCGGAATATCATATTCCAAGCCTTTGATCCCTTAATGTAGAAGCTGCTAGATCTTGTGTTATCCTGATTATGTTTCCACAATACTCAAATTGTTTCTTTCTGTCTGCTTGCAGTATTTTCTCCTTGATCTGGGAGCTCTGGAATTTGGCGACAATATTCCTAAGAGTTTTCTTTTTGGGATCTTTTTCAAGAGGTGATTGGTGGATTCTTTCAATTTCTATTTTACCCTGTGGCTCTAGAATATCAGGGCAGTGCTCCTTGATAATTTCTTGAAAGATGATGTCTAGGGTCTTCTTTTGATCATGGCTTTCAGGTAGTCCAATAATTTTTAAATTATCTCTCCTGGATCTATTTTCCAGGTCAGTGGTTTTTCCAATGAGATATTTCACATTGTCTTCCATGTTTTCATTCCTTTGGTTCTGTTTTATATCTTGATTGCTCATAAAGTCACTAGCTTCCACTTGCTCCAACCTAATTGTTAAGGTAGTATTTTCTTCAGTGGTCTTTTGGACCTCCTTTTCCATTTGGCTAATTCTGCCTTTCAAGGCATTCTTCTCCTCATTGGCTTTTTAGGGCTCTTTTGCCATTTGAGTTAGCCTATTTTTTAAGGTGTTATTTTCATCAGTATTTTTAGGGTCTCCTTTAGCAAGTCATTGACTTGTTTTTCATGGTTTTCTTCCATCTCTCTCATTTCTCTTCCCAATTTTTCCTCTACTTCTCTAACTTGCTTTTCCAAATCCTTTTTGAGCTCTTCCATGGCCTGAGACCAATTCATATTTTTCTTGGAGGCTTTTGATGTAGGCTCTTTGATTTTGTTGACTTCTTCTGGCTGTATGTTTTGGTCTTCTTTGTCACCAAAGAAAGATTCTAGAGTCTGAGTCTGAATCTGAGTCCGTTTTCACTGCCTGTTTGTGTTCCCAGCCAACTACTTGACCTTGAGCTTTTGGTTGGGGTATAACTGCTTGTAGAGTAGAGAGTACTTTGTCCCAAGCTTGAAGGGCTGCACTGCTGTTTTCAGAGCTACTTCTATAATAACAAGGTCTGCAACACCAGCGCTTCTTCTCTCCCAAGAACTGCCAACCAGGATTGCAGCCCAGATCCAGGCAGGGCAAAGCAAGCTTTGCACTCCCGCTCTAATGCACCACTTAATTCCTCCCACCAGGTGGACCTGGGACTGGAAGCAACTGAAGCTGTAGCTCTGGAAGCAGCCTCAGAGCTGCACCACCTCCACTGCCCCCAGGGTGGTGGCCAACCGTGAACTCCTTTCACTCTGTCCCAGCGGCTTTTCCCACTAACCTTCTCCGTTGTCTTTGGCGTTTGTGGGTTGAGAAGTCTTATAACTGCCACAGCTCAATGATTCAGGGCCCTACGGCCTGTTACACCCAGCTCCTGGTCTGGTTGGTCCTGGTGCAGCCCATCCTGGGCTCTGCTCTGCTCCACTCCCAGCTTCATGCAACCTTCCCAGGGACCATCCAGGCTGTCCTGGGCTGGAGCCCTGCTTCCCTCTGCTATTTTGTGGGTTCTGCAGCTCTAGGATTCGTTCAGAGCCATTTTTATAGGTGTTTGGAAGGACCTGGGTGGAGCTTAAGGAAGCCCCTTCTTTCCAGCCGCCATCTTGGCTCTGCCCCCTCCCACTCTTTTTTTCAAACTACCCAATTACTAATGACAGTCTTAGATATATGGTTTACATTTCCACGTATTAAAAAGTAAACAATATGTCTTTATTGAATCCCTTGTAATTAGTCTTTGATGTTTACCTTATATTTTTCTTGGATCTTGTATGTCAAAATTTCTATTTAGTTCTGGTCTTTTGGCAATAAAATCCTTTTTAAATTTTGAGTTTGAAATTCTCTCCTTCTATCTCCCACCTACTGAGAAGGCAAGCAGTATCATATCAATTATACATGTGAAATCATGCAAAACATGTTCCTATATTAGCCATCTTTCAAAAAGGCAAGAAAAATAAAGTGAAGAAATTATACTTCAATTTGTACTGTAAGTTAATCAGTTATCTCTTTGGAGGTAGGTAACATTTTTCATCATGGGTCCTTTGGAATTGTCTTGGATCATCATACTCATCAAAGTAGCCAAGCCTTTCACAGTTGATCATTATTACAACACTGCTGTTACTGTGCACAATGATCTCTCAGTTCTTCTCAGTTCACTTTGCATCGGTTTATATAGGTCTTGCCATGATTTTTTTTTTCTGAACCCACCCTCCCCAACCCCATTATTTCTTATAGCACAATAGTACTCTATCACAATCATGTGCCACAACTTGTTCAGCCATCCCTTAATTAATGAGCATCCCCTCAATTTCCAGTTATTTGCCACCTCAAAAAGAGCTGCTATAAATATTATATATATACACATATATATACATATACATATATATACGTCCTTCTTTATCTTTGATCTCTTTGTTGTATAGATATAGTAATGGTATTGCTGGATCGAAGGGTATGCATGGTTTTGTAGCCCTTTTGGCATAATTCTAGATTGATATATTTGAGAAATGAGGCTTGCTGTAAATTTTTTGATGCTACTTCATTGTCTGTACTTTTTAACAAGATACAGTTTCCCTGATTATCTCTTTCAATTAGGTCTGTTTTTGCTTTTGCTTTGATTGCCACCCCTGCCCTTTTCACCTCAGCTGAAGCATAATAGACTGTGCTCCAGCCCTTCATTTTAATTGTGCATGTATTTCTGCCCCAAGTGTATCTCATCTATTGTTGAATTCTGGTTTCCAATCCATTCTGCTATTGGCTTCCATTCTATGGGCTACCTTATCTCATTCACATTCACAGTTTTGATCACTAACTGTACATTTCCCACAATTTTCTTTTATTTATCCTTTCTCTCTCTTTTCTTATCCTGTCCCTCCCAAAAGTCTGTCTTGCTTCCAACTACTGCTTCCCCCAGTCTACCCTTTTATCACCCCTTTCCCATTATCTCTTAATCCCTTTCCCCTCTATCTCCCTATTTGGTAAGATAGATTTCTATACCCAACTGAGTGTGTGTGTATGTATGTATGTGTGTATGTGTGTGCATATATGTGTCTATATGTATATGTGTGTGTATGTATATATTCTTCCCTCTTTGAGAAAATTCTGATGAGAAGTTCAAGCATCATCCTCCACCACCACCCTTTGTCTCTCCACTATAAAAGCTATTCTTTGTGCATCTCCTTTATTTGAGAAATTTTGCCCATTCTACCTCTCCCTTCCCCCTTCTCCAGTGCATCCCTCTTTCTCACCCCTACATTCTTTTTTTAGAGCTCAACCCAACATAATCGACTCACTCCCATGGCCTTTGTCTTATACAGACTCCTTCTAACTGCCCTAATTATGATAAAGTTCTTAGTAGTTACATGTATCATTTTGCTATATAGGAATGTAAACAGTTTAACTCCATTGAGTCCCTTATGGTTACTCTCTTGAGTCTTCTGTTTAAATGCCAACTGTTCTATTCAGCTCTGGTCTTTTCATCAGGAATGCTTGGAAGTCTTCTATTTCAATAAATTTCCATTTTATTTTCTCTGAAGAATTATACTTAGGTTATTCCTGGCTGTATCTCCTTTCCCTTCTGGAATCTCATATTCCAAGCCCTCTGATCATTTAACATGGAAGCTGTTTAATCTTCTGTGATCTTGATTGTGGCTCCATGATGTTTGAATTGTTTCTTTCTGGCTGCTTGCAATATTTTTTTTCCTTGACCTGGGAACTCTGGAATTTGGTTATAATATTCCTGGGAGTTTTCATTTTGGGATCTCTTTCAGGGATGATTGGTGAGTTCTTGCAACCTCTCTTTTACCCTCTGGATCTAAGATATTGGGGTAGTCTTCCTTGATGATTTCTTGAAATATGATGTCTAGGATTCAGGCAGTCCAATGGTTCTTAAATTATCTTTCTTCAATGTATTTTCCAAATCAGTTATTTCTCCAATGAGATAGTTCATATTTTCTTCTATTTTTTCATTCTTTTGACTTTGTTTTATTGTTTCTTGATGTCTGTGGGATTATTAGCTCCCATTTGCCCAATTTTAATTTTTAAGGAATTATTTTATTTAGTGAGCTTTTGTACCTCTTAATCCATTTGGCCAATTCTGCTTTTTAAGGAGTTCTTTTCTTCAGTAAATTTTTGTACCTCCTTTTCCACTTGACCTATTCTGCTTTTTAAAAAGCTATTTTTTTCAATGAATTTTTGTGCCTTTTTTACCATTTGTGTCTCTTTTACCATTAGACCAATTCCATTTTTAAGGTGACTTTTTCAGTATTTTTTCTGCCTTTCTTTAACAAGATGTTAATTCTCTTTTCATAATTTCCTTGCATCACTCTTATTTCTTTTAAAACATTTCTCTACCACTCATATCTCTTTTTAAAATTCTTCCAGGAATTCTTTTTGGGCTTGGGTTCAATTATTATTTTCTTTGAGGCTTTGTGGCCATTTTTACATTGCTATCTTCCAACTTTATGTCTTGGTCTTCCCTGCCACCATAGTAGCTTTTAATTTATTTATTATTGGTTGTCATTGTTTGTTCACTTTCCCAGTCTATTTCTTCACTTTGGACTTTATGTTAAAGTTGGGCTTTACTCACCTGGGGGTGGGGAAGCACTGTGCCAGGCTTTAGGCTTTTTTGTGCTACTGTTTTCAGAATTAGTTCTGGCAGTCTGCAAGTTTTTGGTGCTTTTAAGGCAGTGTTACCCTGGTAGAGGTGTGGACTGTTCTCCTGGTCTGTGCTGTAGTTTTTACCCAGGAAGAGTCTTTACTCTCCTGCAGCCTCAAGTACTAGTGCTCCTCTTGCCCCTGGCATTGTGACCAAGTCCTCTGCTCTCCTGCAGCTGCAAATTCTAGTGTTCCTCTTGGCCCTACAACTGTGACCAAAGCCTCTGATCCCTTGTAACTGATCACAAATGCACCTCTCCATCCTAGAACTGCAACCCAGAACTACTTATAAGCAATAGAATTTCCAATTCAGTAACAGCTATACCCAGTGCCAGTAAAGGGTCCCCTGTAATCTCTTTCTGACCAGTTGTCCAAACCCCTTGCCATCTCTGGGCTGAAAACTCCTAAAGCATGTTGCTGCTGCTGTTAAAGCTGTCTCAAGATCCTTCTGTATTCCTGCTGTGCTCATGGACTGTGCTTACACCAGTATTATAGACCTATCCTGTAGACCTCCTAAGTTGTCTTAGGCTGGGAAAATGTCTCCCTCGGACCTTTTGTTAACTCTGCCACTCCAAAATTTGATTTGAGGCATTGTTTTAAAGTTGTTTGGAGGGGATTGTTGTGAAAATACACCTCAGTCCCTGAAGTTTAACAAATAGAGAAAACCTCTTCCCTCTCAGGGTCATTAGATATGTCCTTAGAGTCACAAAATGGTCCATTATTTTGAAAACCTTGTAAGTCAGTACACAGAGTTGTGCAGGGCCAAGGTGTCACATATTTAAACAAATAATGACCTTTTACAAATGTAGTAACCCATTATCCTGCCTTCTTTGGAACATGCTTCGTTGCAGAAGCCACCATAACAAGCACATGGAAACCTGAGATGGGCCTTCTTCCTTGCACACATGTTAAAGAGCCCTTCCCCCGTACACTTCAGAGTAAGCAGAAATTTCATTGGACTGCTTCTTGCCGGCAATAATGGCTCAGAGGATTTCCCCTCTAGGACATTTCATCTCCCATATATATGTCTTTGCACACACCTGGAATGCTCTCCCTCTTCACCTCTGCCCCTTGGAATCACTTTCTCCTTTCATAGATCAGGAGTACTTAACCTTTTGTATGTGTGATGAATCCTTTGGATAGTCTAGAATAGTGTCTTTAAATACACAAAATAAAATACATCAGATTAACCAAAGGTAATAATCATATCAAGATAGTTATCAAAAAAATAAAAAAAAATTCACAGAACTTTGAAATCTATCCATCTAACCCTGAATGCCTTTGGGATCCTATAGGAAGATTCACTGGGAGCAAAGAAAGTGACTGAGCATTTTATGGGGCTGAACAAATTAAATACATTATCCTCCCTTCTCTCCTCATATAAATATTGAGTCAATTCAATTCAGTTTGTTGAAGTGACTACTCTATGTCAGGCACTAGGCTATACAAGGATGACAATAAAATAGCCCTTGCTCTCAGGGCATTTAACTGGAGGGGTAGCAATATGTACACAGATAAGTACAAACTATATGTAAATGTAAAATTATTTCAGGATGAGGTAGTATTAACAGCAAGGAGGATAAGGAAATTAGAGTCTTGTAGGAGATACTTGAGCTGAGCCTTGAAAATAAGGAGGGGTTCCAAAATTTGGAGGTAAGTTAGAAGATAATTCCAAACATAGGAGCCAGCATGTGCAAAGGCAAGAAAATGAGGAATGCCATTATATGTAAGAGGAACTGCATATAGGCCAATTTGCCTATCAGCAATGGGGAGCCACATGCTCAGAATCTACAGTGGTTAGGCAATGGCTGAACTCACATCCTAGCAAGAGGAATAACCATTGTGTCCTGGATGGAATGCCATACCTCTCTCCTCTCTTTATTAATCAGCCTGTACTTTAAGTCTGGGGTATGGATTTGGATTCTGGGAAACACTACCACTCCTCCTCGGGGCCAAGGCCATGAACGTTCCCAATCCAGAAGTCAGCTATAATCATAAAATCAGCATGGAAGGGCCAAGGGCCACACCCAATGCCACATAAAGAGTCAATCAGACTTAGTATTCCAATAGCTAGCATTCTGTCCATTCTAGCAGTCTATCTACAAGACACTGTAAGTGCCCAGACAGCCAAAAGTTACTGAGCTTAACTGGGGAGCTGTCCAATGCTGAAAGGGTTGCTATAAGATGCAGAACTGAGGTTTGCTAGGCTAGCAATGTTCTTGAAGAAATTGAATTCATTAAGTCACTGCTAACATGACCTGAAGTTCCTTTCCTTCTCCAGGGTTTCATAATATTCCTGTGCCTCCTGCAGTGCTGAGAGTCATCCATCTACCGGGGCAGTCACAATCCTGTGATCATGTGTGCATAGATCCCAATGGACTACACTAGAGATACCCAAGAGAGAAACCCTCCCCGCCCCCCCCCCCCACACACACACTTTTCTGTCTTACTTTTCCATTAGTAACATCTCTCAGAACGAGAGAATTTATTCAGGTTGCATAACAACTCTAAATTCCAGATCTACTTATTGCATGACAGCCCACATCGATGGTGAAATATTGCAGAGATAGAGCAGAAGGGACAGCTATGGAAATAAGATTTGGTTTTAATTTTTTTATTTTTTGCCAATGAGCACAGATTTTGCTTCCTTGGGCTGATCTCACTTACATAGCCCACTTTCTAACAGGCAGTTAGAAAGTAAATGTTCTCTCCCCTAGAAAAATTCTTGTTTATGTAAAAGTTGCAGATAGTATCCAGCTCTACCAAGAGATTAATCATTGCCACTGATAATTTATCAGAAGGATTCCTCTGTCTGGCAAGATAGAAACAGATGAACATGAAAAAGGACATACAGGAAGATTAACATGCGAAACTGAGCTAAGCTTTCATCTAGAGGTGATCTATGAAATTTACCAATGCCACCATTGAACTCCAATAACATTTAAACATAGTCCTTCTTGGTCATGGAAAGAGTACTGGATTTGGAGTCAGAGGACCCAGATTCTAATTCCAGCTCAGCTACTTGCTACCTACTTGATCTTGAGCAAGCAATTTCCCTCTCTAAGCCTCAGCTGCCTCAACAGTAAAAAGAGGGTTGGGATCTATCATATCTAACATGCCTTTTAGCTCTAAATCATATGATTTCTTTGTGTTATCCAGTCCTATGTTCTATTATCTGGACCTCCCTGACGTGGAAGCTTCCTTCACTGATACAGATTGGCAACTTACCTATAAACTTGTTTTGTAGAGTTGTCTGAAACCCTGAGAGGTTAAGTGGCCTAGTGACTGTCACATGGCAGAACTCAAATCCAGCCCTCTTCCAAAAGCCAGCCCTCTATCCACTATTCCGTGCTACCTGTGATACCTCCCAACAGTTGATAAGTTGAAGAGACATTGCCAGTGCCTGTCTCAGATGTAGCAGAAGCAATGAAGTGTGATTAGAATCATGCTGGACCTAGAATTAAAAGACCATGGTCCCCATTCAGCCACTTACAAGCTGTATGACTGGAGGGCAGCTCATTTAACATTTCTGGGCCTCAGTTTCTCCATCTACTCAGCAAGGAACTTGCATTAAATGACTTCTAAAGCCTCTTCTACTTCTGATGTTCTAGGACAGGGCTGTCCAACCTTAGGTTTTTATTGAAACAATAGACAATATATTTTGATTTGCCATTTTAGTGAGAGCTCTGTGGTTGCTCAGCTTCATTTACTAAAGCATTCCTATAAATTTCTATGCTTGTAGGAGGGCCACATAAATCACACTGTGGGCTGCATGCAGCCCACAGGCTGCATTTTGGACAGCCCTGTTCTAGGATCTAAGACTCATAGATTCCACCTGCTTGAGGGATGCTAAATCTCCTAGCCTGGGGCTTTCCAATAACCAAAGAGGCCACTAAACATTGACCTCACCACTGGCATTTGGGCATGTGGGGAGCAGAAGTAAGGGAGGCAAAGCATTCTATTCATGAGAGACAGCTTGGGTGGGGGGTACCTTGTGCCATGGCTATAGAACACAGATAGCTTTATGTCTTGGAAGAGTCAGATGACCTTTGTCATGAAGACAATTTCTTCAGAGATCCTAATTCCTGACCCACCAACTTTACAGAGTGGCAGAAGCCCCTGTTGTTTCCCTTTCCTGTTCTCAAAATGAATTTTCCAAGAAGGAATTGAAGGCTAGAGGTCAAAACCTACCTTGGCTCGATAAGGGTTAATCATCAATAACCCAGTCTCACAAACATTTATTTAGCGTCTAGCTCTGGTGATACAAAGATAAATGCAACATGATCGCAAAGGAAGCTTACGTTCTACTGGAGAGATACGATATGTATTCTCTCAAGTATAATATAAGCTAGAGTGTGTTAAGGCCAAAGGAGACATCTAGGCATAGTTTTCTAGGAACGTTCAAGGAATAAGGGAGCACTTTTAGCTGGAGAAGATGAGACAATTAACCATATCATTCTTTCTGGCTACCCCGCATTGCTCTAAGTGGATGAACTGTTAAATGCTCTTACATGCTTAGGCCAAACTCCAGATAGAAGACTCCTATAATTTAAAGTGTGTATGTGTGTGTGTGTGTGTGTGTGTGTGTGTGTGTGTGTGTGTGTGTGTAGAATCATCAATATAGAGCTGGATGAGGACTTTAGAGGCCATCTAATGCAATTGCCTCGTTTTACAGAGGAAGACACTGAGGCACAGGGAGGTTATGTGACTTGTTCAATATTGCACAGGTAGTCAATATTAGAGGTGGGAGTTGAACCAGGTACCTCTGACTTCAGAGTAAAAGCTCTTTCTACTGTACAGCCATGTAACAACTTAAGGAAAATCTCTATGACTGTCTCACATTTCTATTGTACTCTCAGACACATTTCTATTATCCCCCGCCCAAAACACATAGAGCAACATGGTGTAGAAGAGGGATGATTGATGTTGGTTTCCAAAATCCTGGACTCAAGTGCCAAATCTAACACTTACTAGTTATGTAACCTTGGGCAAGTCATTTTTTGTCTCTGAGGTTAGTTTTATCCTCAATAAGATGAAGAGTGGGCAAGTAGATGTCACAGACATTTATTAGCTGTGTGACCCTGGGCAAGTCATTTAACCCTTTTGCCTCAGTTTTCTCATCTATAAAAAGAGCTGAAGAAGGAAATGGCAAACCACTTCGATATCTCTGCCCAAATTGAATTTCAAAGCATTGAACACAACAGAAAAATACCTGAGTAACAACAATGAAAAGTGTGAGTCAAATGTCTTCTAAGGTCTAACCCTTCAGGCTCCTGCAGTCTGTGAAAATCCTTATCCTGTCTTGTAGTTCCTAGTTTCAAAGGACCCCAAATTTGCCCTTCTAGAATAAATTTAATTGAAGATAAATTGTCTCCTATATGCACTGCAGAGTTGTTCACAGTCCAGAGGAACAAAATAGAGAGAATGGTGAGTGACTCATATTTAAGTATTGGCATCATAAGGACAGATGGGAGAAAAAAAAATCAAGGGACATCTGTCATTCTGTAGGTAGGTGGCACAGTGGATAAAGCACTGGACCAGGAGTCAGGAAAACTTCAGTCCAAATCCAACCTCAGACACTTCATAGCTGTAACATCCTGGAAAAGCCACTTAACTTCTGTCTGCCTCAGTTTCTACATCTCTAAAAATGGATATAATAATAGCACCTTCAGAGCAGCTAGGTGCCACAGTGAGTAGAGCACTGGCCCTGGAGTCAGGAGAACCTGAGTTCAAGTCTGGTCTCAGACACTTGACATACTAGCTGTGTGACCTTGGGCAAGTCACTTAATCCTGATTGCCCTGCTTTCCCCCCTCCAAAAAAAACAGCACCTTCATTCCAGGTTGTGAGTATCGAATGAAATAGTATTTAGAAGGCTATATAAAAACTAGCCAGCTAGCTAGTAGATAGCTAGTAGTAATAATAGTAATGACATAATGTCTGTGTGTTACAGAACCAATTATCATCACCTTGTTTTGTTCTTAGTTAAGCAAAGATGGTTTCCTGAGTGAGGTGAACATTTATGGTAACCTCGGAAGGATGGAAAAAATTGTCTCCACTTTTAGAAGATGGGAGAAAGTATGGAATCTACAGAGAAGAGGAAAAAATCACAGGGACTAAACTTGAGAAGATACTTTGGGACCAAGGTTTTGTGTGTGTGTGTGTGTGTGTGTGTGTGTGTGTGTGAGAGAGAGAGAGAGGGGGGAGGGAGGGAGGTAGGGAGGGGGGAGAGAGAGAGAAAGGTTATTGGGTCAAAAAGAAGTTACAGAGAACCAGTATGGCATAATGGACCATAGGGTCATAGATTTAAAATTAGAGGGAGCTTAGTCCAATGCCCCCCCATTTTACAGAGGAAGAACTGAGGCAAAGAGAGGCTAAGTTTCTTGCCCTGGGTCCCATAGCTAGAGTGCCAGACTTGGAATCAAGAATACCTGGATTTGAATCTGCTTCTATCACTTACTAACTGTGTGTAGCCATGAAGAAGATAATTAACATTTTTTTATCCTTGGCAACTTTCTTACTTAGATGGGTTGTGATGTGAGTCGATACTGGGAGTCTTCTTACTGGTAAAACCGTAAGTTCTTGGCTTACTGACAAATGCTATGACCACAAGAAATCACAGGATGTCATACTTGGCAAAGAGGTCAAACATCGTTCAGTTTTGCTTATACCTGAACAGGAATTGCTTCTACACTATCCTTGACCAGGTCAGCTAAGTGGAGCAGTGGATAGAGCACAGGCCTGAGGTCAGGAAGATTCCTCTTCTTGGGTTCAAATCTGGCCTCAGACACTTACTAGCTGTGTGATTCAGGGCAAGTCACTTAACCACGTTTGCCTCAGTTTCCTCATCTGTAAAATTATCTGGAGAAGAAAATGACAAAATGCTCCGGTATCTTTGCCATGAAAAACCCAAATGAGATCATAAATAGTCAGACACAACTGAAAAATGATTATATCCTTGACAAGAGGTCATTTGGCACCCATGTCAGAAACCAAAGCCAGCAGGGTGGTGACAGCCACATACTTTTATAATACTAGACTTGGGAACAATAGGCCAGATGCTAACAAAGGCTCCTCAAAGTCCTGGGCTGCTTGTAGGCCTCATCTGTGTTCTGTAGGGTTATCACTTCTCAGGTAACAGGCCTCTGGTAAGAGACAATGGAGAGAGATCATGGCAAAGCCAGGGGACAGACAGGTGAGAGGATTGAGTTCCCTGTTCCTTGTGGCAGGGATGCTCTGGGGCAAAATTAAAGGAACTGAGAGTCCAGAAAAGTGCCTTCATAAAAATGATGTACAGGCCCATTTTTCTAGATCTCTGTACAGGTGATGGGTAGAGGCAGATATCCCTCAGTAATTGCTTTTACTGTACATCCTATTTCAAATGGCCCCAGAAAGCCAACTCTCTGATCACCCTGGCAGCAGCCACAGAATACAAGACAGGGAGAAGGAGGAGATGTCAGAGACATGGAGTTTTCATTCCAGAGAATTCTCTGAGAGGCAATGTTTCACAGAATAATGGATAAGATGTTGGACTTGTAGTCAGAAGATGTGGGTTCAACTCCCACCTCAGATATCCGCTAATGTTGGGCCAGAGTTAAGCAACTGAACAATAAACATTTACTAAGCATCTACTATGTTTCAAGCACTAGAGAAGGATACATAAAAGTAAAAGTCTTTGACCTCAGGGAACTTACATCCTACTGGGAGAAATACATAATTATGTATGGAATCATAGACTGAGCTGGAAGGGAACAAAGAAGCCTACTTCCTTCATTTTGCAGACGAGGAAACTGGGTCATAGTGAGTTTAAGTCAGTCAACCAAGATTTATAAAATACTTACAATTTTCCAGAAACTATTCTTAGCCCAGGGAATACAAAGAAAGGCAAAAAATAGTCCCTGCTCTAAAGGAGCTCACAATCTAATTGGGGGAATAACATGCAAACAATGGTGTACAAATGAGATATAAAGAGGATAGATTGGGGATAGTCTTAGGAAGAAGGCACTAAGATTCAGGAGGACTGGAAAAAGTTAATTGCAGAAAGTGAGGCTTTAGCTGAGACTTGAAGGAAACTGGAGAAGCCATGAGATAGAGATGAAAAGGGAGAGAATTCTGAGTATAGGGGACACCCAGAGAAAGTGGTCAGAGTTGGGAGATGGAGTGCTGTGTATCAGAAACAGCAAGGAGGTGGTGTCACTGGAATAAAGAAATGCTTAGAAGGGAATAAGAAAGGCATAAGACTGGAAAGGTAGGAAGGGACCAGGTTATGAAGGGCTTTGGTATCCAGAGGCTCTTATATTTGATTCTGGAGGTAATAAGGAGGCACAAAAGTTGACTGGATGAGGGAAGGGGCTTGACATGGTCAGATTTGTGTTTTTGTAACCACCACCTCCCTCAATTTGCCCTTCCTTCTATAAGCTCCCCTTTTTCTTTTCCCCCTCGCCTCCTATTTCCCTTTAGGGTAAGGGATTGCTATACTTAGATAAGTATATATATATACATACATACATACATATATACATATATATATATATATATATATATATACATACATACATACATATATACATATATATTATTCCTTCTTTGAGCCAAATCTGATGAAAATAAGGTTCAAGCAATGGTTACCCTCCCTCCCTCCTTATCCTCCACTGCAATATGCCTTTTGCATATCTTCATGTAATATAATTTATCCCATTTTGCCTCTCCTTTCCCTCTTCTCTCAGAGCAATACTCTTTCTTACCCCTTAAATTTTTTTTATATCATCCCAAAGTCAACTTATACCTGCATCCTCTGTCTATGTATACTCCTTCTAACTGCCCTAATAAAGATACAGGTCTTAAGTGTTACAAGTATCATCTTGCCCTGTAGGGATATGAACAGTTTAACTTTTTGCATAACATGTTTTTTCTTGCCCATTTACCTTTTTATGCTTCTCTTAAGTTTTGTATTTGAAAATAAAATTTTCTGTTTAGCTTTGGTCTTTTCATCAGGAATGTTTGAAAGTCCCCTATTTCATTGAATGTCCATTCTTCCCTTGAAAGATTGCACTCAGTTTTTCTGGGTAATTGATTCTTAGTTGTAATCCAAGTTCCTTTGCCTTCTGAGATATCATATTCCAAGCCTTCTGATCCTTTAATGTAGAAGTCCTGTGTAATCCTGACTAAATATTTGAATTGTTTCTTTCTGGATGTTTGCAGTATTTTCTCCTTAACCTGAGAATTCTGGAATTTAGCTATAATATTCCAGGGAGTTTTCATTTCGGATCTCTTTCAGGAGGCAACCAGTGGATTCTTTCAATTACTATTTTATCCTCTGGTTCTATATATCAGGACAATTTTCCTTGATAATTTCTTGAAAAATGCCATCAAGTCTCTATTTTTGATCATGGCTTTCAGGTAGTCCAATAATTCCTAAATTATCCTTCCTGGGTCTATTTTCCAGGTCAGTTGTTTTTCCAAAGAAGTGTTTTACATTTTCTTACATTTTTTATTCTTTTGGTTTTGTTTTTATAGATTCTTGGAGTCTCATAGAGTCATTAGCTTCCACTCACCCAATTCTAATTTTTTAAGTAATTATCTTCTTCAGTTAGTTTTTGTATCTCCTTTTTCATTTGGCCATTTTGATTTTTAAAGAATTGGTTTCTTCAGTGGATTTTTGTATCTCCTTTTGCATTTGGTTAATTCTACTTTTTAAGAAGTTCTTTTCTTTTTTGAAGTTACTGACTCTTTTTTCATTATTCTCTTGGATCATTCTCATTTCTTTTCCCAATTTTTCTTCTACCTCTCTTATTTGATTTTTAAAATCCTTTTTGAGCTCTTTCAAGAGGACTTTTTGGGCTTGAGACCAATTTATATTTCTCTTTGAGATTTTGCATGTAGATGTTTTGATGTTGTTGTCCTCTTCTGAGTTTGTGTTTTGATCTTCCCTGTCATCATAGTAGCTTTCTATGGTCAAGGCTCTTTTTTATTTTTTGCTCATTTTCCAGCCTATTTCATGACTTTTAAAGATGAGCTCTACTCATGGGATTCAGGGGGCACTGTTCCCAGCTTCTTGAACTGGGGTTTAGGGGGCTGGTCACTGGCTTTCTGTGCTGGAGTCTCTGGGCCTATGCTGGAGTCACCCAGCCTAGTCTAGAAGGCTATGCCAGGACCTCCAGGGCCTGCCAGGCCTGACCACTAGCCTGCTGCATTGTGGTTGAAGACCTCACAGCTGGCCTGCCATGCAGCTGGCCTGCTGTGCCAAGATACAAGGCCTCACTTACTGATCTTGGACACTGCCACTGGCTTGCCCAGACACCACCTGTGCTAGGCTATGCTACCCTTTCACCTGAGTGAGACAGACCTTTCCTTCAGTACTTCTAAGTTATCTGGGGCTGTAAAATTGTTTCACACCATCTGTTTGTGGGTTTTGTCACTCCAAAATTCATTTTGAGGAATGTTTTAAAGTTGTTTCAGGGGAAACTGGAGAGAGCTTAGGAAACTTCCTGCCTTTTCTCTACCATCTTGGCTCCACCTCAGACTTGTGCCTTTGGAAGATCATGTTATTAACTGAGGGGAGGATGGACTGGAGTGAGGAGAGGTTTGAGGCAGGAAGACCAACCCATAGGCTGTTGAAGTAGTCCAGCCGTGAGGTGATAAAGACTGCTCCAAGGTGGTGAGAATGTCAGAGGAGAGAGAATGGAATGTATCCAAGAGATGTTATGTAGAAACAACAAGACTTAATATCTTATTGGATGACAGGGAGGGGGTGAGTGTGAGTGAGGAGTTGAGGATGACAAGGTTTTGAGCATGGGTGACTGGAATGATTATAGTGCCCTCAACAGCAATAGGAAGGTTGAGAAGAGGGAAGGGTTTGGGGGAAAAGATAATGAGTTCAAAGATAATGAGTTCACACATCCAGTGTAAGGTGTCTACAAGACAACCAATTTTAAATACTCAATAGACAGCCGATGATACAAGACTAGAAGTCAGAAGAAAACACTAGCTGGATAAATAGATCTGAAGCGTCTGCACAGAAACAATAATTGAAGCCACGAGAGCTGATAAGGTCACCAAGTGTGATTGTACAAAGGAAGAAAAGAAGAGGGGCCCTACACAAAATGTTGGGGGAGACTGGCAGTTGGTGGGCATGATTTGGATGAGTATCTAACAAAGTAGAGTGAGAAGGAGCCATCAGGTAGGTAGAAGGAGACCTAAGAGAGAGCAGTGTCAGAAAGGGGAAAATATCCAGAAAAGGGTGAATGACTATGTCAAAGACTGAAGAGAGGTCAAGAATAACAGAGATCAAGAAAGGCCATTTGATTTGACAATTTAAAAGATCACTGGTAACCTTGGAGAGTGCAATTTCAGCAGATTAATGAAGCTAGTTGGCAGAGAGTTTGGAAGACAGTGAGGGAAGAGGAAGTAGAGGACCCGCTATAGATGCTTTCTCCTATAATAGAAGTTTACAGTTTCTTACATGCCCCTCTTTCCTGCTCTTTTTGTATGTGAAAACATTTGTTGGTGTTTACATTCACAATAAAAAGGAAATTTAATTAAAAAAGAAAAATGAAAATCATGTCTCCCATGTGCGACTATCATCTTTGCATAAAACCTTATGTAACCCTAGAGAAACGGGGAACATCTCACATTAAAACTCTGTATATTTATGCTTTTGTCCTTGGCCTATGATTTCATCAGTGAAACTCCCTCTGCCAATGCAGACTGGCAGCTCCTCAGTAATATGTAGTTTGAGAGCAGTGGCCTGTGCAAAGAGTCATTGAACAACTTCATCAGGGCCATGCAGACTACATGTCAGAGACAAACTTGAACCAAGGTCTCCATGAATCCAAGGAGCCATGACGCCCTCAATTCATGATGCCAGGCTACCCCACCACTTCCCCATACACCCATGTGCCAAACTCTAAGTGTCTCTCTTCTTTGTCTATCTGTAGATCTGGCTCTGAGTCACTGTGTGCTTACCCTCTACTGTCTTTACTAGTCAAACCAAATCCAAGATGTTCCCCAGACCAGCATCGGGACACACCAAATTGCTCTTGTGTCATCAGTTTCTCATCTGTTTCTTTTTGACAGCCTCGAGTGGGTATTCTGGGTCTGTTTATCATCCTGTGGCATGAGGAAATGAATACTTTATGGACCTCTAGGGTAAAAGACAAACTCCTCAGCCCAGCTTTTTTAAAGGGATCAATATTTTTATACCTTCATTTCCAAAAATATTCCCTCCCCCTTCCTCATTCTCCTACTCAGAGAGCCATCCCTTGAAGCAAAGAATTTTTTTAAAGAGAGGAGGAAGAGGGAATCAATTCAGCCAAATTAAAGAGCCTTTCATCCAGACCTGAGAGTCTCTGAGGGGGGTGCCATCATTGTCCCTATCTTTAGTAAGGAGTGAGGAAGGTGCATTTTCTCCCGAGCCTAGATTTTAAGTCCTTAAAGGGAAGAAGACAGGAGATCTGGAGGATATTCCAGAGGGCACAATATCAATTCAACAGCTGCACAGAGGTTCCCAAAGTGAGCAATACTGCCTCCTGGGGGGTGCTGGAACAATCCAGGGAGGTGGTAGTAGCCTCGGGTGCAATTGGGGGGCGTTGAATAAAAATACAGGGGCAGTGGAAGTAAAAGGAAAGAAGAGAAGAAAATTTTGAAAAGTCATAGAGATTATATTATTTTCCAAATAAACACACAAAATGCAAGTTACAACCAATCAGTGATCAGGTCCACTGACAGGTCTTAACAAGCAAATGTTGGCAGGCAAGTATGTTGCCCATTACTGGGCAGTCCGGCACGCATTGGCAGGAATATGTGCATGTAAGGACTTGTTTACTGTATACTATATGGCTACATGATGCAATATTGCATCATCAAAATTTCCATGCAGGAAAAAACCCACAAATTTACAATAAATTTTAAAATTTAAGATGCGTCTTTTTTTAAAAAATATTTTATATTTTTTGAAATATTACAAAGTTCAAAAAAATTGAAGGGTTAAAGAAAGTAGATTTATAAGGGGTGCCAGTAATTTTTTTAAGGGGGAAGTAGGCCAAATAAGTTTGAGAACCTCTGATGTAGAGAATGGATTAAAGCTGTCACTCACTAGGAGTGTAAGCTTCTTGAGGGCAAGAAGTATTTCTTTTATTTTAAATTGATTTTTTTGAAATGTTTTGTTTTTACATCATCTAAATTTCCCCCTGTATCCTTCCTCTCCACCCTCCCAGAGAGACATCTCATATAACAAAGGATTTTTAAAAGAAAGAAGAATAAAAAAATGATCAGTACTACACAGAAAAAAATTGAAAACATATGCTGTGTTCTACAGATTTGCACACACACACACACACACACACACACACACACACACATTTCTGCCAAGATGATGTAAATAAAAAATACATGGCAGAGATTCTAACTGCGTCCTTGTGAGCACCAGGGTTATATGCATGCCAGAGACAGCTTATTTGAAGATACTTGGTCCTGGCTAGAGCTCCACTCCACTCCCATGCTAGTAATGCAGAGGGGCACAGTGAACAGAGTACCTGACTTGGAACCAGGAGACTCAGGTTTGAGTATCAACTCTAATATTTACCTCTGGAAAGTCATTTTATCCTCACTATGCCTCAATTTCTTAATCTGTCAAATGAAAGTATTAAACTCAATGGCCTCAAAGGTCCCTTCCAGCTCTAAATCTACACTAGCTGAGGGACCATTGGCAAGTCAATTAACCTCCTTTGGCCTCAGTTCCTTCATCTATAAAATGGGACTAATAAAATTTATGTTGTGTATCTCACAGCACATTACTAAGGAAAGCACTTTATTAGCCTAAAAGCCTTGTGGAAACATCAACTGTTATTCTTATGACCTGGCAAGGAAGACACACAGTGTCTAACCACTGGAGGATTCGGGAGTGTTCATATTTCCAAAGCAGCAGGAGATCCTGGGCCTCTTCACATTACTGCCAAGGGGACTTGTGTTGAATCAATGGAGAGCAGAAGAGAAGGCAAATGATTCCAACATTTCTATGCCCTTTGTCACACTGGATGGTCAGACTGTCAGTCAACATCAGGCCAGCCAATGGTGTCATCAGAGTCAATTGACCAATAACTGCCATCTTGAAAAGCATTGTGCTGTAGGGGAGAGGCAGACTTGGAGTCATGAGACCCTGCCTCTGTCATAAGCTGAGTCACTTCAAACAAGTTATTTCATCTCTGACCCTTGCTTTTCTAGATTATAGAAGGATGGAGAGGCGCCATGACATGGTGGATAGAAAGACTCAGATGGAGGAAGCCAAGTCAACAAGCATTTATTGAGGGCCTACTGTGTGCCATTATTCTGTGAGAACTTTGAAAGCAGAGACCTTTTCTTGGGCTTTTTTTGTATCCCCAGGGCACCTAGCATGAAGTAGAGGGTTAATAAATAATATATCATATTATATCATGTTATATCATATGGCATATCATATTACATTACATCATATCAAATCATGGCATATCATATCATATATTATATCATACCATATAAATAAAAATTTAGATAAACGCTTGCTGGTATATGACTCAACTTGCAAGGCACTGTGCTAAGACCTGGGGATACAAAAAATGACAAAAACATGGCCTCTGCTCTGTTAGATTCCAGTGGGAGAGATGACATGTAAACAACTGGGTACATAACAAAATGTACACAAGATAGAGAGAAGGCAATTTAAGAAGAAATGGTATAAGCAGCAAGGGCAACACGAAAGTCATTCTGTGTAGGTAGGAGTTGAACCAAGTCTTGAAGGAAGTCAGGGGAAGTAAGAGGTACCTGTGGGAAGGAGGTAGAGACCTGGCTTTACAACCCAACTCTGCAGCATGCTGTGTGTATGACCCTAAGCAAGCTACCTAACCTAAGAACAATTGCTGATCTCTATTGGTAGAGGGAGGTCCCTGCACCAATGAAATCATAAGTTAAAAACTCTCTGCCCCCAACTGGATTGTAGTACTTGTCCTACCTATATCTCTTCGTTGATCATTTATTTCAGTCATGTTTGATTCTCCATGATCCTATTTGGGGTTTTCTTGGCAAAGATACTGAAGCAGTTTGCCATTTCCTTCTCCAACTCATTTTACAAATGAGGAAACTGAGGCAAACAGGGTTAAGTAACTTGCCCAGGGTTATACAGCTAGTATAAGTGACTGAGCCCAGATTTGAACTCAGGAACATGAATCTTCCTGACTCCAGGACTAGTACTTTATGCACTATGGCACTATATAGTTGCCTACCTAGCCTTGGACTTCTTGACCCCCCCCCAAAGAACAGGAACAGGAGCAATGGGGAGAAGTTACAAAGAGTGAGATTTAATCTTGACATAAGGAGAGACTTCCTCATCATTAGAGCCATCCACAAGTGTAATGGGCTTGCTTTAGAAGGGAGAGAGTTTCCCTTTTCTAAGAAGGATTTAGAGGTTGAATCAGTGGTGTCAAACTCAAATACAAAAAGAAGCCACTGAACCATGCATTAGGATCCCTGTTATCTGCACTTTAACTTAGAAAAACCACATATTAACATTATCTATGTTGTATTTTATTTATTTTGTTAAAATTTTTCCCAATTCCATTTTAACCTGGTTCTAACAAGCCTTGTATGTGATGCTTCACTTGTACGTGATGTTTAAAGGGGATTCCTGAACAGACACAAGTCCTCCCCAATGATTTCTGTAGTACATAACAACTTGGAAATTTCATGATTCTGTTGATCCCACCTACAGCGGTTCAAAATGAAGTACCCTCAATACCTAATAACAAGAGTCCTTATTCAATTAGTCAGTCCTTAAATAATTAGTCAGTCAACTACCATTTACTAAAGGCTAAGTGGTACCATAGTGCATACAGTACCAGGCTTGTAATCCAGAAGACCTGAGTTCAAATGCAACTTCAGACACTAACTAGCTCTGTGACCCTGGACAAGTCACTTTTTGCTGTTTGCCTCAGTTTCTTCATCTGTAAAATGAGCTGGAGAAGGAAAGAGCAAACCAC
The DNA here is from genome assembly GCF_011100635.1 of Trichosurus vulpecula. Taxonomy (NCBI): domain Eukaryota; kingdom Metazoa; phylum Chordata; class Mammalia; order Diprotodontia; family Phalangeridae; genus Trichosurus; species Trichosurus vulpecula. Next base: position 48,184,165 of record NC_050573.1, on the reverse strand, counting down.
TCCAGTTTCTCTGCCCAGAAAACCCCAAATGGGGTCACAAAGAGTCAGACATAACCAAAATAACTAAGCAACAACAATTTTTTTCCCTTTTCTGATTAACAGCCAGAAGGGTTAGGATCAGCATTTGGTAGGATACCTGGCATTCACCCCCAAGAACCTGCTCTCATAAAACCTACTGCTCCTTCCTCCACCCTGTTCTGTTCAGCAATGGTATTTTTCACAGGAGAGAAATGATGCTAGTTGGTGAGTCAGGCCAAACCCAGCAATCAATCTTTACAGCTGGGCTGCCTGACACAAGAACCACGTTGCAATGAAGCAGCCTCATTCCTGCCCAGCAACCCAATCGCCTCTAAATTTCCCTGGGGCTGGGGTAGCGGGCAGCGGGCAGAGCCCTAGAGCAGATCCTGAGATGCCAGGGAACGTGACAAACGAGTTCACAGCCTTGGGCCAGAAACTCTGGGATTTAGGCAAAGGGAGCCAGAAATAGCATGCACTGCTCCAGCCCTCTCTGCCTCTTGCAAATATCCTGACCCCGAAAATGATGCCGTCCATTCAGAGACAGCCTTGGACACTTGAGCCCAGACCAAGCTGCCTGTCTGCCTGGCTATCAGGGACCTGGCAGATTAATAACATCAGCAGAGGCTGCTTTCCTGCTTCTGCTCTAAAGTCTTGGTATGGGGAGACTGACTGTAGGCAATGAATTTCCCAAGTCTCAGTGAGTGGCACATTCAGCCCCTGGCCTCCCACCACCCACCAATCTGCCATTCCCCAGAACATGCAGCAAGGGTTTCACTTCCTCTAAAGGTAAGTATGTCCAAGGCTGCCCTACTCCAGGAGCCTGTATTTCTGCTTAGCTGCCCTGGGTCTCTGTTGTCTTCACAGGGGAGAGTGAGTGAAAACTCACCTAAACAACTATATTTAGCCAGCCTCAGACCATGCTTCATGTTGCATCCAACCACTCACTAGGAACCCAGGACTTAACAGGGCATCTTGCCATCTGTCATGCTACTGCATGTGTCCCTGAACCTACCCTGCCCCTACCCTTACTGCTTTTGAATTCTTGCTCTAAATAATCAAATGAAAACTACCCACTTCTCTTAGAAAGGATGGAACAATTGATGGCCATTATGGCTCCATCCATATTCCCTTTGATTCTCTAGACCCCTGAGCCACTATATGTGTTATGTCCTTTTGCTATCAATCAAACAATAAATATTTATTAAGTGGCTACTATGTACCAGCTACTATACTAAGTTCTAGGGATACAAAAAGCAGGGAAAGACAGTCCCTGCCCTCAAGGAGCTTACAATCTAAAAGGAAAGCTGTCTAACTTTTATCTTTGTATCCTCAATGCCTAGCGCAGTGCCTGGCAGATGGAAGGAATTTAAAATCACCAACCAACCATCTCTGTGACTCCCCAGATTAAAGTACACTTCCAGGAATACTGCATACATGATACATATTATCTTTCATTTTTATCATTCAGTGTCCAAACTTTGTGACCCCATTTGGGGTTTTCTTGGCAAAGATACTGGAACAGTTTGCCATTTTCTTCTACAACTCAGTTGACAGAAGAGGAAACTGAGGCAAACAGGGTGAAGTGACTTGCCCAGGGTCACACAGCTAGTAAGTGTCTGAGGCCAGATTTGAACTCAGGAAGATGAGTCTTTCTGACTCCCAGCCTATCTACTTTGCAACCGAGTTGCTCTATCTTTCCTTATGAACATATAAACTACCTGTAGGCAAGAACCATCTCACTTTTGTATATGTATCTATAGTACCTAGCCCTGTCTTGGCATACAGTTGGCACTCAATAAATGTTTCTTCATTCATTCATTCATCAACTCAACATTTCTGTAACTCCTCACTCCAAAGTGGTGGCCCATACTTGGCCACTACTCCCTCTGGTACGTGTGATTTCTCCTATTAGAAAACCATTTCTTGAAAAGCAGGAATTATCTCATTTTTGTATTTGTGTCTCCAGTACCTAACTCTGTACCTGACATAGTAGGTACTTAATAAATGACTTCATTCATTCAGCCATTGTGTTAATGGTTTCATAGGCACTTTTTTCTCAGTGTATGGAGCCTATTTGTGGAGTGTACATCATGCTTAGCTTCTCCATATGTTACCAAATTTCCCCGCTAGAGCAAGAGCCCATGTGGTGACAGAGGGGGACACTGGTCTCTCCACATCTCTCTAGAGTCCGTGGCTTATTATCTCAGAATCTCAGAGTTGGAGAGGACCACAGAGGCCATCTGATCTGACCCACACCCAAATAAGAATTCCCTCTTTGATAAGCCTCTTCTTGAAGACCTTCAAAGGAGGGCAACTCACTATCTCCTTTGGCAACACAATGCACTTGGGAGTAGCCCCAAGTCTGCTCCAATGTGCAGCCTAACTCTGCCTTCAGCATACACTCAGTGCTCCTGGCTCTGCCATCTGAAACCAAGTAGGACAAAACTTATTCCTCTTCCCACAGTGGCAGGCTTTTTAAGTACATGACAAAACCTACGATGAAGCTCAGAGAATAAGTGACTAGTTCAAGGTCATGCAGGTCACACAGCAGGAGAGGTGTATCCTCTGACTCCAAATACAGCTCTCCTCCCACTGTACCATATTGTTCTTGGCACAATACCCTGGAATGTCTTGTAGAGAGGGGTGCCAAGTGGGAACTCTTTAGAGCATGATATCATGCTTCTCACTTTTAGTCAATGAGTCCTTAATGGATGTGCATCATGTGCCCAGCCTAGTTATGATGCATTGAATTTATTCAGTTCATTCTCTTTGGAGGAGTCAAAACATCTTCTTGGAAGTGGTTAGGTAGTGCCATGGATAGAGGGCTAGGCTTGGAGATGGGAAGATATGAGTTCAAATCTTACCTCAGACAGTAGCTATGTGAAGCTGGGCAAGTCATTTAACCTAATCCAACCTCAGTTTCCCCAACTGTAAAGAGGGGAGAGAATGGACTCACCAGCCTCTGATTCTATGATATTTTCTCAGAATAAGCCTGGGAGAGGAATCTGGGATGTCCATGCATAACTGCCATAATAAAGATTCAAAGAAAGGGAGTCTTCCCCTATGGGAAACTGCTTCCCATGGTCACTGGGTCCCAAGGAGCAGTCAACATTCATCCATTCATCTACGCCTTTATTTAAATTCCACATTAATTAGTGGAAAGAAAGGCTAGGTTCAAAAGACAGCTTTACTGACTACTACTCACGTGACCTTGGGTCACATTTAACCTCTCTGGTCCTCAGTTTCCTGACCAATATTATGAGAGACGTGGACTAGAAAACCTCTAAAGTACCTTCCAATTCTAAGAGCCTACCGTGTCTTAGACACTGAGATACAGAAGCAAATAACAGAAACAAACATGGAGGTCATGATCTATTGATGGTGGATAGAAGACATCCAATGTTTATCTAAGAAATGTAAGAATAGGGACTCCACCTGTAATTTCACTGGTATTGAGAACTTCCAAATAAAGAAACTCCTGTCCAATTAGCCAGTCTGTTTCTTCTCTGTCACTTCCAGTTGTAGAGAGCTGTCCAGAGCATGGAGAGCTTTAAGCTCTCTCACCAGGGTCCTACAGCCAGAACGTATCAGAGATGGAACACAAGTCACATCTTCTTGGCTTCAAGGATGATTCTCTATCTACTAGGCGTTGCTTCCCCTCATGTAATAAAAACAAAGTATATACAATAGAAATACAAAATCATTTTCATCTAGGGGAGAGGAACAGGATTATCAGCTGGGGGAGAGGGAGAGAAAACTGGCTGCCTTTACCTTCTCAGGTCTGAGTTATGACCTCTGCTCCTCCAACCCCAGCAGAGACCAAAAACCGCTTTCCTGGCATGGGAAGCAAGAGTGATTCTCAAGAGGCTGTTTGTCATCGGGAACATTCAGTTCTTAAGTTTGGCCCTAGTAATTTGTTCCTAGGAGGAAAAAAGAATGGTCTTCTAGCTTTTTGTGGGGCGGAGGCAGGGTGAAGATGTTTACCTAATACTGAGGTTTGATTGGAGTCTAAAAGAGTGGATGGGCTCTCCTGGCTGCAGGCAAAATCGAGGCACTTTTCTCCTGAGGCTTTCCCAGTGAATTAGAAATAAAATGAAATTCAATTTTGAGCCTGGCAAACCTGCTGCTTCTCCCAGGGGTGGGAGAGGAGACAGTCTCTCCATCCAACACAGTGGGGGCTCCCCAGGGCACATCACCAGGGGACAGGAGAAGTTGGACCCATGGATCTGTTCCTGGGGAATTCCCCTCTTCTTCTCATTTTAACTTTTGGAATTTCCCTTGGGCTTAGCTTAGATCAAAGATCTCTGGTGACTGTAAAAACTTTAATAATAATGATAATAAAATTCCAAATGAATCTTTCTTGTCCTTGGAAAGAGCCCTGGTTCTTAGCAAAAAGTCAATGATAACTTCATGGGTAACATCTTGAGCTTAAAAATTCATCAGCTTGCGGTTTAGAAACATAGAGGTGCTGATGAAGGAGGTCCATAAATCCATAAATCCAGGAGGAAAGGGATGCTACAATATAGTGAGAAGGCACTAGATTTATAGACAAAGGACATGGGTTCCAGTTCCCATTCTGCCACTTCCTAGCTGTGTGATCTTGGGCAAGATGCTTCTACTCTCTAGGTTTCAGTTCTGTCATTTATTAAATGAAGTGGTCCTACTTCCCAGGGTCAAACTCCCAGACTTGGGATGGAGGAAAGGGAGATAGCAGGGTATGGCTTGCAAAACTCTCCCAGTGACCACAGGTTGGAACCAGATTGAAATGTAATCGGGAAACGTTTAACAAAATAAATAAAATTAAATTTAAAAAAGAACATTAATTTGTGGTTTTCTAGATCAAAATTAGGTCCATTTCTAAGTTGAGTTTGATACCAATTAATCAGTCAACAATTAACAAGCATTTATTAAGTTCCTAATATATGCCAGACACTGTGTTAGGCACTGGGGATCTAAATACAAGAAAAGGAAACAATTCCCATTCTAATGGAGAAGACAAGTACAGGTGTGTATAAACAGAATAAATAAAAAGACAAATTAAATACAAAGTGGTTCAATACAAGGGCACTTGTATGGGATGGCACTAGCCATTGGGAAAATTAGGAGAGGCTTTGTGAATACCCTTCCCTGAAGAAAGAATGGAATTCTAAAAGGTGGGGGTGAAGAAGGGGGCATGGGCAAAGGTCAGGCCCATAAACTCCATACCTAGCATTTGTTGTTATGTCATTTCACTTGTATCTGACTCTTTGTGACCCCATTTTGGGGTTTTCTTGGCAAAGATGCTGGAGTGGTTTACCATGGCCTTCTCCAGCTTATTTCACAGAGGAGGAAACTGAGGCAAACTGCGTTAAGTGACTTGCCCTGGGTCACATAGCTAAGAAGTGTCTGAAGCTAGATTTGAACTCAGAAAGATGAATCTTGTTGGTTAAAAGCCCAGTTCTCTATCCACTGTGCCAAGAGGATACCCCAGTAAGTAAATACAAAGCATGTATTATCTGAATTAAGTTATATCTCCCCCTATAGTATATTTCTGAACACAAAATGGCAAGTGTCTGAAGCCGGATTTGAATTCATAAAGATGAGTCTTTCTGATTCCACGCCCAGTGCTCTATCCACTGCACCACCTAGCTGTCCCTAAGCCATTCATTAAACTCCAAAGTGAGGGGAATACTTGTAGAGGTCCAACCCTTTGACTACTTAACCAAACTAACTCAAGAAATTCAAGAACGTATTGGATGGATATTCTGGCCATTCTGTAGCTGGGGATGGGAGTCAAGAAAAGGAGAGGAGCAGCCCCTAGCCTCAGGGAGTGCATGGCTCTAGCGCTGGACAGAACCTTAGAGGCCATTTAATCTAACACCTTCGTTTTGTAGCTGAGGAACTTCAGAGAGGTTGACTGTCTTGTCCCACATTCACCTAATGAGAGATAGAAATAAAATTTGAACCTAGGACCTCTGCCTTTTAACACTTCCTCTCATGTTAAGCAAACTAGCCACAGAGAGAATGAATAGAGACAATTATGAGCAAGTGGTAAATTTTGCAGTAAAAATCCAGCCCGCATTTGTCAACCCCATTCTCATGAAGTCCATCCAACCATCTCCTAGCTGTAAACACACTGTCACTAATGACTCTGAAAATCTCTCCTTCCTACACTGCATTAGCAGCTGCTTCCTCTGCATCTGTAATTGAAAACAGGACTTCCTTTCAGCCTTGTCTGGATTTCAAACTTGGTTGTCTCATAACATGCCTCAGTAGTGCCTAGGGCAGTCAGATGTTGCAACTCATAATCTCACTCTGAAACACCCCATTTTGATGCTCAGCTCTTGTGTGGAGATGGAATGGATTAGGGGCCATTTCCCCTACACAGAAATACAAACTACGTTTATTTAAGCTACTAAAATTCAAGCCTGCCTACCTCCTTCTAGTAAGCATATGTATTAGCTTTTTCAATTATGTTGGTATTGTTTTAGTTTAAATTCTATTTAATTTTTTAGCTTTAAATTGATATAATCATAAAAGCTTGGAGTTAAGAGGACCTTTCATGATGCACTTAGTCTAAACTGTCCCTGAACACAATCTATACAAAATGACAACATGCCTGACAAGGAGCCACTTGACTTGGGCTTAAAGACTGAGAAGGAAGCTATTGCTTTTGTTTGACTTTGGAACAGCCCTAATTGTCATGTTCTTCCTTGAATCAAACCTATTTTCTTGTTTGCAATGTCCCCTCACTGCTCCCGATTCTTCCCAGCAGAGCAAGCAAAGCAAACTGAATCTTTCTCAGGACAGCCCTTCAAATACTTGAATCTGGCTCTCCTATTCCCCCTGTGTCTTCTCTCCTGCAGGCTATGCATCCCAAGTTCTTTGCCTTTGTCCTTCTTTGCCTAAGTTCCAAGGATCTTCACCAACCTGATCATCCTTCTTTGGAGACTCTCCAACATGCCAATGCCCTTCCTAAAATGTGGTGCCTAGAACTCAATGTAAGACTCTACATATTTGTCTGACCAGGTCAGAGTGCCCTTGTCTCCTTAATCCTGGAAACTTCATCTCTCTTAATATAACCCAAGGACTCACTGATTTTCTTGGTTGTCAGATCCTGCTGTTGACTCAGATTGAAATTGGAGTCCACTAACACTCTCCCAACCATTTCCCCAATAAACAGCTGTCTCTATTGGTGAAGTCCTCTTCACTATAGCATGCTGCCTCCTACTGTCCGTTTAGTAGAATGTAAGTTTCCCAAGGTCAGGGACAGTTTCTTTTTTGTCTTTGTATTGCTAGCATCCATACCCCATTTGCCTCGGTTTCCTCATCTGTAAAGTGGGCTGGAGAAGGAAATGGCAAACTGTTCTAGTATCTTTGCCAAGAAAACCCCAAATTGGGTTCACTAAGAGTCATACTCAACTGAAAAATGAACAACAATAGAATATAATAGAAAAATATACAATAGACTAATTAATTGTGTGTTCTTTATAATAACAATAATAATAGCTAGCATTCATATATCACTTTAAGATTTGCAAAACCCCTTACATATATTATCCCACTTGATAGGTAACCAGTCCTCCCAGCTCCAGAGAGCCCTAAGGATGACTACTCCAGCTGCCCAGTATCGCTGCCCCCAAGTGTTAAGGACCCAAAAGCTTTCTGGATATATGGCAGAATCCCCTGATGGTCTTTAAAGTCCTTTCGGTTTCTAGATCGATGATCCAGGGTCCTACAGTCAAAGCCATATTTAAGCCGGAATCCTTAGTACGATACACATTTCCTAAAACTGAGGAAGGCCGCCCCTTTGTCCTGTTCTGATCTGAGTTGGGTGCCTGGGTCCCCCCTGGGTTGCATCAGGGAAAAATTTATTACCAGTGTTTGCCGGGAATTTATGGAGGGGTTAAACTGTTTCCCTTAAAGCTGTGGTTTTAGAGCCTTTTAAATTCTCCGTTTTGCATAAGCATCAATCTCCCAGGGAGCTTAGAAGGAAATAACTCTGCCACTCAGATAATGTATTGGTCCCTGGTATCAAAATATATAAAAAATTACAAGGTCATTAACTATCACGCAGAGAAGAGAAATGTGTTGCGGGCTGCAGGGAGAATTCCAGTCTGGTTGAACCGGGTCGGAAACAGTGAGACTGTGTTCTGCATTCATTGTCCTTTCACATCAAGACATTCTTATTCTATAAGGGAGAGAGAGACAAGAGGAGAATAATGTAGTGGAGAGAGCAATGGACCCAGAGTCAGGCCAGACATGAGTTCAAATCCCTCCCCCAGTCCTGACCTACTTATTAACTATGTGACCCTGAGCAAATCACTCTGAACTTCGGGTAGCTCATCTGTTAAATGAGGAAAATAAGACCTGTACTACTGAGTTAATGGGATTGTTGTGAAAGAGCTATACTTTAAAGCACTATATAAATGTCAGCTATTATTGACTTAGAGCTCTCGGGTTAACAGGACTGCTAGCTAGAAGGATGTGCGCGGTACGAGCGCGCGCACACACACACACACACACACACACATCACCTCTGAACAGACAGTCAAGATTCATTGATTTGGACTACATAAAGATGGTGTAACAAAATGGATATGAAGCCTAGAGTCAGGATGAGCTCAAATCTGGCCTCAGACGCTTGCTAGCTATGTGACCCTGGGCAAGTCACTTAACCCTGTTTGCCTCAGTTTCCTCATCCATAAAATGAGACAGAGAAGGAAATGGCAAACCACTCCAGTATCTTTTCCAAGAAAACTCCAAATAGGGTCACAAAGAGTCAGACACGACTGAAACGACTGAACAACAACAAAAGATGTGTACGAATTAGAGAATGAATGTGGGTACATATGTTTTCCTTTAGTGCAGTTCAGATTAACATATTATTAGCAAATGTCTCTTACAGAGGGAATTCCTGTTCAAATATGGTTTTGACTAGAGGATCTCAGAGAACTATCATTTAATCAGTCAGTCAACAAGCATTTTTAAGTGCCTACTATGTGCCATGTATGGTACTAAGTACTGTGAATACTAACAAAGGCAAAAGGGAGTCCCTTTCTTCAAGGAGCTCACAGACTAAAGGGAGAGACAACATGTAAGTAATTAGGCACATACACAAAGGCTATAGATGAATCTTAAACCCAGGTTCCTCCAGACACCAAATCCAACACTGTTCACTATAGTGTGTGCCCCTAAGACTTGATCTTGCCATCATGGGACTCACCATTCGGTTAAGGGTGTCAAGACATAAACATAGGTAATTATAATATAAAGTCCAGTTCAGTTGAGGCAGGAGCAGGGAGCAACAGGATCCCAAGGAGGGAGAGCTTGCTTCTGATTCAGAAAATCAGAGAAAGTTCCCTAGAGGCAGTAGCAATGGAGCAGGGCTTCGTAGGATGCATAGAGTTTCAACAGGCAAAGATAAAAACTTGGTGATTCTAGGAAGAAGTAACATGGGAGTCAAAGCGTTAAAGACAGGAAAAGACAACATGAATTTGGGAAAGTGTGAGTCATCCAGTTTGAATGACTGGAATATTGAGTCATAAAATGATTGTGTTTAGGAGATAGGAAGAAGCTACTATCATAAGCTGCATCTGCTGGGGTACAGTGGAACTAGGCTGTAGAGAGGCCATAGAATCATAGAATTAAGACCTTGAAGGGATGTCAAGATTATCTAGTCCAATGCCCTCATTCTTCAGGAGAGGGAACTCAAACCAAGAGAGATACAGTAACTTATCCATTCGTAGGGATAATTAGTAGCAGGTTTTATGATTCCAAATTCATTGCCCTATGTTGCCAGACTCCTGGGGAGTCTGGACTTTCTTTACCAAGGGCTTATGGGAGGTTATGTAAGGTCTCTGAGCAGGGACGTGACTAATCAGAGGTGGACATTCAGAATTCTAAGACAGCATAGATGCACTAGAAAAAATGTGGAATCTCCTTCTCAAGAAGTATTTAAGAATAAAAGATGGGGCTTGTTATCACTTCTCCCTGGGAGGAAGGTAGGCTGTGCCCTATGTTACTCCTAGCTATGACTCCCACTTCCTTGGGGAAGTTCTATCTCTCCTGGGCTTATCTGAATCACAGAAGGGTTGAGAATCAAGAGGATGGGATTCGCACTTTGGAGTAACAGAACATACTGAGAGGTGAAAGAAGGCTTGTAAAGGAGGCTTGATTTAGAGTCCTGGGTTCAAATTCTATTTCTACTACTTACCACCTGGGTGGGCTTAGGCAAACTGCTCTAGATCTCAATATATTTTGTATGTGTTTATCTATGTTCATCCCATCTGCCCAATAGAGTGTAACCTCTTTGAGGGCAGGGACTATCTTGATTTTTGCCTTTGTATTATTCCCAGTACCTATTATAGTACCCAGCACAGAGGAGGTGCTTAATAAATGCTTATCAATTAATTGAGCTGGGTAACATTGGCTAATAATTATGAAAGTCCAAATTAGGCATGACATAATATATCTTTATTTATTTATTTAATATTTTTAGTTTTCAGCATTGATTTCCACAACATTTTGAATTACAAATTTTCTCCCCATTTCTACCCTCTCCCCTACTCCAAGATGGCATATATTCTGATTGCCCCATTTCCCAGTCAGCCCTCCCTTCTGTCACCCCACTCCCCCCCCCATCCCCTTTTTTCTTACTTTCTTGTAGGGCAAGATAGATTTCTATGCCCCATTGACTGTGTATATTATTTCCTAGTTGCATGCAAAAACTTTTTTTGAACATCTGCTTTTAAAACTTTGAGTTCCACATTCTCTCCCCTGTTCCCTCCCCACCCACCCTCCCTAAGAAGGCAAGCAATTCAACATAGGCCACATGAGTATCATTATGTAAAGCCCTTCCACAATACTCATGTTGTGAAAGACTAACTATATTTTGCTCCTTCTTATCCTATCCTGCTTTGTTCAATTTTCTCCCTTGACCTTGTCCCTTTTTGAAAGTGTTTGCTTTTGATTACCTCCGCCCCCATCTGCCCTCCCTTCTATCATCCTCCCCCCTTTAATCTCCTCCCTCCTTCTTTCTTGTGGGGTAAGATACTCAACTGAGTGTGTATGTTATTCCCTCCTCCAGTCAAATCCGAAGAGAACAAGATTCACTCATTCCCCCTAACCTGCCCCCTCTTGCCTTCCTGCAGAACTGCTTTTTCTTGCCACTTTTATGTGAGATAATTGACCCCATTCTGTCTCTCCCTTTCTCCCTCTCTCAATATATTCCTCTCTCATCCCTTAATTTGATTTTTTTTAGATATTATCCCTTCATATTCAACTCACCCTGTACCCTCTGTCTATATGTGTGTGTGTGTGTGTGTATGTATATTCCTTTCAGCTACCCTAATACTGAGGTCTCATGAATTACACACAGCATTTCCATGTAGGAATGTAAACAAAACAGTTCAACTTTAGTAAGTCCCTAATGATTTCTCTTTCTTCTTTACCTTTCCATGCTTTTCTTGATTTTGGTGTTTGAAAGTCAAATTTTCTATTCAGCTCTGATCTTTTCACTGAGAAAGATTGAAAGTCCTCTATTTTATTGAAAATCCATATTTTACCTTGGAGCATGATACTCAGTTTTGCTGGGTAGGTGATTCTTGGTTTTAATGCTAGATCCATTGACCTCTGGAATATCATATTCCAAGCCCTTCAGTCCCTTAATGTAGAAGCTGCTAGATCTCGTGTTATCCTTACTGTGTTGTTTCTTTCTGGCTGCTTGCAGTATTTTCTCCTTGATCTGGGAGCTCCAGAATTTGGCAACAATGTTCCTAGGCATCTTCTTTTTGGGATCTTTTTCAGGAGGTGATTGGTGGATTCTTTTAATTTCTATTTTTCCCTGTGGCTCTAGAATATCAGGACAGTTCTTCTTGATAATTTCTTGAAAGATGATATCTAGGCTCTTTTTTCGATCATGGCTTTCAGGTAGTCCAATAATTTTTAAATTATCTCTCCTGGATCTATTTTCCAGGTCAGTGGTTTTTCCAATGATATATTTCACATTGTCTTCCATGTTTTCATTCCTTTGGTTCTGTTTTATAATATCTTGATTTTCATAGATATGGTCACTAGTTTCCACTTGTTCCAAACTAATTTCTAAGGTAGTATTTTCTTCAGTGGTCTCTTGGACCTCCTTTTCCATTTGGCTAATTCTGCCTTTCAAGGCATTCTTCTCCTCATTGGCTTTTTGGAGCTCTTATGCCATTTGAGTTAGTCTGTTTTTAAGGTGTTATTTTCTTCAGTATTTTTGGGGTCTCCTTTAGCAAGTCATTGACTTGTTTTTCATGGTTTTCTTCCATCTTTCTCATTTCTCTTCCCAATTTTTCCTCTACTTCTCTTACTTGCTTTTCCAAATCCTTTTTGAGCTCTTCCATGGCCTGAGACGAGTTCATGTTTTTCTTGGAGGTTTTTGATGTAGGCTCTTTGACTTTGTTGACTTCTTCTGGCTGTATGTTTTGGTCTTCTTTGTCACCAAAGAAAGATTCCAAAGTCTGAGTCTGAATCTGAGTCCATTTTCACTGCCTGTTCATGTTCCCAGCCAACTACTTGACCCTTGAGTTTTTTGACAGGGTATAACTGCTTGTTGAGCAGAGAGTACTTTTCCCAAGCTTGAGGGGCTGCACTGTTGTTTTCAGAGCTCTTTCTACACAGCAAGCTCTGCCACACCAGCACTCCTCCTTCCCCAAGAACCACCAACCTGGACTGCAACTCAGATCTGAACAGCCTCTGCACTCCTGCTCTTATCTGCCACTTAATTCCTCCCACCAGGTGGGCCTGGGGCTGGAAGCAACTGCAGCTGTAGTTCTGTAGCTGCACCACCTCTGCTGTCCCCCGGCATGGTGGCCTAACTGTGAACTCCTTTCGCTCTGTCCCCCACAGTTTTTCCCACTAACCTTTTCTGTTGTCTTTGATGTTTGTGGGTTGAGAAGTCTAGTAACTGCCACAGCTCACTGATTCAGGGTGCTAGGGCCTATTCCTCCCAGCTCCTTGGTCTGGCTGGTCCTGGCACAGCCCATGCTGGGCTCTACTCTGCTCCACTCCCAGTTCCGCACTATAGACCTTACCCAGAGTCCATCTAGGCTGTCCTGGACTGGAGCCCTGCTTCCCTCTGCTATTTTTTGGGTTCTGCAGTTCTAGAATTTGTTCAGAGCCATTTTTATAGGTGTTTGGAGGGTCCTGGGGGAGAGCTTTAGGCACATTCCTGCTTTCCAGCCTCCATCTTGATTCTGCCCCCCGACATAACATATCTTTAAGAATCAACTAGCTTCGCTCACACTGAGTGAGCGAGTCACCTGCACAGAGCATTGGCAACCCTAGTGGTTACTGGGGGCTTCTGTATAACAAACAAAAGCATTTCCACCCTCCCCTTCCCTTACCTGAGAAAGGGTTTCCTGGCCATGTTCAAATCCCAGGTCTCCATCCTCTCTCCCCAGGTCTGGCAGTGTGGGGGCAGCATGGAGGTACTGCCCTGTTCCCGTGTGGCCCATATCGAGCGCACAAAGAAACCCTACAACAACGACATTGATTACTATGCAAAGCGAAATGCCCTGAGAGCTGCAGAAGTGTGGATGGATGACTTCAAGTCCCATGTTTACATGGCCTGGAACATCCCCATGACGGTGAGCATCCAGTGGACATGCAGAAGCTGGAGAGGGCTGAGGGAGGGGGAGCAAATTAAACACTACAGCCATCTGAAGGAGCGTTCTGTTGCCTCTAGAAAATATCTCAATCACCTACCTCTTCCTTCCCCATTTACCAGAACAAAAACAGAGTCCTGATAAGACAACAGAGGGGAAACTGAAGCAGATATTGAGTTATCTTCAGGTTCCAATTTTGGAGAGCGCTCTCAGGGCTGCCAACCCCAGAACTAAAAGCAATGGGTAGAGGTGGAACAAAATACAAAGAGGAATAATAAAGCACAAACATTTTTGGCTATAACTGGCAACTTTGGTGCCCAGGGCAAGCAGCATGAAGAGTGCCTTCAAATCAACTTTGTAATTTCATACTTAATAATACAAAAAGTAATTGAGACAGCCGAGTGGGAGGAGAAAATGAGTTATGATTAGAGTTTAGGGGTGAGTGTTATTAACAGAGCTAAGGATTGATCATTTCTTGTTTTAGTTAGCCAATCAACAACCATTTATTAGGTGTTTACTATGTGCCAAACACTGTGCTAAGTGCTAGGGATACAAAGAAAGATCCTAAGTTCAATTGTTTTAAGTTATACATATTTAAAATTTTTGGTATTGTCTACATTTTGGCACCTAGAACAAAGCTTCACTCGCTCCACCCTTTGATCGCAGCTATTGGAGACTGTAATGGGCTGCCTCATGAAGTAGCAGGAACATCTTCCCTTACCCCCACCCCCAGATAGAGGTCTTCAATCAGAGAATGAATGACCATCTGGGATGTTGGAGAGGGAATTCCCATAAAAGTTGAACTATATGAACCCCGAGGTCTCTTCCAACTCTGAGAATCTGTGTGTGTGCATGTGTGTGTGTGTGTGTGTGTGTGTGTGTGTGTGTGTGTGTGTGTCAAAGAGACAGAGACAAAGAGACAGAGGTGAAAAGGGAGACAGAGAGACCAAGACCCAGAGAGAAATAAAGAGGAAGACATAGAAACAGAAAGAGAAGAGAGAGACAAGAAGGAGAGAGATAGAGATAGAAAAAGGAAAAAGAGATAGACAAAAAGAGACAGGGACATAAAGAGAGACAGAGGTAATCAGAAAGATACATAGAGAAAGAACTGATAAACAGAAGTATGCATAGTATGGTTTCATATGTGTGTGAATGTGTGTGTGTGTTAGAGAGAGAGAAAGAGAGAGAGGGACAGAGGGAGGGAGAGAGAAAGAAACAGAGAGAAGGAGGTAGAGAACGAAATGGAGGAGGAGAGAGAGAGAGAAAGAGAGAGAGAGATGGAGACGGAGACTGAGACGGGAAGAACAAGACGTAGAGAGAAATGGAGATGGAGAAATACAAATAAAAATAGGAAAAAGAGATAGGGAGAGACAGGAACATAAAGAGAGACAGAGATAGAAAGGAACAGATAGAGAAAGAACTGTTAAATACAAGTATGTATAGTACGGTTTCACATGTGTGTGTGTATGTGTGTGTGTGTGTGTGTGTGTGTGTGTGTGTGTGTGTAATGGTGACCTTCTCTAGTGCAAGGTGGGGAGGAAGGGAGGAAGACAGTCCAGAACTTAAAATGTAACAAAAATAAATTAATTTTTTAAAAAATAACAAAAAAAAACAAAAAAGAAAGAGATAAAGACACAGAGATGGAAAGGGAGACAGAGACATAGAGACATATAGGAAGAGACAAAGAGAGACAAGGTGAAGAAAAGGAAGACAGAGAGAGCAAGAGAGACAGAGACAGAGTTTGAAAGAGGAAAAGACAGAGACATAGAGAATGAATTTGAATCAGGGCTGGTCACACCTCAAAGCATAAGCCCTCAGGCCAGTGAGGTAACTCAGGATGCTTTTATATTTATTTAAAATAGCATATTTTTTTCTTCCACCCTTTATGTACCTCGGTGCTTTGTATGTCAGGGCAGTACATAATGGAGTTGGAAGACCTAGGTTTAAATAGTGGCTTGCCTGCTTAACACCAATGTGACCTTCTCTGGGCCTCAGTTTCCTCATCTGAAAGATGGGATGATTGGAGCACCTGCCCTCCCAGATCCCTTTCAAATCTGAATTATATCATCCCATCTATAATATCTGGACAGGACTGGGCTAGTAACCTAAGGACCCAGCAGCATTTGCTTGAGATCTTCATGTTGTTCTCTGAAAAGCACAGATCATAAGGAATGGTGAGGCAGAGCGAGTGGAGGAAATTAATGCAGACACACTCTAAGACAAAAACCCTGGCTGAGTAATTTGCTTGATGTCAAACAACCTAGCAGGGAAATTCAGAAGAGGAGTGGAAAACATGATTTCCTTTTGTCTGCATGTTTTTTGCTATGGGAGTTTTCAGACCAAAATGACAAAGGAAGGCAGTCAAAAAATGCCCTCACCCACGAGCAAAGATGGAGAGAGAGCCCAGCGGAGCCCATAAAACCTTGTTTTCCATAAAATGAACTGATTCAGACAATGTATAACACAACGGTGTCCCCATTAATACTCCAGCAGGAATTTATGATGCTCTGCTTGGTTGGACAGTGTATAAAGAATGAAGATTCCTGACCCACTGAGTTCTGTTTATCTAAGCACTGCTTGGCTACCCATCCCTGTATCAGATGAAGTCCTCCTGCTCATACCCTGGGCTGGGCAACCTGAGCGTTGCCATCACTAGGGGATCAGGAGTCTGGAAACTGCCCCTTAAGCTACCAGCAAAAATTCAAACCTACTTCCCATGCTCAGAACCCATGTGAGCCCATTCGTATAAAATAGATGTATGCTCACACAATGAAATGCCTCTTCGAAGACTACACTGTAGAGATGGTAACAACAGTAGCTGGAGTATTGGTTTTTATAGAGGATTTGGGGCAAGTAGGTGGCACAGAGGACAGAGCACTAAGACTGGAGTCAGAAAGATTCACCTTACTGGGTTCAAATCCAGCCTCAGACGCTTACTAGCTGTATGACCCTGGCAAGTCATGTAACTCCATTTGCCTCAGTTTCCTCATCTATAAAATGACCTGGAGAAGGAAATGTCAAACCACTCCAGTAGCTTTGCCAAGAAAACTTCAAATGAGGTCACAAAGAATCAGGCATGACTAAAACAACTGAACAAGATGGAGGATTTTATTTTTTTCTGGTTTTTTAAGAGTCAGTACTCAAACTGTACTAAACATGAGAAGGCTATAAGATTTTACCTGGGTAGGGATCTCTCAGAGTTGGGCCTCCTTCAATCAAGGTGATCTCAACTTTCTGTGACTTAGTAAATTAAGTCTTGGTGAGTTTCTTGGGGCCCAGAGAGGTTGTGACTTGTCCAAGGTTACAGAATTAGTAAGTATCAGAGACAAGATTTAAACCTGACTCCAAGCCGAACACTCTCTCCACTATGTCAGGTTGTCTCTGCTGTCCTGTAGGGAATGTTGCAGTTCAGCAGGGCCTTTCCTCATGAAATGGGATGTTCATTCAGCTAAGAACCATTTTAGGCAGACATTCTGCCTCCCTATAGGTCATAGGCTATTTTTTTTTAATTACCGAAGATCCAGGGGCAGAAACACTTCAAAGGTCATCTTGTCCCATTTCCTCATTTTGTAGCAGACCAGAGAATTTCATTGACCTGCCTAATGTCACACAGCTACTAAATGGCTGAACCAGAATTAGAACCCAGGCCTTCTGTCTTTAAAACTACCATCCCTTCAGATGCATTACCACTGTCATCCAATTCCTCTCTGGTTAGAGAATATGGTCTGTATATCCATGATGGGACTACGTGCCTGTATTGTACTCCTGTTATGGCTAAAGGTATCTGTGTGGGTAACGCCCATGCTTACTGTTGGCATTTATAGAGGGCTTTAAGGTTTGCAGAAAACTTTACAAATATTACCTTATTTGGTCCTTATTACAACCCTGGGAGGTGGGTGCTATTATTATCATCCCCTTTTTATGAACAAGAAAACTGAGGCAGGCAGAGGTTAAGTGACTTGTCCAAGGTCACACAACTAGTTGTTGTCTGAGGTCAAATTTGAACTCAGGTCTTCCTGACTCCAGGGTCCGCAACTTTGTCCATTATACCACCAGGTTCCTCACTATTAACATGAATATCTACAGTCTGTATCCATTACTCCTCTTCCTACAGAGCCCAGACAAAGCAGCCTTTTCTCTCTTACTCACACAGGGCACCTAATCGCCCATCACTATGCCTTTGCATAGGGCATTCCTCCATGCCTGGAATGTTTTTTTTTTTCCTTCATCTCTACTTCAGAGAATACTTCCCTTCTTTCAAGACTTAATTCATGCTTCCACCCTCTGCATAAACCTTTCCCTGGTCCCTCCAACAATTAATGCCTTCCCATCCAACTACTTTGTACTAGCTAACTTGTACAGGGTGTTCCTAAAGTCTGGACACATAGGCAAAAATACATATTTTCAAGAAATGAAATTTTCAACCACATTTTATTTAATTGGAATATTAACAAATAACATCTTCAATATGATTGCCATCATTTGTGATGCAAAGGTTGATGCGCTTTGCAAGATTCGCGTGAACTAAATGCAATAACTCCACATTGCCATCAGTTTTAGCACATTCACTCTTTAGGGGTTCAATCAAGTGTGTTGCATCTGTGATTTTCATTGAGTGCACCTTCTCCTTCAGTATACCCCAGAAAAAGAAGTCAAGGGGGCTAAGGTCTGTTAATATTCCAAGTATTTCAAAATATGCATTTTTGCCTATGTGTCCAGACTTTAGGGACACCCTGTATTTATTCTTCGTATAAATAGGTACATGTGTGTGTATATATCTATGTACATGCACACATCCCTTACCTGTACAAGGGTGTACTGGAGCCAGCTTGAGTCAGGTCCTGAGAGCATATTGTTAAATTTTTGACATGAGCATTTAGACCACAGAAATTGGCAAATGCTACAAATAGGGCTTGATTTATTGTTTCGTTACTTGTCTAGACTTAAGAAAGTGATAGAGAAAATTTTGATAATGCAGATTAAACTTAAAAGTGATCCATGCATGCATTTTTTTTCAGAGAGCTGGTTATTAAACATAACAACATACGTCTGCATACACATACATATGCACATGCATATACGTAAATACACATAAACATTCATATATATACATGTATACATGTATTTGTATATATACACATTATATATACATATATATGCATACACAAAAAGATTTGAGAGGCTACGTAAACATAATAGATAGAGAATTGACCTGAGAACCAAGAAGATCTGGGTTCAAGTTCACCACTGACCCATACTGCCTGGGTGTCCCTAGGCAAGTCACTTAACTTATCAGTGCTCTAGACAACTCTCTAAGAGCAATTTTCTTGCTGGGAAGGCACTGACCTGCATCAGTAAAGGAGCTTCCTCCTTTAAGAATAACCCACACCAAGAAAGAGCAGGTCTAATTTTTAGCCCTAAAACTGTTTCTGTATCTGTTGTCTCCCAATGGAATGTAAGCTCCTGGAGAGTAAAGATTGTTTCTTTTTTTTTTTTAATCTGTCTCCCCAGTACCTGGCACAACCCCTAGCATATAGAAGATGCTTAATACCCGTTGGGCAATTGTTCCATTGATTGCCCTAAGACGGAAGTCTGGATTTGAGTCTCACCTCTAACTGTTTGACCCTGGGCGAGTCACAAATGTCTCAGCGCCCCCAAGAACTCTCTACTACTATAAATTGCAAACCAGATGCGTATCTGCATAAGTAGAGGGAGTTTCCACATCAGAAGTTCTTTAAACAATGAAATCACAAGTTTAGACCAAAAAAAAAAACCCAACCTAAATCTTCAGCATTAAAACTCAAATGTTCACCACTTCCTTCAGTACTCCAGTAATCAACTTCATCATTGCAGATTGCGACCCCTCCATGACTTAGTCAGTCAATTGACTTCATGAGTCACTGAGCCCAGAGAATTCATCCCCCTAAGGCAAATCTGGCAATGAGTCTCTCTGAACTGAGCCAGGAGGCTGCTCCCACAGACAAGTCCATTTGGATAAGCCCATCAACAGGTTTTATTCAAACTTTCACCAGTCCTGAATTTTACTGGCACAGTCTTTAAAAACTCAGGGTCCTTCTCACACCATGAAGAGAAGAAAGGTTTTAGTAGAGGCTCACCATACAATAAAGAACATGGTGTTTGATGGCCATCTGTCTTCAAAGGATACCATCAACCTTCAGCAAGCTGCCACTGGGTGTCAAATCCTATGGTCAGCTCTGCTGGTGGGAGGCAGGAAAAGGATGAGGTATAATGATGGCTCTTAGGGAACCACATAATAAAATCCTAACCAGCCCTTGCATTCTGTGCTGTACTGTTGGTCCTTTCAAGTTCTCAGGCAGCTAGGTGGCACAGCAGATAGACCGATGGACTTGGAGTCAAGAAGATCTGAGTTTGAAGCCTGCCTCAGACACTTACAAAGTGTGACCTCAGACAAGGCATTTAACCTTTCTCAGCCTCAGTTTCCTCATCTGTAAAAGGCAACAGTAATAGCATCTGCCCCATAAAGTTGTAAAGAGAACAAGAGAACATATGCAAAGTGCTATGTAAATGCTAGCAATTACTATCATCAAGTACAGAGAGGAGCTTTTTCAAAGAACGCCTGAGAATATATCCATCTGTGTGAATTCTGTTTTTCAAAGTAGTCCCCATAAGAAGCTTTACACTTATTCCATTAGTACCCTTATTGCTAAAAGTATACATAGAGCTGACTACTTTGGGGGACTTGCCTGAGGAGCTGGTATGAGTCACATAAGAAAACCACTTAACACCTCCCCCCAACCTTTGTTTCATGGGTTACCATGGCCAAATAATCCATTACCAGACTTTCTAAGACTATACTTCTCATCCTGGAAGAGCCTAACACAGCTTGCTCTCTGATATCACAACCTTCAAGAATGTCTGTTTTATATAAACTTTCATATTGTTGTCTCCCCCAATAGAATATAAGTTCCTTGAGGGCAACTGTGTTGTTTTTATCTTTACATCTGCAGTTCTTTGCACAAAGCCTGGTATATAATTGGCGCTTAATAAATTCTTACTGATTGATTCCTGGGCCCCTTCCAAACCACAATAAGGTCTTCAGGTAGGACCCTACTCATCGTATTTGAGTGACCAATCCCAGCTTGGGAGGAATATTTGCCATCACTGGGGATCTTATGAAGAATGTTGCCAGCTCTAAAGGCAATTTCCAAAGAGGAATTTCCAGGGATGTCCTGATCTCTCACAACCTTGTTGAAATAAGTATGTAATGCCCCAAGGGGACTCCTTAGAAGGGAACAAATAGCATTCATGTGGATGTATAAATTTTATGCATAAATTTTTTTCAAACTTCAATCCATCTACCTCATAGCCATTCCTCATCCACGGATGATCAAGTTCCACAGTCCAGAAGAAACAGTGTAGCACATGGTCAGAAAGGGGAATAATGGAATAAATAAAAAAGACTTGCTAGCAATCCGAATCATGTGCTGGGAATGGGAGCATCCTTCCAATTCTCAGTCTTGGTTGATGTCAAAATTAGCCGATTAACGTTAACATCTACTACTTAACTCTTTAGCCCCCATTCCATTCTGTACAACGGTAACAGGGTGAGAGGAATAACCTATAGGTCAATAAATGAGAAGACTAGCAAGGCAATTTTTAATTTGGGCAAGTCACTGTATCCCATCTGTAAAGAGAAAGGTTGGAGAAGATGAGCTCTTAGGTCTATGACATTATGTAAAGAAAGTCATGTGACCTAAGTGGTCAGCATACAGGACACCTCCATCTTAATTCCCATTTCACAGAACCCAGGAGTGGACTTTGGGGATGTGTCCGAGCGCCTTGCTCTGCGTCAGAGGCTCCAGTGTCGCAGTTTCAAGTGGTACCTGGAGAATGTGTACCCTGAGATGAGGATTTATAACAATACCATCACTTATGGAGAGGTAAGTACCTTGCTGAAATATGACTTCCCATAGTCAGTGTGTATCTTCCCTTGGGCGAAGCTTGCCTCCCTCTTCTGTCTCCGTTACTACCACCCTCCTTCAAAAGGCAGTATGAGAAAAATGCCTATTAAATCTAAAAGCACTACCAGAGAGTGAATTTTTATTGTCTTCCTGGCCCGTCAGCCCAAACGCACCAACAATTCAGTCCAAAGGACTGTGAAGTATCCATAATGACAATAAACACTTTACAACAGGGAGACTTTTATCTTTTTTCTGCTTTTTTTAGTGTGTGACACCTAACTAGTTGTGTGACCTTGGCAAGTCACTTAACCTCTGCTTCCCTCAGTTTCCTCACCTGTAAAATGAGACGATAAAAGCACTTACCTCACAGGGTTGTTGTGAGGATAAAATGAGAGAACATGTAAAATGCATCATAAACCTTAAAGTCCAATATAAATGCAGGGTATTATTATTACTATTAATTATTATTTATGTTTGTGTTATGAACCCTTTGTGCATCTGGTGAAGCCTCTAGATCCCTTCTCCAAATTATATTTTTAAATAATTAAAGGAAATGTTAAATTTCAATTAGAAATTAGTGAAAATAAAGAAGAATTTTTTTCCTATACAAATTCACAGACCCAAATTCTTCATGGACCCCAAAATCTCCATGGACCCCAAGTCAAGAACCTCTGTCTTAGAGTTATCTGCCATGCATGAAGGAGCCATGGCTTTGGTGGTTTAGGAAACTCCCACTGTGGAAATTCCCTCTCCAATAGAGATTGCAACTTATCAATGATTTAGAGGTGCCCTCGGAAGTTGCCAGAGGCACCTAAGGGTTAAGTGACTTACCCAGGATCGCAAGGCTACTAAAGGTGTCATAAGTAAGATTTGAACCTAAGGCTTCCTCGCTACAAGCCCAGCACTCTCTATTTGGCTCTCTCTGGCACAAAATGCATGAAATCATCACACTGTCCTTGTTGGTTTTTCTTTATGGCCTCAGCACCATGAGAGGAATAACCAAAGAGTTTTTCCATTCAAAATCAATAGTTTCTTTAAGGGGAAATTGATAAAATTTAGGAATTGGTTTCCTGTGCAAAATTAAGTAAGATCTGCCATTTGGAGAATCTAGCCAAATCTGTTGGAGATTTGGAGAATGTAGGACATAGTCGATGGCATGTAAACTTGAAGTCAGGAAGTTGTTCACTCATTTTTCAGTCATGTCCAACTCTTTGTGACCCCATTAGGGGTTTTCTTGGCAAAGATATTGGAGTGGTTTGTCATTTCCTTCTCCAGCTCATTTTACAAATAAGGAAACTGAGGCAAACAGGGTGAAGTGACTTTCCCAGGGTCACACAGATAACAAGTGTTTGAGGTGAGATTTGAACTCAGCTCTTCTTGACTCCAGGCCCACTGCTCTATCTACTATTCTAACTAGCTGCTATTGTAAAGAATGTGATAGTTCACTGCCCTATGGTTCCACCCACCCATCCCTGTGACTACCTAGACCCAAATTCCCTTCACTGACCGCCATGCACTGTCTCACACACACACACACACACACACACACACACACACACCCTCCCCACTTAGAATATAAGCTCTTTGAAGACAGGGGCAGTTTCACTTTTGAATTTGTGTCTCCAGCACCTAGTACAGTGCTTGACATATAGTAGGCATTTATTTTATTTCATTATCTTCATCATATTTAATGAATGCATTTTCATTCATTTGTTCAACAATTCATTCATTCACCGGTGTGTCCAGCCCCTAGCCTCAGACCTGGAACCAATACTGGCTGATAATGCAATTTCTCCTTTGGCTCCTGGGCACAGGTGAGAAACAGCAAAGCCAGTGGCTACTGCTTGGACCAGGGGGCAGAAGATGATGATCGAGCAATACTATACCCTTGCCATGGGATGTCCTCACAGGTAAGCACACCCACACCACTCACCCGTGGGACCGTAGAGCAGAAATTGAGGAAATGATATTAGATGTGCACAATCTGCTGTGGCTGAAGGGTGGTCTTGGGGAGAGACCTGGATTTGGTTTGATAAGGTAAGAGACTGAGAAATGAGCACACCCTGTGACATAGAGACAAAACTAGGGATAGGCAATATAAGCAGCTTCTCATGGTACAACACAATGGGGGCACGACAAGGATTATGTTATACTATGAGATTGTATAGAGGCAGTATTTTAATGACAGAAATTTCCCCTCTCCATGGCTTGTGGGTCTTAAGTGTGATCTGGCAAGACATCAGTGTTACAGTGACACACGTAGTCTTTTAAAAGGTAAAATTGGGTTTGCATTACCATCATGGGGGAGAGAAAGGCCTGCAATTTTCAAATCTTTCTGGGGGCACAGAGGTGCTCAGCCCTTGTTCTACATGGACCAAACCTAGTTATAGCCTGGCTGAAGAGCAAAATACATGAATACACTACTGAAAGATTGTGTCCAGTTTGGGACCAGGTATACAGGAGTATGTTCCAAAGGTTTCCCAGTGTGGCTCAGTGAATAGGGAGCTACATTTGGAGTCAGTTTGGATCCAATCCAGGTACTTAGCAGCTGTGCATAAACTCCTTAGCCTCTCTTTGCCTCTGGTTTCCTATTTGGAATGGGATGGGAAGGGATGGGATGGGATGGGATGGGATGGGATGGGATGGGATGGGATGGGATGGGATGGGATAGGATGGGATGGGGTGGGATGAGATGGGATGGGATGTAATGGGATGGGATGAGATGGGATGGGATGGGATAGGATGGGATGGGGTGGGATGAGATGGGATGGGATGTAATGGGATGGGATGAGATGGGATGGGATGGGATTAAACCTCCAATTTCATTGATTTAAGGAACTCCCTCTTCTAGTATAGATCAGTACCCGTTCTGCAATTTAGAGTCTTAGGATGATACCTGGAGCACTAAGAGGTTAAGGGACTTGTCCAAGCTTACACAGCCAGTATGTGTCCTACGTGGATCTTGAGCCATCTTTCTGGCTTTATATTCAACTCCCTGTACACTATGCCATGCTTATGCTTGTCCCCAAATATGAAACTAATAATGATAATAGTGATGATGATGATGGTAGTGATGATAACAACTATAGCTCCTGTATCAAAAGGTTGTTATGAGGACCAAATGAGATTGTGTCTGTTAAAATGTTTTAGAAACACTATATGAGGGGGTGGAGCCAAGATGGTGGAGTAAAAGCGGGAACTTGCTTGAGCTCTCCCCCAAATCCCTCCAAACACCTGTAAAAATGACTCTAAACATACTCTAGAGCTATAGAACCCACAAAATGACAGAGTGAACCAAGTCTCCAGTCCAAGACAGCCTGGATGGTCTCTGGGAAGGATCTATCCTACCATGCAGGGAGTAGAGCCCAGCCCAGCATGGGCCACACCCTCACAGACAGGCCAGAGCAGACTGGGTGGAGCAGGCCTCAGGGCACTGAATCACTGAGCTGAGGCTGTTTCCAGACTTCTCAACCCACAAATGCCAAAGACAACTTAGCAGGCTAATGGGAAAGCCCCGTGGGACCTCCGTGAGAGAAGGGCATGATCCCAACCCAGCCCCGGGGCAGCAGAGGTGGCTGTGGTGGCTGATTCCAGAGCTCCAGGCCCACTGGTGGTGGGGTGCATCAAGCAGCTGATCAAATCAAGAGTGCAGGGATCTCTTTGCTGGTGCTGAGGCAGGATTCTCTTGCTTTGCCCTGCTTGGATCTGGTTCACAGTCCTGGTTGGTGGTCCTGGGGTGAGGAGGAGTGCTGGTGTGGCAGAGCTTGTTGTGGCTGTGGAGAGGGAGTCTTCCTAGCAGTTCCAAGGCAGAAAAGAGTGCTTGAGGTCATTCACAGGCCAGAGCACAGGCCAGTAGAGGAGTAAACACCTCAGAAGAACTGAAAATTTACAGGTTCCTACAAGTAGCTTAGAAAATAGCAGCACAAAACCCCTGAAGCTTGGAACAGAGCACTCTCCACTCTGGAAGCAGAGTCATGCCTTGACAAAGAGTTCAAAAGTCAAGTAATTGGCTGGGGAAATGAGCAAACGGCATAAAAAAATCAGACTCTAGAATCTTACTTTGGTGACAAAGATCAAAACATATAACCAGAAGATGATGACAAAGTCAAAGTTCCTACATCAAAAGACTACAAGAAAAATATGAATTGGTCATAGGCCGTGGAAGAGCTCAAAAAGGAATTGGAAAATCAAGTGATAGAAGTACAGGAAAAATTGGGAAAAGAAATGAGAGTGACGCAAGAAAATCATGAAAAATGAGTCAACAGCTTGTTAAGGAAACCCAAAAAAATACAGAAAAAAATAATACTTTAAAAAATAAACTAGTGGGGCAGCTAGGTTGTGCAGTGAGTAGAGCACCAGCCCTGGAGTCAGGAGGACCTGAGTTCAAACCCGGCCTCAGACACTTGACACATATTAGCTGTGTGACCTTGGGCAAGTCACTTAACTCCAAATTGCCCTGCCAAAAAAAATTTTAAAAAAATAGACTAACCCAAATGGCAAAAGAGGTCCAAAAAGCCAATGAGGAGAAGAAGGCCTTAAAAAACAGAATTAGCCAAATGGAAAAAGAGGTCCAAAAGCTCACTGAAGAAAATACTTCCTTAAAAATTAGATTGGAGCAAATGGAAGCTAATGACTTTATGAGAAATCAAGAAGTTCTAAAATGGAACCAAAAAAATGAAAAAATAGAAGACAATGTAAAATATCTCATTGGAAAAACCACTGACCTGGAAAATAGATCTAGGAGAGATAATATTAAAATAATTAGACTACCTGAAAGTAAAGAACAAAAAAAGAGCCTAGACATCATCTTTCAGGAAATTATCAAGGAAAACGGCCCTGATATTCTAGAACCAGAAGGTAAAATAGAAGTTGAAAGAATCCACCAATTGCCTCTTGAAAAAGATCCCAAAAGAAAACTCCTAGGAATATTGTAGCGAAATTCAAGATCAAGGAGAAAATATTGTAAGCAGCTAGAAAGAAACAATTTGAGTGTTGTGGAAACACAATCAGGATAACACAAGATCTAGCAGCTTCTACATTAAGGGAATGAAGGGCTTGGAATATGATATTCCAGAGGTCAAAGGAGCTAGGATTAAAACCAAGAATCAGCTACCCAGCAAAATTGAGCATAATACTTCAGGGGAAAAATGGATTTTCAATGAAATAGAGGACTTTCAAACATTCTTGATGAAAAGACCAGAGCTGAATAGAAAATTTGATTTCCAAATACAAGAATCAAGAAAAGCATGAAAAGGTAAACAGGAAAGAGAAATCATAAGGGACTTATTAAAGTTGTACTGTTTATATTCCTACATGGAAAGATGATATTTGTAACTCATGACATCTTTCTAAGTATTAGGGTAGTTGAAGGGAGAGAGAGAGAGAGAGAGAGAGAGACAGAGAGAGAGAGAGAGAGAGAGAGAGAGAGAGACAGAGAGAGAGAGAGAGAGAGAGAGAGAGAGACAGAGAGAGAGACAGAGAGAGAGAGAGAGAGAGAGAGAAAGAGAGAGAGAGAGACAGAGAGAGAGAAAGAGAGAGACAGACAGAGAGAGAGAAAGAGAGAGAGAGAGAGAGAGAGAGAGCACATGGTGAGTTGAATATGAAGTGATGATACCTAAAAAATAAAATTAAGTGGTGAGAGAGGAATATATTGGGAGGAGAAAGGAAGAAATAGAAATAGAATAAGGTAAATTATCTCTCAAAAAAGGCAAGAAAAAGCTATTATAATGGAAGGGAAGAGGGGGGAGGTGAAAGGGAATCAGTGAACCTTACTCTCATTGGAGTTGGCTTAAGGAGAGAATACAGGAAAGTAGGGGGGAAGGGGATAAGGGCGGGGAGAGTGATAGAAGGGAGGGAGGATTGGGGGAGGAGATAGTCAGAAGCAAACACTTTTGAAATAGACAGGGTCAAAGGAGAAAACCGAATAAATGGGGGACAGGATAGGATAAAGGGAGATATAGTTAGTCTTTCACAATATGACTATTATGGAAGTGTTTTGCATGACAATACATGTATAACCTATATTGAATTGCTTGCCTTCTCGAGGAGGGGGTGGGGAGGGAAGAAGAGAGAGAATTTTGAAATAAATTTCTAAAAGCAAATGTTAAAAACTGTTTTTATATGCAACTGGGAAATAAGATATACAGGCAATAGGATATAGATATCTATCTTGCCCTACAAGAAAGTAAGGGGGAAGGGGATGGGAGAGGTGAGAGGGGTAATAGAAGGGACAGCATACTGGGGAAAGGGGCAATCAGAATACATGCCATCTTGAGGTGAGGGAGGGGAGAGATGGGGAGAAAATTTGTAATTCAAAATCTTGTGAAAAAAATGTTGAAAACTAAAAATAAATTAATCTTAAAAAAAGAAAGAAACACTATATAAATGTGACCTGTTATTAACATTATGCATGTGAGGGTCAGTTGAAGAAATACAATGGGGATGTTAAGTCCAAAGGAAAAAAAGATAGGAGTGGCATGGTAACTACCCTGAGATATTTGAAGGACTGTCCTGTTCTTCTTGTTCTCAGAGGCCAGAATTAGAAGCAATAGGGGAGAATTTGCCAACTGAGGTTTGAGCTCAATATAAGAAAAAGTTCTTAACTCTTAGGGGAAGTGGAATGGGCTGCCATGGGAAGCTGTGGGTTTCCCCCTCATGTTTTCGAATGAAGACGGGCTGATGGCCCTTCAGAAATGTTGTGTCCAGGACCACAGCTCTAGAACCAGAAGGTACATCAGAGGCCATCTAGTCCAATTCCTTCATTTTACAGAGAAGGAAACTGAGGAATCTGGAGGTGAAATGCCTCGCCTAGGGTCATTGAGATGATGACATTGGGACTCAAATCCCAGTCTTCTGGTTACAAATAAGTCTGAGAATATGGCTCCAAATTCCAAATCTCTTTCCACTGTCCTATTCTTGTTCAGGTGTGAGTTTTCCAGTGTTGAGATTCTGCAGTTTTGTGAAGCCTTAAATTGGGCATTGTACACCATGGAAAAAATGAAAAAAAAAAAAAACCATGGTACCATAAATATAAATCAGAAGGCTCCTCAGTAGTCATCTAGTTCAACCCCCTCATGTTACAGATGATAAAACTGAGGCCCTTCAAGGTGAAGTAATTGTGTACGGTCATACAGGTGATAAGTGAGAGAGCCCAGATTCAAACCCAATACAAGAAATTCCAAAGTCTTTCCACTCTCTGCTGCTTCTCTTCTATCTATAGATTTACTAATTAGGGGGTCCTCGTTGGGTCGGCTAGAGCACCAATGAGATCTCTTGATGCTCCCACTATGAGTTTCCAAGTGAGAGTTGGGACCTTGGAGGAAAATATGGCCCCTTTGGAGAGGGGACAAGCTGAAGTGGAGGTCCCTGCCCAGGCAAGTGACCCTCAAAAAAGGTCTCCTCCCCAAAAAGATATCAAAGAGTTCTATGGACAAGCTCTTCTAGGGAGGGGGTGAGCATCAATTCAAGCTGCTCCCCCATACACACACACACACACACACACACACACACACACACACACACACACACTGCCGGAAACCAGCAGCAGCTTCCCACATTGATCTGGGGGTTCAAAACTGAAACTAAATGAACATTCCTGTTCTGTCTATCATTCCTCTTTAATAGGGTGCTCTGGCTCCCTGTGGATTTATTGCCTCTGGTTTTCTTCTTGTTAATTTTCCAATTTCTTTAGAAGACAAAAAGAGACCTCACTGTTCCCAATTCACAGACAAAACTTGATGCTATTTCCAAGTGACTGCATTTTAAAAAAGGATTTCCCTCCCCACCCCTCCCCCACCTCATGTTTTCAATAATGGCCCTTATTTTTAATGGGACTTGGATATTATTTAAATTAAGCGTAAGACTTCAATATCCCACTCCATGCCCCATGTGTCTTTTTGGACTGTATTGATGTGTTATCTAAATCCAGGCTGCATTAATGAACAAACACCCATTCAAGCAGAGAAAAATTGTGACCTTATCCCAGACACGCTGGTTAATGACAGTCCGGCCCGACAGATTGGCTTAGAATTGTCATTTGTACCACTGCAGAGCAACATGAAGAGGTCTGCAGAGCGTAAATGGGGCTCACTGTGGTTAACTGCCATGCACTGATGGGTCAAACCTTGTTACAACAAAGTAGAGAAGCGCCTGACTTCCCTTCCCTTCTTCCACCTTTAGTGGTCTCATTAAGAGATACTTGACTGACACTTTCCCAGTGAATTTTAGCTGAATAGCCTTCGATTGTGATAACAAAATGGAATTGCTAAATTAGATGCAAATGAGCTGCCCTTGAAGAAATCCAATTTATGGAGCCTGTCAAAACTCATATGGACAATTCTACAGCGGGAGCCGTTTTTTCTACAGACCAGCAGGTTACAGGTTCAAGTTCTATTAGAATGAACCCTGTAATCTCCAGGCTTCAGGTTCTTCCAAGAAACAATATAAGATAATGATGCAATTGGGGTAGACTGAAGTTAATTGTTATTACACAAAAACTTCACCATACTGTGGCTTAAAGTGCCAAACTAAACACCACCAAACACATTCAACTGAAACTTCTCTCTTCAACGTTTCTGATGATCTAATTTCCAAATCTAGTGGCTTTTCCATCCTTCTTAATGCCTCTGCAGCCTGCTATATGCTAGTCACTGTACAAAGTACAAGAGATACACAGAAAGGCAAAAACACGGTCTGTACCCTCAGGGAGCTCACATTCTAAGGGGAAAGTCAACATGCAAACAACTATGATGCTACCATTGACCCTCTCTTCCTGGATACTGTCTCCTCTCTGGGTTATTGTGACACTGACCTCTCCTATCTCTCTGACCATTCCTTCTCAGTGTCCTTACCTGATCTTCATCCTGGTCACACCAACTGGATAACTTTGAGTATTCAATGATCTACTTTGGATTCTTTTCTCTTTTCCCTCTATACCAGGGGGTGACACTGAGTTTTTATAAACATATTTTGATAACTGTATTTCAATGAAATTGCTTTTGTTTGTAATCATATGTATTTTATTTTATGTGTTTAAAAATGACTCTAAGAAGGAATCCATAGGCTTCTCCAGACTGCCAAAGGGGTCCATGACACCCAAAAGGTTGACCCCTCTTCTATACTATCCCACTTGGTGACCTCATCAGCTCCCATGGATTTAATCATCACCTCTATGCAAATGATTTTCAGATCTATATACAGTTTTCAGCTGTTGAAGCTTAAAACTACAAAAAGACTTTTGGGATACCCTATATCCAGCTCTAATCTCTTTCCTGAGTGCCACATCACCAACTGGCATCTGGAGGTCTGGTAGGCATCTCAAACTCAACATTTCCCTCAAACTCTCTATCTGTAATTTTCCTCTTACTGCTGAGATGACCACCCTCTTCACAGTCACGAATGGCTTGTAATCTCGGGATCATCTTCAACTCCTCTCTCAAACTCACCCCACTTCCCCAATCTGTTGCAAAATCTTGTCATTTCTACTCTCACATTTCTCCCCCATGTACCCTTCTCTCCACTCAAATAGCCATCACCCCTGGTGTAGGCCCACATCGCCTCTCACCTAAACCATTGCAATGGTCCCCTACCTGGTCTTCCTGCCTTAAGTCTCTCTCCAATCTATTTTCCACTCAGCTGCTGTGATTTTCCTAAACCACAGGTCTGACCTTGTCATACCCTTCCTCACAAAACTCCAGCGGCTCCTCATCACGCCCAGGATCAATTATAAAATCCTCCACTGGAGACTTAAAACTCTTCACAATCTGGCTCCTTCCCATGGTTCCAGTCTCCTTACACTTTTCCCCTCCCCATACTCAAATATCGAGCAGCACTTGTCTTTCTGCCTTTCCTCTCACACAGTCACTGTCTCCCAAACTCTAAGAAGATAATGGTAAGGAAACATTTTTTAAAAAGGAAAGGAAAGAAAAATATCTCCAAGGCTCTGTGTACTTCCATTGGCTCTCCCCCAAGCCTAGAATTCTCTCCCTCCACAACTTCCCCTCCTAGCTTCTCTGGCTTCCTTTAAAACTCAGCTCAAATTCCACCTTCTACAGGCTTTTCTTAGTGAACACACACACACGTACATGCACACTTACATACACACATACTGACATACATACATACTAACATACATACATGCTTCCATACACACATGCACTCATACATACATACACACATGCATGTACACACATACACACATGAACACACATACATACACACATACACACTTACATTTACACATGTACTCACACATACATATATACACACATTTATGCACACACATACACATACACACACATACCCCTTATTGTCCTGCCCCCTCCTTCTCTCTAGTGTCATCCCACTGAGATTGACTTCCATTTACAAAAAGGTGTCTGTCCTATTATGAGTCTCTTGAGAGCAAGCACAACATTTTGACCTTTCTTTATGTCCCTGGCACTTTGAGGAGTGACTGGCACATAGTAGGCACTTAAATGTTTGTTAGCTATTGACTGACTAAGGAATGTAGCTTTATGGTTTGGTTTGAACTTGTCCAAGTTACTCCAGTTCTAAGCTAGTTCACGAGGAGAGAAGAGGAATGACTAAGTGATGGTCTCAGACTCACCAGCCTTCAGTAGGAGTTTGCTCAGTTTTATATGTTCTCTAACACTTTGTCCACCAGCAAATGCCCTCATGGAATGAAACTTTTGGAGAAGCATGGGGCTTCTTTTGGGATTTGGGGATAGGATAGGGTTAGAAAGAAGAGAAATAATTGCGTGTGGAAGATCATCCTAGAAGCATCCAGCTGTAGCTAATAGATGCAGCCTCTTCACTCTTGAGCCATTCACTCATTTTATCCTTCATGGACTCTCCCTCTGAAAGCAAAGGACCCAGAGGCTCAGGCATGCCATGCTGAGAAGAGGTAGGATGCTCTCCATCCTCTCTGAATGTAGCCCATCTTCAAATATAAAACAACCTTCTCTCTGGCTGCTCTGCTGGGAACGCCACAATAAGGGGGATTATTGCATCTTGGACCCTCTTCGCACAATCATTATCCCTTTGGGCAAAATGTCCTTAGGGTTCAGCTATCCCAGTTCCACATAGAGGCTCACTGGCCTCTTCTGTGCTCTCCGATGCGTCATTATCTCTCCCTAAAGAGGAATGTGCTCGTTGTCTGATACTGATCTCCACCTCAGGAAGGGTGACTGATGGGAGAACTCATCCACCAGATCCTCCCACTGCACATTCTTACGGCTTTTTCTCATTGGCATTCTGCAGTGGCCTGAATGGGGCTTAGCCTATCAGAGAAGAGCTGCTTTTGTATAAGTTGGGCTTTTTTTGCAGATAAACATGACTTGGAGTCAGTCACTTGCCTCCAAGTTAATTAATGATTACACAGCTGGAAAACTTGTATCTTCTCCACCACCGGTTACACAATTAATTCAGTGTGAGGGCCACAGCTGTACAGCCCTAATTCAAAGCATTGGAAGGTGGCAGCCCCACTTGATAAAAAAAGTAAGGAAACATTTTTTAAAAAAAGAAAGGAAAACATCTGTCATTGGTCTGAGATCAGCCTTATGTGATTTTCACCTTGTGACATTTCCCTGGCTTTGGGTTCTAGCAGCTTTTCTGCCATGGGGAAAGTTTCTAGTGGGTGATGAGTAAGGAAGAGGGATTTGGGCACATGTGTAGTTGTGACTTGGAATCAGGAAGACCTGGGTTGGAATCCTGTCTCACACATACTTATTAGCCCCATGACCCTGGTCAAATTACTTAACCTCTCTGGGGTACTGATGATTTCTTCATCAGTAGGATGGGTGGGGGTGGAAGTAGTGGCTTCAAAGCTCCCTTCCACCTTCAAATCCATGATTTTGTAATCCTCTCTAACAAAAAGACAAGGCAAGTATGTTATAGTACATTAAGTTCTGTATCTGGAGTCAGGAAGACAAAAGTTTGAATCCTGTTTCAGACATACTTATAAACTGTGTAATCTCTGGGAACGTCATTTAACCCCATGAACCTCAGTTTCTCCATCTGTAAAATGAAGGCACTAGATTCCAAGGCCTTTAAGGTTCGTCCAGCTCTTGACCTATGAACCTATGGTTGAAGCCTGGTTAAAAATCACACCAGATGAAGGTTAGAAGCCTCTTCGTAAGGCAGGTTCACACAGCATTAGTTACTGATGGTCCTGTCCTCATCCTTGCCCCTTCACTTACCCAACCCCTATCCAACCTTCAAGGTCTGACCAACAAAGCTAACATGGTCTTAAATTCCATTAATCCAGGCACAGTATTCAGAGTATAGGACAAGATGGCCTGGCTGTCCTCCAACCTTTCTGACCCCATCTGGAGTCTCTGTTCAGTCCTTGGTCCACATTTTTAGAAGACATTTAATAAGGTAACAGTGACAAAAATGAGGAAGGATCCCAAGATCATACCATATGAGAATCAAGTATGCTGAGGGCACTTGGCCCAGGGAAAGGGAAACTCCAGGATGGCATAACAAGTGTCTTCAAGTATTTGAACGACTGCTGCGAAGAAGCAGGAATAGACTTTTTTTGTCTGACCTTGATAGTAGAAGGGATAGATAAGGTCCAGAAACAGATTTAAATTTGACATCGAGGGCAAAGGATCTATGAGTTTAATAAAATTATGAAATTCCCAGCAGACACCAAGCAGACACCCAGACATGTAAATAAGCGATCAGCCCCTCCTTGTGAGAGTGCATCTTCTTTAGCTGTGTGGCCTCTTGTATACCTAGTGCATGGGGGTGCTTAGACTGGAGAAGAGAAGCCTCGTGGGGAACCTGGGAGAGTGAGAGTTGATAGCTCTCTCTGTCACGTGGAAGAGGGAATCATTGTGTTCAATTTTACGCCAAAGGGCACATCTAGAGGAAGGAAGGAACCAAGTATTTATTAAGTGCCTACTATGTGCCAGACATTATACTAATCACTTTACAAGTATGATCTCATTTAATCCTTATAACAACCCTTCGAGGTAGGTGCTGTTATTTATCCCCATTTTATAGATGAGGAAAATGAGGCAAACACAAGTTAAGTGACTCGCCCAGGGTCATGCAGCTAGGAGGCCATATTTGAACTCAGTTCCTCCTGACTCCAAGCCCAGTGCTCTATCCAATGAGCCACCTAGTCACCTCTAACAATAGGAGGGGGGAGACATTAGGAAAGCTTTCCTAACAAGTTGAGCTGTCCAAAATGGGAATGGGACACCTTGGGTCCTTCTCATTAAAATCTTTAAAACAGGGGCTATATAAGCACTGGTAGAGGGGATTCTCACAGGTGTGCACAGCAAAGAATGTCAGACCTCAAGGAGTGGGTGCCTCCAGGCAAAAGAGAAACATCGAGCATTTTTTTTCTCCTTTTCTTCACATTTTGGTCAGTTTTTATTTAAGGCAAAGACTCTTCTGAGAAAATTTCCTTTCAAACACTCCTGGAGGGCAGAGGGGCAACACGGCTGGTGTTTAATGCCAATCTGTCAAACTCCATCTTCACAGCTGATGCCTTTGGCAGTTCTATAAACAGGTGGACAGTCTCACGCTTTGTCTCTCTTGATTGAAAATTAGTCTGGGCAGATTCACGAGTGCTAGGAAGTGGAGATTAAAAGCTACTTTCAGTTATCAGGATGTCAGCAGACAGGCAAATCTTGGCAATAGGAAGGGGCTTACTCTCTGAAAAGAGACATAGATGACTAGGTAAGTAGCCATTGGCGCACTGCCATTCCTTCCAGATGGGGAGGGACATGGGGTGCTGAGAGGATAGGTACAGGATAGGTACTAAGCCATGACTGATCCCCCCATGATCAGAGCTGGAAATGTGTGAGAAATCCTGGGATTGTCCTTGTGCATTGTAAGGTACTGGAAAGATTGGGCACCAGAGGACCTGTTTCCAAATCTCAGCTCTGCCATTTACTAACTGAAGGACCTTGGGTGAGTCATGGCCCTTTCCTGGTCATCCATTTCCCCATCTGTAAAATGAGGGTGTTCCACTAGATGAGCTCTACAGCCGCTTCTAGCTATAATAGTATTATAATGATACAATATAACATAATATTTGTGGTACTGTATGGAATAATACAACACAGTATTAATTAATATTGTTTTAGTACAATATTAATAATTAATATAATATTATTTTATCATTGTAGATAGAAGAGGCTACAAACATAGCTAGATGTCTTAAAATATATTATTGCATGGTAATAATTATATTATATATAATAATTATATCGTGATAATATTACTGTTATTATAGCAGTATAATAGTATTTGTGCAGCACTTTAAGATTTGCGAGGTGTGATAATTACACATCTGGAAAGCACTGAGAGGCAACACTCCCATTTTACACGTTACCTCTTCTAATCTATGAGCTTTAAATCTGTGGACCTTCAAGCTCTCCTTTCACTAAAAGTGCGATTGCTGCCCTCGTTTTCTTAACAGCACAAACATTTCTCAATATTTCTAGCCCTGACCCCTGCCAATAGAATCCTCCCCAATACAGAGAAAAATTATTATGTGAAACAAAATGTGCACCATGATTACATCTGGTAGCATCTTCAACATTTAATGCTTGTCGCCCCTGTCTATCAAGAGAAGGAAAGGTTATTTCTCCATCTTTCATGGGATCATAGATTAAAAGCTAGAAGGAATCATAGGATCTTAAAATATTTATTAAGCTCCTACTGTGTGCTGTGCACTGTTCCAAGTGCTGCAGATACAAGTAAAAGAAATGAAATAATCTATTTGCAAAGAGTGGAAAAATCTATTTACATTCTAATGGGGTAGAGAAGTACATATAAGAATAAAGCGTAAACATAAAGTTAATAAATGCAAATGTATACAAAGTAAGCAGGGTTGGATGAAGGGCATTAGCAGTTGAAGGGATCAAGCAAGGTTTTATGGAGATGAGAGTGCTTGAACTGTCTCTTAAAGGAAGAGAGATTCTCAATGAGGGAGTGGTAAGGACGAAATCCTTCCACGCATAGGAGGTAGCCAGGAGAAAAGCATGGAGGTAGAAGATGGAGTGGCATCTGTGAAGAACAAGAAAAGGCAAGTTGAACTAGATTGTAGAGTGCAAGAGAGGGAGTGATATCTAATAATAGATTAAGAGTTGGAAGGGGCATTAAGGAACATTTAGTTTAATTCCCATCTTTCACCAATGAGTTAAATTGGGCTGGAGAGATAAAGTAAGATGACTAAGGGCACACAAAGAGTGAATGACAGAGCCTTCATTTGAACTCAGGTCCTCTGATGGCAAAGCACTCTTTCCACCACACCACTCAGTCCTCTGGAACCAAGATTTTATCTGAATTCAACAACCATCTAGGGATGGATAGATGGAAAAATGGATGGACGGATGGATGGATTTACATTATTGTGGTCATTGTATTGTGTAGTCAATGTATTGCTCTCCAAATTCTCTTCTCTTTACTCTGCATCATTTTGTACTGGTCTTCCCAGGTTTCTCTGAATTCTCCGTATTCTTTGTTTCTTGCCACACAATAATACCCCATGCCACAATTCATTCAGCTATTCCCCAATCAGTGGGTTCTCAAATTTCTTCCCAATTTTTTGCTACTAGAAAAAAGTGCTACTATGAATATTTTGGTATACACACAAAGTACATGCATATTGGAGATACATATATGTGTATGTATATGTATATACACACATGTCCCAAATAAAGGGACAGTATAGAATGGGAGTGATGGGTGATTCTTGAAAAGTCTCTCTTTAAAGCTATTAAACTATTCACATTTTCATCTTTAAAATTCCGTTACTGGACATAATAGCACAGAGGTCAAAAACATCGAATGAATACCTATGTATGTGTATAAATCTATGGATGCATATGTGTATAGAAAAAGCTATATATATAGAAATATATACAAACCTAGCTATCTGTGTATACATAAATATATATATATACACAAATATGGAGAGATTTTGTGTGTGTGTATGTGTGTGTGTGTGTGTATTTTAGAAAGAAATGTCTATAGATACATACATATAGAAATGTGGGAAGAGAGAGATCCATCTGTATACACAAGTACAGATATCTCTATATAGATAGCTACATCTATGCATACAAGTTTGTGCATGTATGTATGTGAATAGGATGGATAGATAGAGAGACAGGTAGATGATTGATGGATAGATAGAGAGAGGTAGATAAACTGATAGATACTCAGATAGACTATAGCCTTTCTTTGCCTTTGATCTCTGTGGTATCAATCTAGTAGTGGAGTCAAAGGATTTGAAGAATTTAATCATTCTAGAGAATGACTTTGCATATTGTAGGAGTCACTTGTCCCTCCCATCCTATGCTGTCCCTTTGTTCGGCATTGAAGACTGTTCAAGTGCTCGTGGCTAGGTATGGATTGAGCCTCTCCACCGTACATAAATTTCATTGGTAAAGATTAGGATTGGTTTCCCAATATGGTCTTGGAGACCAAGAGGCTTTCAGAGCTCATTTCACTAAACCTCTCTCCAAGGAGAAATCCATGAGATAAGTCTCAATTCTCTCCAGACTGGTGATTCTAAAAACAAGAGGAAGCCTGATAAAGGGCCTATACAATTCAGCCATATCCTCAAGGGTGTCTAATCAAGATTATTTGATAAAATTGCTTTAAAATCATGAAAGCCAAGTTGCTGAGAAACAAGGGTGCCCTGTCACATCAGAGGCACATATTGTTTTTGCAAAAAAAGATGCATCATTCAAGTTTTGGAATCTTTATGTGCAAGCTAAGAGATAAAAGGTCCCAAGGGTGCAGAAGAAACAGAAGGGCTTTCAGCACTTATGCTCATGCTTGCCGAATTGTCAGCACACAAATGTGTTGGCTAAGCCTAGCTCCCAAGTAAAAAAAGCACTTTGTGAGATGCAAAACTTACTTGCATTTACTAAGGAGATGATTTTTAAGTCTTAAAATGCTATATTATTGTGGTGTTATTACCGTCATTATTTACTAATGACTAGAATCAAGGCAGAGCTTGTTTATTTGTATGGTTTACCATGGAAAAAGAAACAAAATTAATTTGCAAATTGGTCTTCTGGACATTAGTGACACCAATTTTAGCTCTAATAAATTAGACCCAACCAAGGCCTGGACAGTTATTGCTTCCATGAACAATGAGAAAGCGGGTGCTGCAGAGTCCCAGTAACTTTATTTTCAGGGCATTACATCACATTAGCTGTGACATTGAAGGGGTTTGATAAATATTTGGTGCACTGAGTGCCTATTGTAGGCAATAGAATTTAACCCATCCCATTCAGGGCTTCCAACTTCCCCCTTAAAATTCTTATGGATAAAGGCTCTATAGGCAGCTAGATGCTGTAGTGGACGGAGCACTGGACCCAGAGAGCTGAATTAAAATCTGGCCTCAACACTTCTTAGCTGTGCAACCCTGGGCAAATCACTCAACTGCTATCTACCTTGGTTTCCTTACCTGTAAAATGGGGAAAATGATAGCACTTACCTCCCACAGTTGTTGTGAGAATCAAATGATGTATGTAATTATACGTAATACATCAAATATTTGTAATTGCTTTGCCAACACTAAAAGGCTGTGCATAAACCACTTCCCATAGTTATCACTATCCATTCAACCAGGTAGGTACCTTCCATGTGCCAATCACCAAACTGGACCATAGGCTGGGAAATTGGTTTGCTTTTTAGCCTCATCACTCAGACACTTTATAATCCACTTTTCAGAAACCATCACCTCTGGTTGGTTCCCTGGAGCTCAGGCTCAGCCACGGGTGCAAGACAGCAGCTGCCTCTGGGTCTCGGTTTCCTCTGCTGTGTGATATTAGCCACTCATTAGAAAATGGAAACCCTGAAGCAGCACTGCCTGATTCTTGAGGTGTCCAAGGGCCCATCTGCTGCCTTGATTTGAAACTAATGGCAATTTAGAGCTCCAGTCCCCACCGTCTCATCTCAGCTATGATGCTGAAGAGGTGGCAGGTCCTTCATTTTAAAAATATAGACTCAGTTCTCAATTGTGGTCTTGATTAAAATTCCTCTGGATTTGTGGAAGTGGAATTATGACCATTTGGAAACCTCAAGGCTATGGATAGGAAGCTACTGAACTTCTTGCTCACATTTGGGGGGTGGGCTTGCCAGAAAAGGGGACACAATGATGATAGAATCCTGGGAGAGAGTTGTTGGCTTGGCGCCATCCAAGGGAGTGAGGGTGGGAACCTTCTCAAGAAGAAAGCATGACCCACTCAATGTCTCCCCTTTAGGATAAAGCCCTGGTGGCCCTGGTTAGATGGCCATTATACCTGCACCACAGTTATAGGACCCAATGAAGGTAATGTGCTAGAATTAGGCAAACACCCCCAACATACAGTCTTGTCCTTTTCTCACGTAGACTCAAGTCATATATATTTCAGCCGATATTCTCAGAGGGAAATGGCAGATAGACATACGGAATCGACACACATCCTATCCAAGGGTAGGGCTGACCTGAAACACCATATAGTAGGAAAAGCTGGATTGAAAGTCACAAGAACTGAATTCTAGCCCTCGCTGTACTACCGACTTCCTGTGTCTTTTCTCTGGTTCTTTGTTTTCCCATCTGCTAAACGGGAACAGCAATGTCAACCAACAATTAATCAACAAGCATTTATTAAATGCCTACTATGTTCCAGGTACTGTTAGAGACAGGGGAGGCAAAGACCAAAATGAAACAGTCCTTGTTCTCAGGGAGCTTGCATTTCTAATTGCATCACAAAGGATGGGACAAGCAGAATGACCATCCCACTGGGAGTCAAAGGATCTGGGTTTGAGTCCTGCCTCTGCCCACTCACTTTTTGGCCTTGGACAAATCATTTCGACACTACAAGCCTCAGTTCTCTCATCTGTAAAATGGGGATGATTGTATTTCAAGCTGGGAGAGACCTTGGAGATCACTGAATGCAACTCTCTCTCTTTACATGTGAGTAAAATGAAGCCTGGAGAAGGGGAGAGATTTGCCCAAGATCACACAGGCAGTAAGTAGCAGACCTGGAATTCAAATCCAGGCTCTCTTTTCCACCACACACAACACTTCTCAATAATTGTCCCTCGGCAGAACTCGAGCATTTAATATTTGGCAGCAAGGGGCTTAATTAGCCTGAAAGTACTATGCACAAGCTGTTATGATTATGTATTGACATTGTTCTTCAGTTATTTCAATCATGTCCAGTTCTTCAGGACCTGATCTGGGAATTTTTTTTGGCAATGGTACTGAAGCAGCGTGCCATTCCCTTCTCCAGCTCATTTTACAGGTTAGGGAACTGAGGCAAACAAGGTTAAGTGACTTGCCCAGAGTCACACAGCTAGGAAGTGTCTGAGGCCTGATTTGAACTCAAGAAGTTGAGTCTTCTTGGCTCAAGGCACCACATAGCAGGCCTATTATTATTATTTTTAACAATATTAACAAATAAAAATTTTAACAATATTAACAAATTATTATTTTTAGCAATAATAAATCAGCTAATAAATGTAGAAGTATTAAGTGAAATAGAATGTCCCAAATGGGAGGTAGCACAGTGTAAACAGAGAGTAAGCTGGCCTCAGAGTCAAGAAAACCCAGGTTCAAGCCTTGCCTTTGCTGCAGATTGTGTGACTCCATGCCTCGAGGAACTCTCCCAGGCTAGACTTGGCAGGACAGGTGCCAACCTGCTTTGGTAGAGAGATTTTCCTCATGGGGACCCCCTTTGCCTGTTAAATAATAGGCCCAATTTTTTTAAAGAAGATTCATCATCATCACCCTATCGTGAGTCTTATGCAGTGGGCATCCTCTGAGGACATGTATATCTGATAATCCAGCCCAACTGGTCCCTCTGCTGCTCTCCATATGGTCCATGTCCTCTCCCACCAATATGCCTTTGTGCAGGCTGTCTTCCATGCCAACAATGAACTCCCCCCTCTTGTCAGGATCCCATACTCCATGGAAGACCACTTCCAAAATGAGGCCTTTCGTCATCATCACCTAACAATAATAGCTGGCATTTACATAACACCTGAAGCTTTGCAAAGAACTTCATAAATATTATGTCATCTGATCCTCACAATAACCCTGAAAGGGAGGTGCTATTATTGTCATCATCTTATTGATAAAGAAACTGAGGCAGATAGGAGTTAAATAACTTGCCCAGGGTCATAACAACTAGGAAGTGTCTGAAGCAGGTTTTGAACTCAGGTCTTCCTGACTCCAAGTCCAGAACTCTATTCAAATTTAGCTTACTCAGCTGTTAGCCCTTCTGCCCTCTCCTTTCCCTCCTCTGATCTTAGGAGGAGAAGATTACTTAGTATTTCCTTTGTATATATTTTGTACTTTCTCATCTGTTTCCATAATGTTTCTCCAAGTAGAAT
This sequence comes from Trichosurus vulpecula, assembly GCF_011100635.1. Classification (NCBI taxonomy): domain Eukaryota; kingdom Metazoa; phylum Chordata; class Mammalia; order Diprotodontia; family Phalangeridae; genus Trichosurus; species Trichosurus vulpecula. The sequence continues at coordinate 48,142,227 of NC_050573.1, read as the reverse complement.
GTAACTCCTAAAGGGCAAGGGCAGTGTTCATTTGGACCTGGAGTCAGGAAGACTCATCTTCCTGAGTTCAAATCGGGCCTCCAACATTTACTAGCTCTGTGACCCTAGGCAAGTCACTTAACCCTATTTGCCTCAGCTTTCTCATCTGTAAAACAAGATGGAGAAGGAAATGGCAAACCACTCAGTATCTTTGCCAAGAAAACATCAAATGTAGCCTGAGAGGCTTCCTAGCTGTGTGACTCTAGGTAAATCACTTAAGCCTGTTTGCTTCAGTTACTCATCTGTAAAACGAGCTGGAGAAGTAAATGGCAAACCTCTCAAGTATCTTTGCCAAGAAAACCCCAAATGAGATCGCGAGGAGTTGACATAACTGAAAATAACTGAACACCAACATCTCCAGTGACCAGCACAGTGCCCGGTATATAGTAGGCATTTAATAAATGCCCACTGGGTTAGATTGAATCCAGTTGAATTGCAGAATGGAACAACTATGAACAGAAATACTGAGCCTCGCTAGTGCTGCCTACCCACATTCCTAATGCCCTCCTAGGCAGCAGGCAACCACATTCGGTAAACCGTAAAAATAATTGCCCGTTTCCGAAGCTGTGTGTAATCTGTTTTGTAACAGCCATAAGACACAATCACTGCTGATTTTCTGGGTGAAAATTACATTTCTCCACTGGCCCAGCAAGTCACTCTCTGCACTCAGTTCTCTTCCTCTCTCCCCACAGGCCAGAACAGATGGAAGCCAGACTAGCTGTAACTCCAAGTCATTAGAGCTCACAGTAATACATTCCTCAATTGGAGTAGAATTTGGTAGCTCTGTCTCAGACCCTACCCGTGTGGACTTAGCAACCAAGAAGCACCTCATCATGAAGTCCTGGCCCCTGAAGATGGTCCCTATGGGGAGTCCTCCACAGGCCATCCTCTCAGATGAAGAAGATCATGAGCTTGCAGAATTTTCAATCACCAACTCTAATGGTCCTTTCTCCATCCTCATTCTTCCTGACCTCTCTGCAGCCTCTGACCCTGCTAATCACCTTCTTCTCCTGGATATTCTCTTCTCTTTAGGTTTTCATGACACTGCTCTCTCCTGGTTTTCTCCTACCTGTCTGACCATTCCTTCTCATTCTTCTTTGTTTCCAGGTCACTCCTGGTGCCTGTGAGAGCTCTGTCCTTCTGTTCTCTTTTCCTTCAATACTATTTCCCTTGATGACCTCAGCACCTGTGGATTCAATTAGGAGCTACTGGGTGGTGCAATGGATAAAGCACTGGGTATAGGGTCAGGAAGACCAGAATTCAAATCCATCCTCAGACATTTACTAGCTATGTGATCATTTAACCTCTATTTGCCTCAGTTTACTCATCTGTAAAGTGGAGATAATAATATCACTTACCTCCCAGGGTTGTTGTGAGGATCAAATGAGAAAATAATTGTAAAGTGCCTGGCACAGTGCCTGGCACATAGTAGGTGCTATATAAATGTTGGCTATTAGTATTATCACTAGTTATCATCTCTTTGCAGATGATTCCCAGATTGACTTATCTAGCTCTACCCTCTCTCCTCGCTTCTAGTCTCTTATCTCCATTGGACGTCTTGAACTGGATGTCCTATAAACGTCTTAAACTCAACATATCAAAACCTGAAATTAGTGTCTTTCTCTCCAAGCATTCCCCTCATTCTAGTTTTCCTATTACTGTTGAAGGTGCCATCCAGGCTCAAAACTTCTTCTCTTCTCCTTTCTTCTCTTCTCTTCCCTTCCCTTCCCTTCTCCCCCCCACCTCTCTCTTTCTCTGTGTCTCTCTGTCTCTGTCTCTCTGTCTCTCTCTCTCCTCTCTCTGTCTCTCTCTCTCCCTCTCTCTCTCTCTCTCCGTCTCTCTCTCTCTCTCTCTCTCTCTCTCTCTCTCTCTCTCTCTCTCTCTCTCTGTCTGTCTGTCTCTCTCTCTCCATATACAATCACAGATCAAAATCTCTGTACCTTCATAACATCTCTTGTGTACACACCCCTTTCTGTCCTCTGACATTGCCACCACCCTGGTCCATATCCTTTTCACATTATGCTTGAACTAGTGCAGTAATCTTCCGCTTGGTTCCCCTACCTCAAGTCACTTCTCATTCCATCCTTCATTCAGCTCTTAAAGTGACTTTCCCAAAGTATGGGTCTGACCATGCCGCCCCACTAATACAACTAAACTAAGGTGGCTCCCTGTCACCTCTAGGATCAAACATAAAATCCTTCAAGGCCCTCCACAACTTGGCCCCTTCCTACCTTTCCAATCTTCTTACACCTTATACCCTCCCATGTCCTCAGTGATCCAGTGACAGCGGCCTCTTTGTTTTTCCTTCCACAAGACAGTCCATTCCCTGACTGAACATTTTCACTGGCTGTCCATTGGGCTACCTCTCCCTCCTCATCTCTGCCTCTTAATTTCTTCAGCTTCCTTGAAGTCACAACTAAAGTCCCAACTTTTACAAGAAGGCTTTCCAAGTTCTCCTTAATGTTAGTGTCATCCCTCCAGTGCATTCTGTATATCTCTTGTTTGTTGTTGTTGTCCTTCATTTTTGAAAAGGACCAATGACATCACAGGGAATGTCTTGACTTGTTTGTGAATTTGATTTAAGTGACGCAGTGTTGGGTGAAGTTGTGACACTCTCTCTTCCTGAGTCATCAAAGTCCAGTGGCAAGACAAAAGTCAAGGTGACTGCTGATGGCCCAGGCTGCAGTGGATGACCTTGGCATCTTCGATGTCTGACCAGTCTCTAAATGCTCCACAGCACCTGCTTTAGCCACTTTCATGGCTGTTGGAACAAATTTTTCTCATCCACCCATTCCATAATTGTTTGCAGATGGTTTGCTCCACCTATTGGACTATGAGCTCCTGAAAAGCTAGGACTACTTTGTTTATTTTGGAATTTTTCACCTTTCTTTGTATACCCAGCACTTAACAGAATGCCTGGCACTTATACCTGTAAATGCTTGTTGACTGACTTACAGAAACACTATCAAAAGCTTAGAGAGAAGTAAAGTCTTGGCCGAAGTCAAGCAAGGCCCAAGTAACAAAGATGGCATTTCAGTCCAGGTTCTCTGACTCCGGATCTGGTATAGTACAGAGGGAAGAACTCTTCCTCAGGAGGCACAAGATTTGGGTTTAGTGACTCCATCACCACTTCTGTGATCTTGGCCAAGTCACTATTCCCACCAGAAGAGGAGGAGGCTGGGCTAAATGACCCCTAGGGTCACTTCAAGCTCTATATCAGTGATCCAGACTTTTCTCTCAAAGAGTTTCTTTTCTCGCTGATGTAGTTTTCCCTTATTTTACAGATAAGGAATCACAGGGGCAGTGTTCAGATTCAAACCTCCATCCTCTGACTCTAAATCATGCCGAGACTTCCCTTGTTCCAGCCAGAGTCTGTCCTTCACCCTCACTCCCAAGCCCATCCCTACGATGACAGCCAAGGTCTCAGAAAATCCATCTGGGAGCTTTGCTCTTGTCATTGTTCAGTCATTTCAGTCATGTCTGATTCTCATTTGGGGTTTTCTTACAAAAATACTGGACTGGTTTGCCATTTCCTTCTCCAGCTCATTTTATAAATAAGGAAACTGAGGCAAACGGCATTAAGTGACTTGTCCAGGGTCATCCAGCTAGTAAATGTCTGAGGCCAGATTTGAACTCAGGAGTATGAATCTTCCTGACTCCTGGCCTGGTGCTCTATTCACTGTGCCATCTAGCTACCCACCATCTGGGAGCTAGTTCATCCTAACAGAACCCAGGCCAAAGATCCAAAGTCCTAGGCCATTCAGCTAAAGATCTGAGCCAGGGAAAGCATGGTTAATTTTTAAGCACACAGTAAAATTAATGACTGTCATTTGCAAGCCTTTAATTAAAGCTGATAGCACTTACCAAGATACTGGGCGAGTTTGAACTGGCTTAAACACACACACACACACACACACACACACACACACACACACACACACGTCTGATCGGAGGTTAAATCACTCACGCCTGTGTCTGGGCAGGAGGGGAGGGTGTTGAATTTAATCTCCTGTTCCTCACCTCATAAACTACCTGTGTTTATTAATAATAATAATGTTGTTATTATTATTTAGATACCTAGGTGTATATGTCACACTGATTGATTTTGCAATAACCTGCTCTTATAAAAATGAATATTGCCGTGGCTTTCCATTACCTCCAGCAGAGTTATTAAGACCAAGACGTGATGCCAGATAACATCTTGTCCCCTAGAGGTCTGGCCTGACTCACATATTGATGGGGCTCCGTGTTTTCCTAATGAAAGGCACTGGGATATTCAATGAAAGCCAAGAAAACACGCTCCTCTTTTCCTGTGAACACCCAGTTTGTTGACTGACTGACCAACTAACTAGTCTGTTACTCCACCCATATCTCAAACTCTCAGAAGCCAATGAGTTTACTTTCCTTGTTTTACAAATGGGGAAACTGAGGCCTGTGGAAATTTAGTGACTTACCAAAGGTCACTCAGGCACTGAACAGAAGAGGCAGGATATGAGCTAGGATCTTTTGACAACAGAACCACCACCTTACAGGGTGCTGGATAAGTAGAATTCACTAATTGACCCCAAACTGCAAACTGGCAGGAAGTGCAATCTCAAGGGCACCTAAGAGGGTTGCAATGTCACAGGTTTGGAGCTAGAGGGACCTCCGAGATCATTTAGTCCAATCCCTCTTATTCTACAGGTGAGGAAACTGAGGCCAGGGAATGACTTGCTCAGGGTCATTTGGGTTGAACCATGATTCGGACTCAGGTCCTCTGACTTCCAACCCATCGCTCTTCCCACTGTACCACACTGCCTCCGACCTTTGCTTTAATTTGTGTGACAGAGTTCCTCACCCACCCTCAGCCTCAGCAGCTTCATCTGGAAAAGACGAATAGCACTTACCTCATAAGGTTGTTAAAGAGCAGATAAAATTATATGTGTAAAAGCTGTATGAAGGTTAGCTGTCCGGTGGTTTTATTTCTGGTTTTTGGGTTTTTTTTTAGAGGGGCATAATGAATAGATAACTGAAACTACTAAGCTAGGAAGACCTGGCTTCAAATCTAACTGCCAACACTTACTAGCTGTGTGACCTTGGGCAAGTCGTGTAACCTCCATCGCTTCAGTTTTCTCATCTGCAGAATGGGCATAATAGTACCTACCACACGGAGTTGTTGTAAGGACTAATTGAGATAATCGTTGTAAAGCGCTTGGCACAGTGCCTGCCGCATAGGAAGCTCTATGTGAATAGGAGTTATTATTATTATTAATTATTATTAATGACACCTACCTCTCAGGGTTGTTGTGAGAATCAATTGAGATAATAGTTGTAAAGCGCTTAGCACAGTGCCTGCCACATAGTAAGCTCTATATGAATAGGAGTTATTATTATTATTAATTATTATTAATAACACCTACCTCTCAGGGTTGTTGTGAGAATCAATTGAGATAATAATTGTAAAGCACTTAGCACAGTGACTGGCACATATATAAATGTGAGTGGTGTTGCTGCTGCTGCTGATGACGATGATGATTAAATCATGGAGAAGATGACAACCTGCGTTGGTAGAGGGACTTTCCTCACCTGAGAGTTCCTCATGCCAAAGAAGCCATAGGTCTTATTCATAGACAGGTGGGACGAGATGGTCTTTGAGGTCCCTTTTGACTCCGAGATGCTCTAATTCTGAAGTAAGCAATCAATCTTTGGCATCCACCGACTGAAGACCAATCAGAGTCTTGGAAAGAAGAGGGAAATGGTCCTGCCCCCTTGGGTTGGACTCTTCACAATGGGTAGATGGATTTAATATCTCTCTCTCTCTCTCTCTCTCTCTCTCTCTCTCTCTCTCTCTCTCTCTCTCTCTCGTTCTCCCCCCCCCCCTCTCTCTCTCTTTATCTCTCTCTCTATCCCCCACCCAGCTGGTACGCTACAGTGCTGAGGGTCTGCTCCAGCTGGGGCCCCTTGGTTCCACCGCCTTTCTGCCAGACTCCAAGTGTCTCATTGATGACGGGAAAGGTCGGACACCCACCCTGAAGAAATGCGAGGATGTGTCCCGCCCTGCCCAGAGACTCTGGGACTTCACCCAGGTAAGAGCTGAGGTGTTGGGAAGAGAGCATTAGGAGCTCCTCCAATCCAACATTGTTTCCATTGTGTCATGCCCCCTCATAATTGTCTTTGATGAAAACCCTCGGGTTCCCGGACAAGTATCCTCAATTTCTGGCATTCAGAGAGGAACTCAGCCAGGAGAGACCTGCCCAGACAAGGACATGGGACTATTCTCATCAAAGCTAGGGAGCTATTGTGGGAGCCAGGGTAGACATGGGTCAAGGGCAGAGAAGAAGCAGCTTCATGCTAAACATATGATGGCACCTAGGATGACTCTACATATATAGAGAAACTGAGGCATGGTAATGGTAATGGTCCTGGAGGATTTCCAGGATCCAAGGGGAGCAGGAGCTAGCCAAGGGATGATCTGGAATAACTGTATCGTAGAATCACACAATTTGAAAATTGGAAGGGACCTCATTGGCCGTCTATTCCCAACCATGCACAAAAGGAATCCCCACTGTAATATACCTGATGAGTGGTCACCTAGCGTCTTCTTGGAGACATTTAAGGAGAGAAGACACACAACATCTCCAGGAAGTCCATTCAACCTCTGGACAGCTCTCACTGTGAGGACATTGTTCTCGACTTCAAGTCTCTGCTATTTCTATCCTTTGCTCCTGGATTTCTACGCTTTGCTCCTTGTTTGGATCTCTGGGCCAAATGGAACAAGTCTAGTCCCTACACTCTGAGCCTTCCATTCTCCAGGCTTCCAGGCTAAACATGCCCAGTTCCTTCAGCCAAGGGTGAGTTGAACCTAGTTAGAGTCTACGTCCCCCTTATAGCCATAAATTCAGTCTTGGCTTGTATCTATGCCTGCACCTCTTCCCAGAAGCAAGTCTTTTGAACCCAAGATAGCTGGCCTGAGACTTTGTGGTTGAGCATGCCTGATATCTGTCTTTTGGAGAGGGTCAGGGAGCTGAGGTGGGAGATTCCATTTCCCCCAAAGGTCTCTCATACTCACTAAATGAGGTAGCAGTTTTTTGCACTGTTTATATCAAACGCAGAAAGGAGTGAACCACCTTGGGGATTCTCAAGGAAGTGGTTTGTCTGGAGGGAAAGAGGACTAGGACATTTTATTGATTAGGTTAGCTCAAAGACTCACAAAATATCTAAGGTGGCATATAGTATTAGTGGAGGCAGAGCCAAGATGGCAGAGTAGAAGCAGGGATCTGCCTGAGATCTCCCCCCAGACCCCTCAAAATACCTGTAAAAATGACTTTAAACAAATTCTAGAGCAGCAGCAGTCACAAAATGACAGAGTGAAACAGATTTCCAGCCCAAGATAATTTGGAAGGCTGACAGAAAGGGTCTATTGCACCAGGTTTGGAGCAGAGCACATCCCAGAGTGGGCCATGCCAGCACAGAAGGGGTTGGATCAGGCCTCAGGGCACTGAATCACTGGCAACTGTGGTATTTTCCAGACTTCTCAACCTACAAATGCCAAAGACAGCTTCGAAGGTCAGTGGGAAAGGTCTCTCACCTTGGTGAGAGAGGAGCATGGTCCAGCCCCAGCCCCAGGGTGGCAATTGCTTCTGGAGCTCTCAGCCTACAGACAGTGGGGAAATCAAGTGACTAATCTGGGTCACAGTCCTGGTTGGCGGTCCTGGGATGAGGAGGAGCACTGGCATGGTAGAGCTTGTAGTGGCTGTGGTGAGGGAATCCTCACAGTTCCAAGGCAGAAAAGAGTGCTTGTGGTTGCCCAGAGGAGAGGACAGAAAAAGAGTAAACACCTCTCCTTTGATCATGCCACTTTGGAAGAAATGAAAATTTACAGGTCCCTAGAGATATCTTTGAAAATAACTGCACAAAACCCCTGAAGCTTGGGGCAATACACCCTCCACTTAACAAAGAGATCAGAAGTCAAGTAATTGGCTGGGAAATGAGCAAACAGAGGGAAACAAGAAGACTATAGAAGATTACTTTCTTGGTGTAATGGTATTTTCTTATGTCCTTGGTGACAAGGAAGATCAAAGCATACAACCAGAGGAAGACAAGAAAGTCAAAGCTCCTACATCCAGAGCCTCCAAGAAAAGTATGAAATGATCTCAGGCAATGAAAGAGCTCACAAAGGATGTTGAAAACCAAGTAAGAGAAGTAGAGGAATAACTGGGAAGACAAATGAGAGCAACACAAAAAAATTATGAAAAATGAGTCAACAGCTTGCTAAAGGAGACCCAAAAATGCTGAAGAAAATAATACCTTTAAAAATAGACTGACCCAAATGGCAAAAGAAGTCAAAAAAGCCAATGAGGAGAATAATTCTTTAAAAAGCAGAATTAGCCAAATGGAAAAGGAGGTCCAAAAGCTCACTGAAGAAAATAATTCCTTAAAAATTAGAATGGAGCAAATGGAAGCTAATGACTTTATGAGAAATCAAGAAATTATAAAACAAAACCAAAAGAATGAAAAATAGAAGATAATATGAAATATCTCATAGGAAAAACAACTGATTTGGAAAATAGATCCAGGAGAGATAATTTAAAAATAATTGGAGTACCCAAAAGCCATGATCAAAAAAAAAGAGCCTAGACATCATCGTTCAAGAAACTATCAAGGAAAACTGCCCTGATATTTTAGAACCAGAAGGTAAAATAGAAATGGAACTAATCCACCAATCACCTTCTGAAAGACATCCCAAAAGGAAAACTCCTAGGAATATTGTAGCCAAATTCCGGAGTTCCCAGGTCAAGGAGAAAATATGAGAAGCAGCCAGAAAGAAACAATTCAAGTATTATGGAAATACTTGTACAAAGTATTTCAAATATACAATAGTACAAAGAAAAATATAATAAGATGTAGCAGCTTCTACACTAAGGGGTAGAGGGCTTGGAATATTATATCCCAGAGGTCAAAGGAGGTAGGATTAAAACCAAGAATCACCTACCCAGCAAAACTGAGTATAATACTTCCGAGGGAAAAATGGAATTTCAAGGAGATAGAGGACTTCCAGGCATTCTTGTTGAAAAGACCAGAGCTGAATAGAAAATTTGACTTTCAAATGCAAGAACCAAGAGAAACACGAAAAGGTATACAGGAAAGGGAAGCCATAAGGAACTTATTAAAGTCGAACTGTTTACGTTCCTACATGGAAAGATGATATTTGTAACTCATGAGATCTTTCTCAGTATTAGAGTAGAGGAAAATATATATGTATAGATATATATATATATATATATATATATATATATATATAGTATGTATGTATGTAGATATATGTGTATATACACACACATATGTATGTATGTACGTGTATGTATGTATGTGTATAGGCATGTATATATGTGTGCATATAAAAGTGTGTATATAGATATAGATATATAGACAGAGAACACAGGGTGAGCTGAATAAGAAGGGATGATACCTAAAAAATAAAATTAAGTATTGAGAGGAGGTACTGGGAGAAAGAGAAAGGGAGAGGTAGAATGCAGTAAATCATCTCACATAAGTCAAGAAAGAGCTTTTACAATGGAGGGGAAGATGGGGGAGGTAAGAGGGAATAAGTGAGCCTTACTCTCATCAGTTGGCTTAAGGAAGGAATAACATGCACACTCATTTGGGTATGGAAATCTATCTCACCCTACAGGAAAGCAGGGGGTAAAGAGATAAGAGAGGGGGGATAATAGAAGGGACAGCAGATTGGGGGAAGGGGTAATCAGAAGCAAACACTTTGCGGAGGGACAGGTCAAAGGAGAGAATAGAATAAAAGGAAGGCAGGACAGGAGAGAGGGAAATATAGTTAGTCTTTCACAACATGACTGTTACGGAAGTGTTTTGCACGACTACACATGTAAAACCCATATCGAACTGTTTACTTTCTCAATGAAGGTAGGTGGGGAAGGAAGAAGAGAGAGAATGTGGAACTCAAAGTTTTAAAAATGAAGGTTAAAAATTGTTTTTACATGCAACTGTGAAAAAAGATATACAGGCAATGGGGTATAGAAATCTGTCTTGTCCCACAGGAAAATAGAAGGGAAGGGGATTAGAGAAGGGGGCGGGGGTGATAGAAGGGAGGACAGATTGGAGGAAGGAGTAATCAGAATGCATACTGTCCTGGGGTGGGGGGAGGGGAGAGATGAGGAAAAAATTTGGAATTCAAAATCTTGCAGAAGCGAATGTTGAAAACTGAAAAAAAAAAAAAAAACAAATTAAAAATTGCCCAAATGTACATATATATAGTATTAGTGGGAAGAATTGTGTTCTGTTAAATATAATTCTACTTTTTACTACTACAAAAAAAAAGGAATATCTAAAGTGGAAAGAATCCTAACTATGTGGGTGTGGGCATAGTATCCTAAATGGGAGGGGGGGGAGACAATAGCACAAATCATCCAGTCATCCTTGTCTTTGTTCCAGGAAGCTATGACCATCACCATCATGTGTATGTAGGTCCTTTAGGAAGGGAATCACCTGAGATCCTCCTCATTAACCTCATTTCCTTTCTGTCTCCTCTCCCCACCCCAGAATGGCCCCATTGTGAGCAGAGACACAGGAAGGTGTCTGGAAGTGGAAATGTCCAAAGAGGCTAATTTTGGTCTCCGATTGGTGGTGCAGAGGTGCTCGGGACAAAAATGGATGATTAGAAACTGGATTAAACATGGACGACACTGATGAGGACCCCTCTCACCCTCCTCATGAGAGGATACCCTCTTCACTCCTCTTCTTCCCAGACCTGGTGGTGAGAAAATCTATGGGAAGGAGACAAGGGTTGCTTACTAAGGATTAGGTCACCAAGCCTGGGGTCCCCACTGACCCCACAGCTCTCCTCCCATGGACACCAAGAAGGAAGAAGCTGTCTCATTCACTATTTCTGGCCCAAAATGGGACCAGCCATTGGGCTTCCTGGCAGCCTATTTCTCTACTCCTACAGAGCAATGGAAAACCCTCTTGCCCCTGTGTGGAGTCCAGAGGGAACCATATCAAGAGAACCCTCCTTGGACAGATGATTCCTCAGCTTTAAATTACTGGATTGGTGCACAACTCCTCTGATAAAGAATCATGTGCCTTTTCTACTCTATTTCCTATTTGAGCCACCTAGGACAGCTCCCCTCATTGGGAGGCAGCCACATCTTCAGCATGTATGGACTTCTTGTGTTAATGCCCCAACATGTAAATAAATCCACTGTAAAATTTGCACCTTGGTCCATGTCAAGGGTAGCTTCCTGAGAGTCTGTTTGGGATCCAGAGCCCACATCCCAGGGTACAGATCCCCCAAGACCTCCTCTGGGACCCCAGCGATGGAGCCAGGAATCCAGCCAATTATTGGCTGACTTGGCCAATGTCCTCTTGCTCTTTGGATTTCTTGAGCCACAAGGCATAGAGGAACAGGCTCTGCTTCTAAGGGATGAGTGAAGCAATTGGTCTGTGCCCTTCCCCCACGCACCCCCCCACACACACATATACATATACATACATACACTCATTGTGACCAGACAAAGCAGAGAAGAGATGGTTTCATCACCCGCTGCTCTGGCCCTTTTTGAGTCTGAGACCAAGAAGCCATTGGCCAGTGACTACATACAAGGGGCTCATGTTTTGGGAAATTGTTCTGCCCCCTTCTCACCCACCACTGACAGTGGTGCCTTCCCAGACACGGGCACTGCAGGCAGCAGCCCTGACTAGGAGGAAGAGCACTTTGGGTATGGCGGACGTGGAAAGATTTCCTCCAGAGGTTTCCACAGTGTCCAAATTCCCAGGACAGACAATGGGCACTGGTTACTCGGAGCTGATTTTTTTTTGCATCAAATTAAAAGACAACATTTGACCATCATTATGGGGGGAAATTCTTTATTTGTGCCAGTCTGCATGTGGCACTTTGTGGGGAGGAGAGGGTGGTAAAAGACTCTGCCTTTAGAGAGATAGTAATTTGAGGCAGATCAGAATAAGGTGGGCAAGCAGTCAATTGAGCATACACTAAACTTACACAGATAAACATGGGCATGTCAACCAGTCTATATCTACTGTTCACCAGGTACCAAGCAAGCTAAGCACTGAGGATACACAGAAAGGCAAAAACATAGCCCCTGCCCTCAAGGAGCTTGCATTCTAATGGGGAAAGCAACATGAAATTAGGTAAATACAAGCTATATACAAAGTAGAGGGGTAGTAATCTGAGAAGGAAGGCATTAAAAGCTGGCAATCCTGGGAAGGCTTCCTGTAGAAGGTGGGATATGAGCAGAACCTTGAAGAAAGCCAGGGAAGCCAGGAGCAGAGTTGAAAAGGGAGACCGTTCCAGACATGCAGAACAATCAGTGAAAAAGCATAGAGGAGATGTCTTGCATAAAGTTGACCATCATTGCTAGATCAGAGACTACATGGAAAGAAGGGTAAGGCCTAAGACTGAAAAGGTAGGAAAGTGCCAGATATAGATTTAGATATGTGTATATAGAAATAGATATGTGCATATAGATATAGATATGTGTATATAGATATATATAGTGCATATACATGTGTGTGGTGTGTGTGTATGTTTGCATGAATGTATGTATTATGTATATGTATGCCTATATGTGTGTATAAAAAGAAGGGGGAGGGGTGAGAAAGTCCAAGGACCGAAAGGATGGGAGAATCCTGATGCCATGTTGTTAGATGAGGGAATAAGTAATAAGGAAGAGGAAAGGGGGGAGGGGAAGTAGGAGAACAGGGATGCAAAGATGATGGTGGGGGGAAGAAAGAAGACAGCAGTGGTGGAACAGGCTGAAGAGGACTTTACAGAAGCCCATCCTACCAAGACATCCCTAGAAACATTGAAAGTCCAAATGGGTTTTTTTTAAAGACAAAAGGAAACAAAGAGTTGATGGGGCAGGGGAGATAAAGGCAAGGCATTTCAAGAGATCACTCCAGCATACTGCCTTTGCTTCATCTGGGGTTTCTGATTTCATTTTTTAAAAGGCAAAGAGAATTGATGAACATCTGGCAAATGGAATGGTCAAGAAGTACGGGAAATTTTACCAGGGAATTCTGTGTTGGCCTTCCATGCTTAACCAACCAGAGTCAGGAAGCAATCATCTCTCCCGATGAGAAAGCAATTATCTACACCATTCATATCAAACACAGAGGGAGTGAACCACCTTGGGGATTCTCAAGGAAGTGGTTTGTCTAGAGGGGAAGAGGACATTTTGTTGGTTGGTTTTGTTAGCTCAATGGCTCATAGAGAATCTGAGGAGGAAGGAATCTTAGCTAGGTGACCATGTGCAAATCATCTGCCCTTGTCAAGCCCGTTTCCTCATCTGTAAAACGGAAATAATCAAGACAACCACTATTTTAAATACCTACTGTGTGCCAGGCACTGTGTTAAGCCCTGAGCATACAAAGAAAGACAAAAACAGTCTATGCCCTCAAAGAGTTCACAGCCTAATGGGGAGACAACATGCAAACAGCTATATGCAAGCAATATAGAGAGCATAAATTGGAGATAATCTCAGAGGGAAAGCACTAGGTGATTCTGCAGAGGCTGCTTGTAGGAAATGGAGCCTCAGCTGAGATTTGAAGGAAACTAGGGAATTTAGGAGGCAGGAGTGAGGAAGAAAAGTATTTCAGGCATGTTGTGGGGGACAGTCAAGAAAAAAGCTCAGAGCCAGGAGATGGAGCACCTCATGTGAGGAACAGCTGGTGTCACCAGATCAAAAAATACATGGAGGGGCGGGGGTGGGGGTTAAGAAGACTAGAAAGGGACAGAGGGGGGCAGGTTATGAAGGGCTTTGATTGCCAAATGGAGGGTTTTGTATTTGATCCTGAAAGCGATAGGAAACTGCTGGAGTTTTTTGAATGGGGGAGGGAAGTGGCAGGGAAGGGGTGACATGATCAGACTTCATTATAAGATTGCTGCGAAGAAGAAATGAGATAACACACATAAAAGCCACTTATGCAAACTTTAATGGAAGGAATAAATGTCAGAGGCAGCCTGGCATAGTAGATAGAGAGCTATCTTGGAATCAGGAAGACTCGGCCGGGCTCAAGCCCTGCCTCTGACCCGTACATGTTGTGTAACCCTTGGCAAATCACTTAACCTTACTCCTTAACACTTACTCCTAAAATTCAGAGAGAGTGCAGACATGCATTCGTAAAAGGAAATCCCTATGCTGGTGAAATCACCAGTCCAGACAGAATATTATTATCAGCTAGTCTAACCCCCACATTCCATTTTGCAGATGGGGAGACTGAGGCCAAAAGAGGATCGTAGAATCATTTATTCTATGAGAAATATCATGGGAAGTAACATGGTATAATAAATAGTGTCTTAGTCCTGAGGCCAGGAAGACTTGGGTTCAAAGCCAGTCTTGGATATTTACTAGCTGGGTGACACCTAAGCCTCAGCTTTCTCATCTGCAAAATGGAGATAATAACAACACCTACTTCCTAGGGTGATTGTAAGAATCACGGTACTTGAAGGGCTTAGCAAACCTAAGAGCATGATATCCACATGTGTTGTTCTTATTTGGAGCTGCACGGGACTTTGGAGACCAACCCCAGAGGTTTCCAACATTTTTTGTTCTGTGAACCCCTTTCAACAACAACAACAACAAAGGTTGTAAACCCCCATGGTCATTTAATATGTTACTCATCATATTCTACAATTATTCATTTAAAAGTTTTTAGCATGAACACCTTAAACCATTGGCATGAAACCTCAAAGGGTTCTCAAACCAATAAATGGAAACCACCATTCAACCTTCTATTTTTACAGATTGGTAAACTGAGGCCCAGAGAGATGAAATAAGAAAACAGTAATTTTCCTTTCTAAAGAATAAAAGACTTAAGTTTAGAGCTTTTCAGCACCTTAGAGGTTATCTAGTACAACCCTCTCATTTTACAGTTAAAGAAACTGAGTCTCCAAAAAGGTAAGGGACCTCCTCCAGATGATGCTAGTAAGCAGCAAAAGAAAAGGACTCACCCAGGATCATATAGTGAATGCCACAGGGCACTTAAATGGTGTAGAAGATGGAGTGCTAGACCTGGAGTCAGGAAGACCCGAGTTCAGATCCAGCATCAGAGACTAGCTGTGTGACCCTGAGCAAGTCACTTAATCTTCAGTTTCCTCAGTTTCCTAATCCTTCTAGGTCCTTGTGAATGCATTACCATCCTATTAATTGCAATCCAATTCAACAAATACATGTCTAAATACCTTCTATTTGCCAGGCATAGTGGTAAGTGCTCAAGACAATTTTTTTAAGTCACAGAGTATCAGAGTTGGAAGGGACCCAATCCAATACTTATCTGAATAGGAATTCCTTCTACCACATACCTAGTAATTCATCATTCAGTCTTCATTTAAAGACCTCCAGTAAGGAATGCTCCATTGTCTCTCAAGGCATCTTACCCCATTTGGGGATATCTCTGATGATTAGGAAGTTTCTTTGCATCAAGCTGAAATCTACCTCTCTACATCTTCTACCCCTTGGGTCTAGCTCTGCCCTCTGGGTCCAAGCAAAGCACTCTGTCCATGTTCAGTCATGTCTGACTCTCCATGACCCCATTTTGGGGTCTTCTTGGCAAAGATACTGGAGTAGCTTGCCATTTCCTCCTCCAGCTCATTTTACAGATAAGGAAACTGAGTCAAACAGGGTTAAGTGACTTGCCCAGACTCCTCAGGTAAAGGGCATAGTCTGAATAATCTGAATTGCTTAGGCTTGGGGGACTAATTCTGTTTCGTCCCAGCTCTGCCCTTTCCCTTGGCCATGGAGACCTGGATGAGGATGGTTCCAGGCTGATCTCAGGACAAAAATATTCTTTATCTGGGACTTATGTTAATACAGATGCCAAAGCTGAGGTGTGGGGCCTCATTTTACTAAGGAAGAGAGAAGCCTTCAAAGGTCATCGTGAACCCTGATCTCTCACTGCAGTTTGCATCTGGCTTCTCGGGGTCTAGGCAACTGGTCAGGGTTATCCTTAAACAACAGCCTCCTGAATGAGGCAAGAATAAATTACCATACATTTGTCATGTGAAATGTACTTCATCTGTTCTAAAAACATCTTTGACAATATCGAAAATACCTGCGGTTCAAACCAATGTAAAATTGGCCCACATCTTCCCTATTTACGATTCATAAAGCCAATTGGCAGTCAGGCTAAAGCTGGCTCGATGGATGTCCTCACAAGATCTGACAGGTTGCCTGACGTCTTGGAAATTGCTTCTCAAAATCTTAATAAACTTCACATCCTGTCAGGAAGTAGGGTCCCTCCAAGCTTGAAATGCATTGAGCCTACTCTGTGCATGGCCACAAAGCCTGCCTTGGAGAGAAGGTGAGGGTATGGTGCAGTCCACTTCTTCTCTGATACTTCCACAAACAGTGCTGTGGGAAAGGAGGTGAATTTGGACTCGCAGGACCTGAGTTCAAATCTCAGCTCTGACATTCACTACCTGTAAGCAAGCAAATCATTTCACTTTTCTCGGTTTCCTCCTCTGCAAAATAAAGAGAGAAGAGTTGGACCAGATGGCCTTTCAAAAAAAAATCACTCTAATTTTTATTTATTTCTTTTGTTTGTAAATCATCATCATTTCAGAGCACATCCCTTCCTACTCCTCCCCAACCCAACAAGTCCTGTCTCATAACACAGTATTCAGTTGGAGTTTTTAGTTCTTCCCGCTAACACCATGGAGATTATTGTCCATATCACTTTCCTCCTCTTGCTCAACCCACTTTGCATCAGTGGAACCTGCTGCTTCTTATCATCAGATGCTAATTCTAGAGTCAGAAGAGAACTCAGAGGTCATTGAATCTAGCCCCCTCATTTTACACATGAGGAAACTGAGACCCAGGGAAGGGAAGAAGGGACTCACCCAAGGTCATATAGGAAGCATCAGAAAAGGGATTTGAACTCAGTTCCTCTAACTCCAGAGCCAGTGCTCCTTCTACTGTAATTTTTGTTGTTCAGTCATGCCCAAATCTTCATGACCCCATTTAGATGCTGGAGTGGTTTGCCATTTCCTTCTGTGGCTCATTTTACAGATGAAGAAACTGAGTTAAACAGGGTTAAGTGACTTCCCCAGAGTCACACAGCTAGTAAGTGTCTGAGACTGAACTTGAACTCACAAAGATGAGTCTTCCTGATTCCAAACCCAGTTCCCTAGACACTGCATCACCCAGCTGCCCACATTCCACTGCAATATCAGTTCATATAAGTCTTCCCATACTTCTCTGAATTACTCATATTCATCCATTCTTATGGCATAGTAATATTCCACTACATTCACAAGTAATAATTTTTTAGCAATTCCCCAACTGATGGGCACTAGATGACTTTTAGGGGAGGCTTCCAGCTCTAAATCAGTGATCCAATTATCTTATTAGAAATAAGCAAAGGTAATTATCTCCATGGACTGTCTGCTAAACAGTCAGAACTATAGAAGTCTGTGTGTTATATAGAAACGCCCGTAGGGTTTTATTCATTCAACATCAATTATGAAATCAAAAGTTTAGTGAGCACCTGCAGAGCACTGAACCCAGTGGTCAGAACATTAAAAACACGAGAAAATAGAGAAACAACACTAGTAAGTCAGAAATAGCAAGCCTGGATTTGGGCAAAACATTTGACAAAGGCTGCCATACTTTTCTTGTGGACAAAATGAAAGATGAGTTAGATCATAGCACACTTAGGTGGATAGAGAAATGATTTCATGACTGGACCCCAAAAGAGGTCATTAATTGGTCACTGCCAACTTGGAGGATGGTCTCAATCAGAGAGCCCATAAATTCTGTCCTTAACCCTGGTCTGTTTAAAATGTTTATCTGTGGGGGGGGGGCAGCTAGGTGGCACAGTGAGTAGAGCACCGGCCCTGGAGTCAGGAGGACCTGAGCTGAGTTCAAATCCGACCTCAGACACTTGACACATGTACTAGCTGTGTGACCTTGGGCAAATCACTTAACCCCAATTGCCCTGCCAAAAAGCAAAAAAAAAAAAACTGTTTATCTATTACTGGGCTAAAATCATAGATACCATGTTTATTCAGATCTTGTGAGGACATCTATCAAGTCAGTTTGCAAATGACATGAAGCTAAGAGGGACAGCTCCCACATTGGATGACAGACTCAGGATATAAAAACATCTCAGTAGGATTCAAAGCTCAGGAAGCCAAAATATCTGAAAGATAAGTCACATCAAAAATAAAATTAAATGGGGACAAATGTAAAATCCTACACTTGAGCTCAAAAAGTCAACTTCACAAGCATAGGCTGGAGAGACATTGACAATTTGTATGAAATGGATCAAATCTCATGAGTTCTTAGGTTGTCATGATGCAGACATGGTGTCCAAACAAGCTAAGTAAAAATTCTGCTACACTATGCCACATGCAGACCACATTAGGAACATTGTGCTCAGTTCTGGATATCACCTTTTAGAAAGGGCATTGACAAGCTCAAGAGCATTCCAAGGCAGACAACAAAAATGATGAAACACTGGAGACCATGTCATTCCAAGATTGGTCAATGGCACTGGGGAAGAAAAAACTTAGGAGAAATGATTTTCTCCACATTTTGGAAGGGTTATTATGAGGAAAAGGAACTAGGCTTATTCTGGTTGGCTCTAGAGGGGAGAATCAAAAACCATAAGTAGAAGATATGGAGAGAAAGATTTCATCTTGGTGTAAAGAGGACTTTGCCGACAATGAGATCTCTCTAAAAGTGGCCAGGATTCCCCTCACTAAAGGTCTTTAGTCAGAGGCTGGATGGCCACTGCAGGGCGTATTCATAGAAGAGATTTGTGTTCCATTATAACGTAATAACTAGCATTTATACAGAGCTTAGAAATTTGCAGAACACTTCATGAGTCATCTCATTTGCTTTCCACAACAATTCTGTGAGATAAGTGATATTATTATCCCATTTTAGAGATGAGGAAACTGAAGCAAACAGAGACCTACACAGCTAAAAGAGGGTAAGCAGGTGGTGTGGTGGATAGAGTACTAGCCCTGGAGTCAGGAAGACCTGAGTTCAAGTCCGATCTCAGACACTTAACCTTGGCAAGTCACTTCACCCTGTTTGCCTCAGTTTCCTCATCTGTAAAATAAACTGGCGAAGGAAATGGCCAACCATTCCAGTATCTCTGCCAAGAAAACCCCAAACGGGGTTGTGAAGAGTCAGTCAGGACTGAACATCAACGCAGCTAATAAGTCACTGGTGGGGGGGTGGGGCAGGATTATGAACTCAGGTCTTCTTGATTCCATGGCTAGCACTCCACCCACTATGCCGTGTATCTGCTAACAACACCAAGAACAATGATAATAAGGAACATTTACATAGCACTTCTAAAGGCTTGCAAAGCATTTTACATATATCACCTCCTTTTGAGACTCGCAACAATCCTGTGAATTAGAGGAAAATAAGGCACAGAGAACTTAGTGATTTGCCCAGGGTCACACAGCTAGTCCGTGTCCAGAGCAGGATTTGAACTCATGTCTTCTGACCCTGTGCAAGTCACTTGATTTCCTCTGGGCCTCAGTTTCCTCATCTGCATAAGGAAAGGATTGGACTGCCTCTGTCCATGTGATCCTATGTATGTATATTCTGCCTCTGTACATGTGATCCTATGATCTATGGCCATGGAACAAATGGGACAAAAGCATCAGAGGCCCAATTCAGCCAGTGGCTCCATCCTAAATCAAGTCCGAAATGAATTTCAAAATGTACACGTCGCTTGTTTCAACAAGTTCATTCATAACCAAGCCCATAACCAGAGCTCTGGGAGAAGCTGTTAGCAGAGCAGATGCTTTTGATTAAAGGCAGTAAACTGATTTTTTTTTCTTCCCAAGCTCTTGCTAGAAATAATGTGTATTGGAATTTAATTTCTCCTAATAAAAATATTCACTGCGCTGATGAATCTCCGTTTATAGCTAAAGGCAACTGGCTGACTTCTAGTTCCAGCAGGACAGCACCTCCCCCATCAGGAGCAAGAGAGGACAGGGTGGGGTCACTCCCACGAGGACAGGCCCTGCACATTTTGGAGTGCCTCCCAATCTCCATCAGTGTATGGAAGTCCTAGTGTGAAAGCTCCTAGTTTGTGACTTTTAGCCCCAGAGAGTCACCTGGGGCATTGAAAGTGGCTCTCCCAAGGTCAAATAAAAACAATGTGCCAGTTAGGACTTGAACCCAGCTCTTCCTCACTCCAAGGCCAGCTCTTTAACTATTATGTCAGTCTTTCTCCACTAGAACCTAAGTTCTTTAGTTTTTGTCTTTCCTTGCATCCCCAGAACTTAGACCAGTGCCTGGCACGCACTAAGTGTTTAATAAATGCTTGTAAATGCTGTTGCTACCGATGTCTCCTCCCCTACACATTGCATGAGCTGAATAAATGCATGTTGAATTGGATCAAATGCTGGCCTGAATGTTCCCCAGGCATGGGGAAAGGGAGAAGATTTTAGAGTCCTAGGATTGTAGGTTTAAAGTCCAGTCCTTTCATTTTGCAGAAGCTGAGTCCCAAGAAGAGGACTTGACTTGTCCATGGTCTGAAGGTAGAAAGTTACAGAGTCTGGATAAATGCAGAACACTTTCTATCAGCAAGATGCTCTTAACATGGGAAGCATCATTGATACTGACATTGATATCTCTCAACTTACAGAGTCCCTGTGGCCAGGCTCTCTGGCCCAAGTACAGCTGGGTATCTCAGGAACCCCAGGAAGGACCAACAGATCCAATGAGTTACCCTCCTCCCATCGTGATGAATGCCTTCCTGATACATCAGCTGCCCAGTTAGAAGATGGAATTCCTGACTAGCCTGGGAGGAAGCATCTCCTTTGCATTTATTATCTCATTGGCAGGGAATGAAGCAAAGACAGTGACCAAAAACCAAAAGAGAGAACTGTGGGGAATATTTATGAAAATGGTTAATAGCGCTCATTTACAAAAACAACAGACTGTTGAAGCGGGAAAGAACCTTAGCATTCCCCTCTCTCATTTTACAGAAAAGGAAACTGAGGTTCAGAGAGGTGAAGGAAATTGCTCAGGTCACACAGTTAATGATTGGCCAAACTGGGACTTAAATCCATGCCTTTTTACCCAAATCTAGAACCAACTTGCTTACTTCCCTGTGAGTATTAACTCACAATTCTATAGAGCTTTAAGGTTTACAAAGCACCTTCCTGACCACTCTCTGAGAAAGGTAATAAAAGGATTATTGTCCCCATTTTACAGAAAGAGAGAGGAGAAGTGACTTGCCCAGGGTCACTTAGTTGGTAAATGTCTGAGGCAGAATTTGAACTCAGGACTCCGGACTTCAAATCTAATGTTCTTTCCACCCAAGTACATGGTCGCTCATGATGTCATTATCCCAAGACAGGATGTTATGAATTGAGAGCTGGAAGGAATCTCTAAGCCCACCGAATCTAACCTCTAAATGAGGAAACTGAGACCCAGAGAGAACTTATTTGCCCCAAATCATTTGGTGAATGAGAGAAATGGGATTCAAACCCAATCCTCTGACCCAGCCTTCTTCCCACTGTATTGTCATAGTATGTCGTAGATCATGGCACCCTATCTCTAGAGATGGAAGTGACTATAGACAGCTTCTAGCCAACACTTTCACTTTATAGATGCAGAAGCTGAGATCCAGGAAGCAGGATGTGGCCTAAAGGCACCAGTAGGAAGGTGGGATTTGAACCCAAATCCCATACCACACATGTCAAAAGAAGTCAACTACCTAGTGTCCGCCCATTGATTAAAATGTCAGCTTGGCTCGGCAATCAGATTGTAGATTCTGGTTCCAGCAATCTCCACGTAATCAAGACCCTAATTCTTCAGGTCACTTGGTGAAGGGAGGGCATGGCCAAGCCACAAGGACCCATTGCTGGGGGCAAGCTCAGCTGCCTTGGTCAGGCAGAAAGGGGATGGGGAAGAGTGCAGTGAGTGGGAGGAATCAGAAAAAGACCTAAAAGGGAGTTAAAGTCTGGAGAAAATGGATCTAGGTGGTAAGAAGGAAGCAGAGGGAAGCCTCTAGGAAGAGAAATGGATGCGGAGGAGGGAAAGAGAGGGAGAGGACAGAAATGGAAGCTGCAGACACTGTATACTTCTGGTGCTGGTTCAGTATAATTCAATTCCAGAGGTGGCCCAGTAGATAAAATATTGGACTAATAATCCTGAACACCTGAGTTCAAACCCAACCTCAGGTACTTATTGGTTATGTGAAGCTGCACGAGTCTATTTGCCTCCCTTTCCTCACTTGTAAAACTGGGGTAATAACAGTACCTACTTCCCAATATTGTTGTAAGGATCAATGCAAGGTACTGGGTATACAGTCTGTATCTTTCCCAGGAGGGTTTCCTGACATCTCAGGGTGGATAGAGTGCTGGGTCTGGAGTCAAGAAGACCTACGTTCAAATCTAGACTCAGATTCTTACTAGCTGTGTGATCCTGGCCAAGTCACTTAACCTTTGTTGCCTCAGTTTCCTCAACTGTAAAATGGGATAATAACAGTACCTACCTCACAGGGTAATCGTGAGGATTAAGTGAAGTACTTCTCCCAGTGCTTGGCATATAGCAGTCAATATAAAAAATGCTTATTCCTTTCCCATGGGATTGCACATGAAATGCTCTTTCCAGTCACCACAACTCCTCAGTGCTTGCCTCGCCTCCCCCCAAAGACATAAAGCGCTTCTCCCATTTCCACTTTCCATCTACACATTGCTGCCCCAGCCCTGGCGCTGCTCCACTCCCAGGATGAATGTCTTTGGACAGTGAAAACCTACGTGAAATCATCCCTCATTCCACAGCATGTTCCCACTACATCATTTCTTCCCTGTACCAGTGATTCTGAACCCCTGGATACCAATGTTCAAACTCCATTCTTGGTTCCCCACTGACTGAGCCTTTATTCCCATGACCCTCAACCCAACACTACCAATGTCCCCCTCTAAAGCTACTCATCCTTTCCACTGTGCTCTGTATCTCTGCCTGCTCCATAAGTGACACATTAGCTTTCATCTTAAAATGTTTCCTTTCCTTCTCCTTTCATCTTTAGGCTCTCACTGAGATCCAGCTCCCTCAAGATGACCCGGCCTCCCTGGCCACCCTTCTCAGCACTGGTTGTACTTTCATTTATCCCTCCGGACTCACTAGGGGAGGTGGAATACTCCTTTTTCCCCATTGCCACTTCCAGGCTTTCACTCTACCTCCATCACTGAGTAACCTCCCCTCCTCTGAGAATCACTCAATCCAAATCTAATACTCAGTTAAAATTCTGGTTGCTGTTATCTTTCCTCAATGACTGCATTGCCTGGCTGTATGTGTACGTGTGTGTGTGTCTGTCCGTCTTCATTTTTCTCTATGTCTCTCTGTGTCTGTCTGTCTCTTTCTCTCTCTCCCTTTCTCTCTCTGTCTTTCTCTCTATCTGTGTGTCTCTGTCTGTCTCTCTGTCTCTGTCTCCCTCTCTCTCTCTCTCTTTCTCTGTGTGTGTGTTTGTGCAAGCATGTCTGTCTTTGTTTTTCTCTGTCTCTATCTCTCCCTTTCTCTCTCTGTCTCTCTGTGTGTCTCTGTCTCTCTGTCTCTCTGTCTCTCTCTCCCTCCCTTTCTCTCCCAAAACTCCTCCCCCCATACTAGAGGACTTCAACATACATATTGATAACTCTCTCAAACACTCTAACCTCCAAGTTCCTCTACTTATTCATTTGCCAACTTAGCCGAACACAAAGACGGCCAACACCCACAAAAGCACCATTTCCATTTTTATGAACTCCAACACTCTTCTCTCTAAACACAATCTATTGTCTTTCCACTTTTCCCTCTACCACCCCCCAAACCTGTCATTCATCCTCACTGTCACCTTCCATCATTCTGCCTCTCAGTTGTCTCCTAGGGTACCACCCCTGCACTGGCTGAATTCTCTTCCCCATTTGAACCCCTTGGTGAAATGATTCAACTCTATACTGTCCTCTTCTCTGAAATCCCTTGATCCTGATCTTGTAAAAGATCTTGCCCTACCAAGATTCAGTCCTTAATTTTCTCCTTCTATCATGGCCACTCTCTCACTTATCTTCAATTGTTCCCTATCTACTGGCTGCCTCCCTTTTGCCTATAAACATACCTATGCCTCCCCCATCCTCAAAACACCTTCACTTCATCCATCCCTCCCTTCTAACTATTGCCCCATATCTTCCCTGCCTTTTGCGGCTAAACCCTCCTAGAAGGAGCAGTAATAGCTGCTTCCATTCCTTTCCTCTCACTCCTAACTCCCTGAAGTCTAGCTTCCAACCTCAACATTCAACTGAAACTGCTTTATCGAGAATTACCAGGTCTCTAATCTCATTCTTCATCCTTCTGGACCTCTGTAGCCTTGACCACTGCCGAACACCCTCCTCTTCATACTCTCTTCTCTCTAGGTTTCTGTGACACTACTCTATTCTGATTCTCCCCTGCAAAGCAGGCTTGATAATACCTTTAGCAGCAACATCACAGGGTTATTGTAATAAATGAAATCCTGTCAGCAAAGTATAATGTTTACAAAGGGGTCTGACCACCCCTTCTCAATCTCCTTTGCTGGATCCTCATCCAAATCATGCCTCCTGACCCTGGGTATCCCCCAGGGCTCTGTCTTGGACCCTCTTCTCTTCTTCTTCAATAGCATTTCACTTGGTGATCTCATCAGCTCCTATGGATTCAACCATCATCTCCTAGACTCTCCCTTGACCTTCAGTTTCGCATCTCCAACTGCACTATTGGACAACTTGAACTGAATTATTCTCTTCCCATTGGATTGCACATGAAACGTTCTTTCCAGTCACCACAACTCCACAGTGCTTGCTTTGCCTGCCCCCCAAAGACATAAAGCACTTCTCCCATTTCCACTTTCCATCTATACCTTGCTGCCCCACCCCTGGAGCTACTCCACTCCCAGGCTGAACTTCTCTGGACAATGAAAAATCTACCTGAAATCATTCCTCAATGAAACCTTACGTGACCTCATTCCACAACATATTCCCACTACATCATTTCCTCCCTGTACCAGCGATTCTGAACCCCAGGATACCATTATTCAAACTCCTAGATGTTCCCAGAACCAAAGTCATTATCTTTGCCAAAAACTCTCTCTTTTTTCTGACTTCCTTATTACTACTGAAGGTACCACCACCATTCTCCCAATCAACTAGGCTTGCCACCTAGGTGCCATCCCTACTCTCTCCCACTCCTCCTAGCCAGTTTGTGACCAAGGTCTGTTGTTTCCATCTCTGTAAGATCTCTGGCATATAGCCCCTTCTCTTCTCTGACACTGCCACTCCCCTGGTCCAGGTCCTCATCATCTCACTCCTGGAGTATTTCAATAGCCTGCTGGTTGGTCTGCCTGCCTCAAGTCTTTCTCCACTCCAGTCCATTCTCCTCTCAGCTGTCACATTTATCTTCCTGGCTATGTCACCCCTCATATCAGTCCAACCCTTTATACACACCCATTATCTCCCAGATCTTCACAGAAACCCCTATAAGAGAGACAAGGCAAGACTGCATGTTCCCATTTGCCAGATTGGGAAACTGGAGTACAGAAAGTATGTTTTACTCAAGGTGCCCCACAACCTCCTGCCTCTTTTCCCTCTTTCTGAGTCCCTGTGGTAAAAATAATCATAATTTACATTTAGATAGGTTTGAAAGTTTACAGAGCACTTTACAGACAGGATTTCATTTATCACAATACCCTGTGATGTTGCTGCCAAAGGCATTATCAAGCCTGTTTTGCAGATGAGCCACAGAATCTATCTCTCTGTGACTCATGGTTACATAGCTAATAGCTGCTAGAGGCGAACTGTGAACAAAAGTCTTCCTGACTTCACCTTCTGCACTTTATCAATCAGTCAGTCAACAAACAACCAATCAACCCAATAAGGGCAGAGAGAAAGGAAAACAGAAGAGAGAAATGGCAGAGACACTACCCCTTTTCCTCTGACCTATTGGGGCCATTGGTACAATTCAGTTCAAGAACCACTTATTAAGTTACTAATACCACATATTATTATATTTTACATATTAAGTTATTAACATTACTATGTGTCAGGTTCTGTGGAATTCCCTGGGGTTACAAAAAGAAAAATGCAACAGTCTCCAACATCTGGAAGCTGACATCCAGTTGGAGAAAACAGCATGCGTGGTTGCCTTGCTGCCTCTTTCTTAGAAAGAAAGCTCAGAGCACTGGGAGCAGTACCCCTTTGGGCATGGGGAAATCCAATCTCCATTCCTCATGGGGTTCAGCTAATCCTTACCTTACATCTTTCATGCCTGTGACTCAAGAGCAAGCAAAGCAGGAACTCTAAGTCACTCAGCCTCCATACCAGAACAAGAGAGAAATCCATGTTTGTTTGTTTGTTTGTTAGTTTTCAATGTGACTACAAAGGTCATCAGACTGAATTGGGATCATACTGTCCAGAGGAGATTCCCCAGCACGTACCCATTCCCTGAGCTCATCCATGGCTGCAGCCATTCCACTCCTTTCCAGTGAAATATAATTCACTGCAGCCTTGGGACTGTACCAGCTGGCTGAACATTATAGGGAATTATGCCCTAGTTACTTCTTAGCATTTAAGGTTTATTTATGCTCTGAAAGACTTCCATTCTTATTGTCTCACATATAGCCTGCTATGGTCCCACTCTCCCCAATGGGGGGAAACTGCAAAGAGGCCAGTTGAGGCTGGATACCAGAAACAACATCCTAACAAGGGAATGGGCTGTCTGATAAGGTTCCCCTTTATTGCCTGCTTCTGCCTCTGGGATCAACTAAACATATTTAATCCCTACTTTGTTGTTTGTTATTCAGAAGATTCAGTTGTGTCCAACTCTCCATAATCCCATTTGGGGTTTTCTTGGCAGAGTTACTGGAGTGATTTGCCATTTTCTTCTCCAGATCATTTTACAGATGAAGAAACTGAGGCAAACAGGGATAAGTGACTTTCCCAGGGTCACACAGCTAGTAAGTGTCTGAGGCCAGATTTGAACTCAGGTCTTCCTGACTCCAGGTTTGGCACCACCTAGTTGCTATTCCACCGGACGGCCCTTCCAATACTTAAAGAGCAAAGATGTGGCACAGTGGATAGAGGACCAGACTCAGACACTTAGTAGCTATTTGACTCAGGCAAGTCACTTGATCTCTATTTTAGTTTCCTCATTAACAATAATGATAGCACATACCTCACAGGTTCAAGGATCAAATGAGATAATATTTATGTAAAACACTTTCCAAAGTTTAAAGTGCAATGTAAATGCTGGTTATTATTAGACAACCACCATGCCCCCCTGAGTCTTTCTTCTCTGGGTTAAACATCTCCTATTGCTTCAACAGACTCTCATATGGTGTATCTATTTAGACTGTCAACGTCCTTCCTAAAATGAGGTTCCTAGAATTACACAGAACACTCCAGAGGAAGTCTAACCAAGGTAGAGGACAATAGGACCGTCACCTCCCCCATCGAGGCCACTATGCACGTCAATACAGTCTGACATCAGAATAGTTTTTTTGACTACCATGAAGGGGTGTGATGGTAAATGTTTAACAACCAGCTCCCAGGGGGTTGGGGAGAGGGGGAATATACCCTCAACATGCTTTTAAGTTTAAACTGTACTATCAACATTTTGTCCATCATTTGTTTTAATTTTAGACAATCAACAAAACAACAAATCAAGCCCCAGTTTGTAGCATTTGCCAATTTCCAAGGTGTAAATTTTCATACTGAAAATTTCAGTTTGCTCTCCCCAGCCAATACAAGCCGACTGCAGCTCTCATCTGACCCTGTGTCGCATTAGTGATTGATTCATATTATATCTGCAGCCCGTGAAAACCAGTGCTTAGCACAGTGCCTGGCACATAGTAGGCTGTTTACTGACTGACCGACTATTGATTAATTAACATCTCCCTGCGATCTTTTTTTTTTTAATTAACCAGTATTTAGTAATGTTTCCCTTGCAAAGCTGATTTTTTTTTTACCCCAAGTATAACCTGTAATTTGTTGAATTGAATGAATTTACATTTACTCTAATACTGAAATGGTTCTGTGATCCCATCAATCTAGAAATGCCTTCCAGGGCTGCAGATCACCCCGCCTGCTCATCCTGTACCACCTTATGTGTGTCCCCCGCCCTCCCAATTAGCCATTGGGGCAGATAATGGTTCAGTGAATAGAGTGTCAGAAGGAGGACCTGAGCTCACATCCAGCCATGTGACCCTAAGACACTCAACCTCAGTTTGCCTCAGTTTCCTCGTCTGTAAAATGAAGATAATAAGAGCACCTACCTCCCAGAGTTGTGAAGATCAAATGAGATATTCGTAAAGTGATTAGTAAGTGCCTGTCACTTAGTAGGTGCCATATAAATGCTAGCTCATTGTTGGGGAGCCATCCAATGTGCTGAGGGTCTTCTTCCATCTTTCCTGACATCGTGAGGCTACCATGACACACAGGCTGTCCTCAGACCACCCCTTAGTCCTGCTATGTAACTATCTCTTTTGATCACACATTTATTCCAGTCCTTCTTTGGAGTTCCCTGTTTACAATATAGTATATCGCCTGCTTCTCCCATCTTTCTTCTCAGAATATTCACTTTTGAGAGAAGGATTAGGACTGGATTTGTGATTTCCCCAGAAGAGGGAACTCCCAGGGGAAAAAATCTCCCTGCACTAATGCAAGTCAGCACCTTCTCAGCAAATTGCAGACTCACTGAGTTGCCTAGAGTACTGAAACATTTTAGTCAAAAAGCACATACTATGTGCTGAACTCCAAGCTACATTAAGTGACTTGCCCAGGGTCACACAGACAGTTTGTGTCAGAGGCAAGACCTGAATCCAGATTTTCTTTGCTCTGTGGTCAATATCATTCACTATGTATACCACACTGTATTTCTCAAACTCTTATTTTCTCATTGAAATTGGATCAGTACTCTAGTCTGTTGAAGCATTCAAACTCTACTGTAGAGAATGCATCTCTGATGGGCTGGCCACATTGTTCAAATGCCAAACATAAGTTTACCTAAAAGACTATTTTACAGAGAACTCACACAAGGCAAGTGCTCACACAGAGGTCAGAAGAAGTGATACAAGGACACTCTCAAGGTCTCTCTGAAAAACTTTGGAATTGATTGTGAGACATGGCAGACCCTGGCACAAGACCTCCCAGCATGGTGTGCCCTTGTCAGAGAAGGCTCTGTGCTCTATAAGCAAAATAGAATTGCAGTAGCCCAAAAGAAATGTGAGATGTGAACATTTAGAGATATTTGTCCACTCCAAATGTTCATGCTGACTGTTTGTGCTTTACCTGTGGTAGAGCCTTCTGAGTTCATATTGGTCTGATCAGCCGCAGCTGGACACATTGTACCATGACCACCACACATTAATGTCATTTTGGTCTTCCTTGAAAATGAAGAACAACCAACCCAACATCTAGAGGAGAAAAGAGCCGGCTTAAAGAGGAAAGAAGGAAGAAGAAGAAAGGAAGACTTAGGTTTGGGCTGTGCCCTAAAGCCAGGTCTGGAAGAAGACTTCAGCTGTGTGGGATGCTGTGCAGAAGGTCTCTGCCCAGAGTAGAGGGGAGGAAGGTGGGATGAAGGAGATGGGAAGATCCTTTCCTGCTGACAGATGCCATGAGCCTTTCCTCAGCCTCTTCCAAAGCTCCCTGCAACTCCAGGGCAGTGAGAGGTTTGCAACCAGGCCCTTGCCCAAAGCCCAGGCACAGGCAGGCAGCCACATTAGCAGACCTTCCCGAAGAGAAAGCACACTGAGCTTATGGCGTTTGTCATCCAGAAATAGCTCCTTGTTGGGGGCACAAACACTTTGCTTCCCATCATGTGTAACATGGAACTGTGTGATCACCAGGCCCAGATTAAGATCTTAATAAGCTAGAGGTGAATGATTTTATGGGGGGAAGAGGCGAAGGGAGAGAAGGCTAAAAAAAAATCACACAAGATATACTAGGAGCTTGGCTCTTCTTTAATTACATTCTTCCAACCTTCTTTGTAGAATAAAATTGAATATTACAACAGGAAGATTGTCTAACCCAAACCCTTCATTTTACAGAGGCCCAGGGAGGACAGGTGACTTGTGCAAGGTCGCACAGCAAAATAGAGGCAGAGTTTATAGCAGAGCCATAACTAGCCACTCTAAATCTAGCCCCTGGAACAAGGACTATGAAAGGCATTTGCAAACCCATTTTTAAGAAATTAATTGATGGGGGCAGGGAGGCTATGGCATGAAATGGGAGCTTTTGAAAAGAGACTCAAACCTCAAACTCAAACCTTGTTGCCCAGTGGGAACAAGACATAGACTCCAGGACCCTGCCTTCTAGGGAGAGATACTCTTGCTGAGGAGGCTTCCACCTGAGAATTATAGGATCCTAGATCCCAAGGCTAGAAGGAATCTGAGAGCCCATCCCCTTCATTTTACAGAAAGATTAACTTGCCCAAAGTCATAAAGGTAACAAGCATCAGAAGTTGGTTTTGAACCCACACTCTCTGACTAGATTCAGTGCCCTTTCCATTGTACTATGCTGGAGAGCCAGGGCAGGGCTGGGCCAGGAAAGATCTCAGCTGGCAAAGAGTTGGCCTGGAGTAGGAATGGGGGGTGATGGGTAAGGGGTAGGGAAGAAGCTACCATCTGGTAGCTTCCTACTTTAATTTGCTATTCTACTTAATTGGGTGTTACTAAAGAAGCAATTGGGTGGCGCCATAGTGCATCGAGTGCCCGGCCTGGAGTCAGGAAGACTCATCTTCCTGAGCTCAAATCTGGCAGGAAGGCAAGCAGGCAACAAGCATTTATTAAGCGGTTTGTATTGCTGTTTGGTTGTTTTTTGGTCATGTCTGACTCTCTGTGACCCCACTGGCGGCAAAGACACTGGAATGGTTTGCCATTCCTTCTCCAGCTCATTTTACAGATGAGGAAACTGAGGGCAACAGGCTTAAGTGAATTGCCCAGGGTCACCCAGCTAGTGTCTGAGGCTGGATTTGAATTCAGGAAGATGAGTCTTCCTGACTGGAGGCAGGGTGCTTTATCCACAGAGCTGTCCCATTAAGTGCCTACTATGTGCCAAGCACTGGGCTAAATGCTGGGGATGACACAAATATAAGCAACAAGAAAGTCCCCCCCTACAAAGAGCTTTCATTCTAACAATGGGGAAGCCTGGAGGGGAATGAAGCATGGCTGGTGGGGCCTGTTGCCCAAAATGGAGACCTCCCCCAAAGGAATCCCCCAGTGGGAAAAAGGGGCTGGGAGAAAGGACATTCCAGTATGGGAAGGCCCTCCATCACTGAAGGAGTTTCCAGGGTGAAACAGCAGCTGAGCCATGGCGGCTAAGCCCAGAAAGCCAGAAGCCCAGCTTGGAGGGAATGAGGGTGGCAGAAATCAATACCATCCTATCAATATGCACAGGGCTGATGGAGTGCTTTTGAAAGCAGCCTTGTATAGTAGAAAGAGGGCTGGATTTGGAGGTGGAGAACCTGGCCTGGGCTCCTGTCCCAACTCTGCCTTTTGTCATCTAGTGACCTGGGGCCAGTGACTTCCCTCCCAGGAACTCAGTTTCCCAATCAATAAAGTAAGGACTTGACTAGATCCATGTAATAACAATGCTACTTGCTGCTACTGTGGCTCTGTAAGGCCAATAACACCAGCACATAGGAGGGCTGCTAGCATAGATTCTTTGATCTGCTTTTCTAAGGAAAGCAACTTTAAGGCATTTACAATCTCACTTTAATTAAACATACATATATCATTCACTTAGTTCAGGGGAAAAAGTCAACACCCTGAACTTTGGAGAAAGCACAAAGAGAAATTACAAGCAAAAATTATATAAACAGAGCAAACAAACACAAATCATTAGACAGGCTTCTGTCTGACCATAGCAATAAATACATAGTTCCCAGAGAGAGAAGCACCAACATCTGGGTTTTCAAATCCAGGGGGTTCCTTAATGGCTACCACACCAACACTCTTCCAATGAGTGAGCCCCAAACAAAATGCTAACCTCAGAGTATATGGACACTTCTTCAGGGTCAGAGTGCTTCACACTTCTCGTGACCTAATTAGCAAAAGGGCGTGGGCCTTCCTACAAACAAAGGCAAGACTGAAGCAAAGGCACTTGATTGCCTTGGTGCTGAGAAACACTCCAAAAGAAAAAACAGTAAAAATGTCCCACTTTGCTTGCCCTTACAATCCATAATCCCTAAGACTCCCCCACATCCAGCTCTCAGCCCATGTGTGTCACATCACAACTCTGGGCCTCAGTTTTTTCATATATAAAATGAAGGGGTTGGACTTCCATGTCCCTTCCAGCTTGAAATCAATGATCCCAGTACTTCTCAGGGAGCTTACGTTCAATTGGAGAGATACAACAGCCCTCAGGCAAGTCAATGGCAGGGTTTGAACCCAAATTTTCAAGGCTGTGTGTCTCTCCTCTACGGGTCTGAGAAAGATTAGGAGGAGGAGCTCACTGGTCAATACTGAGCACTGCCCATGAAAAATACGCATTTGACTTTAGAGTCACTTATCCCACAGGGTTGTCGTAAGGATCAAATGAAATAATATTTGTAAAGCATTTAGCACGGTTCATGGCACATATTTAGCATTTAATAAATGTTTCTTCCCTTCACTTCCCTCCTATCTGACTTTGGAGAACCATCATATAACTCTTTCCAGAGACTCTGGGGAAAAAAATTAAAAAGCTAAGTATCTATCCCATCCTTAAGCCCAGACCCAGCTGGTGTTTTAATATCTTCTTGGGAATTGAGGCTACCATTAGTCACTGGTTTCCCAGGGGATCATCTCCTCTGCCCAGCCCTGAGTAGTATGGCCAGAGATGATTTTTAAATGGATGGCTGAGATACCAGAATGAAAGTGAATTATGAGGTCTGTCTTAACAAAGGTTTTCATAGAACTTTATTCACGACTAGGGGTTCTGGAAAGAACTCAAAACATGTCCTGGGTTTTGATTAACCCTGCTGCTCTTAGCTGTTGGTGATTCCACATTGCCCTACTAAACAAGTATTTATTGAGCACACCCTGTGCATAAAGCCTGAACTAGGCAAGGTAGGGGGATATAGAGAAAATAAGGATTCAGCCTGTTTTTGTGTTCCCCATCAGATTGGGGAGATAGAAAATACAAAGGAAGCAACTTGAGAAATTACAAAGAAAATATTAGCAAGAGCAAAACTACACAATTGAGAGATGTCGAGGAATGCAAAAGTGAAGGAGTGATAGAGTAAGGGTGGGATGAATCAGAAAAGGCCAAATGGAGAAAGCAGATGGGGGAAACGCCCTAGGGCCCTAGGGACTGGGTATGAAGCTGCCACCGGGCACCCTATTCCCTGCCAAACCTTGCATTTACAGAAACCATCAATTACCCCTCCTTCTGGTAGCTTCTTCTGAGAGGCACTTAACCAGATCCTGGCCTCCAGAACACCACATATCTCAAAGCACAATTTATATCTACTCAGAAAAAGGCATCTTAGGGGATAGGATCATATATGGAGCTAGAAGGGACCTCAGAACTCATCTCCTCCAAAACCCTTGTTTTATAGAAGATATTGAGGTCCAAATGGAATATAAACTCCTCGAACACAAGAATTGTCTTACTTTCAGTTTTGTATTCCAATCACCTCACACAGTGCCTGGCATCAAGTAGGTGTTTAATAAATGCTTTTAAAATTGAACTTGACTTTAAGCCTAGGGATATTGAATGATCTGCTCAAGGTTACACAGGCAGTTAAGTGTCAAAGGCAAAATTTGAATCCAAGACTTTGGTCTCTAAATCTACTGCTCTTTTGTGTGACCTTCCTTATCTGTAAAATGAGGAGGTTGGAGAAAAATAAGCAGAACCAAGAGAACTATTTATTCCATGACAACAACATTGTGAAGACAACTTTGAAAGATATGAGAAGACGATGACCAACCACAATTTCAGAGAAACGATAATGATAGCTATCAATTATATGGTTCTTGAAGGTTTACAAAGTTTTTTAGAAATGCTATTTCATTTATCTTTACAACAACCTTGAGCTGTATCTGATATTATCCTCATTTTGAGGAAATTAAGAGAGATAGAGGCTAAGTGATTTACCTAGGGTCACTCAGATGCTAAGTGTCTGAGGCCGAATTTGAACTCAGGTCTTCCTTTGTCCTGGTCCAGTGCTCTGTGCACTATGGTGCCACCTAGCTGCCCTCATGATAACAACATGCTACCCACTTCACAGAGAAGTCATGGACTAAGAGTGCAGAATGAGACACACATTTCTGGACATAGCCAAAGTGAGCATTTGTCTTGCTTTGCTATAGAAATTTACTACAAGGGTTTTCTTTTTTCTTATTAAAAGAGGTTTCTTTTTTTCCCAAGGGAGAAGAGGATGAAAGAAAAATAAATTTTTGCTCATTGAAAAAAAAATGTAATATAAAAATAAAATAAAATGGATTTAAGCCAGATGAGTTCCAAGGTGCCTTCTAACTCTAGCTCTATGGTTGTCCTATGACATCTCGGGGGTATGGTGAAGCTGTGAGTCAGCTCTACCTCAGCCAAATTCCTACCACCATCACCAGACGCAACACAGATCATAAACCACTGAACCTTACTTTGGGACCAGCTTGTCTGAGGCACTTCAGATAACAAATAGCTATTGTTTTCCAGTATTGATCTAGTTGTAATCATAGTTATAGTCAAGAAAAGGCAGCTAGGTGGCACAGTGGATAGAGGATTGGTCCTGGAATCAGGAAAACTCATCTTCATGAGTTCAATTCAGCTTCAGACACTTACTAGTTCTGTGTCTCAAACTTGACCCTGTTAGCCTCAGTTTCCTCATCTGTAAAATGAGCTAGAGAAGGAAATGGTAAATTATTCCAGTATCTTTGCCAAGAAAACCCCAGATGATGTCATTTAGGGTGGAACATGACTGAAATGACTGAACAACAACTCTAGTCAAAAAACATTAAGTACCTACTATGTGCCAGGCACTGTACTAAGTACTAGGGACATGAATAGGAAAAAAAGAAAGACAGTCCCTGACCTCAAAGAGTTTACAATCTAATGGGGAAAGATAATACAAAAAAAGAAGCTTAAAGTGGGGGTGGGGTGGAGTTTACAAGAGACCACTAAAGGACATATTTGTGGAGTCAAAACCAAACCTAGCAGCATATGGAAAAGGAAGAGCTTAGCTAGGAAGTTTGGAGAGGCAGCTGAGGGTGCTGAGGAGGTATTGAGTATCAAGGCTAGATTAATCTAGAGCACCCTTCCCAAGGAAGGTGATCCATGTCACAATTGCTTTCAAACAAGGAACAGAAATCCTTAGAGAATTTACCAAGGTGAGTCTTCCATCCTTGCTTCATCTGAACACGGAAAACAGCAAAATGAAAATCACCTTGAGTCTGTGTTGGGGAAACTCAAGCATTGATGAGGTTTGGTAATTTAGTTACCCTCCTCTTATCCCCTTTCTCCCCACTGCTACCACTACTACCACCACCACCACTACCATCACCACCACCACCACCACCACCACCACCACCATCACCACCACCACCACCACCACCACCATCACCACCACCACCACCACCACCATCACCACCACCATCACCACCACCATCACCACCACCACCACCACCACCACCACCACCACCACTACCAACACCACTACCACTACCATCACCACTGCTGCCACTGTTGCTGCCACCAGACTCCCTATCCTTACTGCTATGACTCTTGTGATGCTATTTCATTTGCAAAACACCCATGCTTTATGATATTCAATGCAGATTCTTTCTGATCCCACGTCCCTTAAAAAGAGATAAATGGCTTCTCTCGTTGAGAAGCAGAAGGAAAATCAATACCATCTCTTTGAAAATACCATCTGTCTTCCATCGTTGGCAGTGGTGAATGGAAAATGGGGACATAAATTGTGCAGTCCCACACGGCCTCAGAGGCAGCATGGCCCAGGGTGTGGTCATTAATATCCCGATGGCTCTCCCCTGGTTGGCGTGGCCACAGATGAACCAGACACAACACTGAATGCTCTCTGACACTCTCTCTCTCCTCATGGTCTGAATACATGTGAGGGAGTGCTCCTTCTTCTCCATATTCGAGAACACAGCTTCCCCATCTTCTGAAGGTGAGCATGGGGATTAAGAGAAATTCACAGAATTATAGAAACTGAGAATTGGAAGGGACCTCAGAAACCACCAAGTCCAACCCATGTATGAAAAGAATGCCCATTATAATATTTCCAACAAGTGGTCCTCCATCCTTGAAGACCTCTAAAGAGGGTGAACCCACACCCTCTCAAGGCAGTCCATTCCAATTCTGGGCACCTCTCTTTGTCAGGAAGTGTTGCCTGACTTCAAACCACCTTCTTTGCATCTTCCACTCATAGTTCTTGGCGCTGTCCTCTGGGACCAAAAAGGACAGGTCTAGTCCCTCCTTCTCATGCTGGCCCTTCATCATGAAACACAGCTGTCATGTACTCCCTGAGCCCTCTCTTCTTGAGGCTTAAACCTTCCAAATTCCTTCCACAGATCCCAGTATGACATGGAGTCAAGGCATTCGCTATCCTGGTTCAATCAATGTAACAGACAGTTATCAAGCACCTACTACATGCAAACTGCTATGCTCAAGACTGAGGATGCAAAGACAAAACATTTAGGTTTGTAAATCCAAAGCATCCAGGCCCTCAAGAAGCTTCCATTCTATTTGGGGAAGAGAATGGAGGAGGGAAGAGGAAAGAGGACAACAGTTACAGGATGTACACAGGTAAGTCAATGCAAAGTATATGCGCAGTTACATGAAGAAATGTCAAGAGGGAGAGGGTACTAAAAACTTGGGGCATCAGGAAAAGCCCTGTGTAGGAAATGGCATCCAAGCTTTGAAGGAAACTCAAGATTCTGAGAAAAAGGTGAAAAAGAAGTGGATCCTAGACATGGCACACCACTTGGGCAAAGGCATGGAGGTGGGAAATAAAACATCATCTACAGGGAATAATAGGACAATTTGACTGAAATAGAGAATGTATGAAGAATGGCTATGAGAAATAAGAGTGACAAGATAAAAGGAAGAAAGGTTGTGGAGGGCTTTAAATGCCAGGCTAAGGATCCCTGCTACCTGGGCAAGAAGTATTACCACACCAAGCACACTGGAATCAATCTTCTAGTGCTTGCTGACATAGGAGAGCAGAGCTTGCTGGAACACTATGGCAGGATCCTCACAACAATCCAGGTTTGAGTGGCTTTCACAATTCAAGTTTGGGGTTTTTTTTGCCACAATCCAACTCAGCAAGGATTATTAAGCACCTACTCTGTACCAGTCCCAGGTGATGCAAATATAAGGGTTGGGGCAGGGGCTTTCTGTAAACTCTCAGCACCAAGAGTTACCTGTTTTTGAGTCAGGAGCAGCATTCAGCCTTTCCCTCCCACTACCTTGCTCTAATCCCTCATTACTTGTTGCACCACTGGCCCCATGCAAGAACTAATGGAACCCAAACTATTTTCTCACTTGAGTTCCATTTGACAAGCATTTATTAAGTAAGAAATTGTTCAATGCTTACTATGGGCCAGACACTGTCCTAAGCACTGGGTACACAAAGGAACAAATTAAATATTCCAGCCTTCAGGGGTCTTGTATTCCAGCGTTCTATCACCCAAATGCTTGTTGGACTGATGGATTGTGTAACCTTCAGCCAGTCGCTAAATCTCCCTGGGCCTCAGTTTCCTCATCTATAACATAAGAGGGATTGACTAGGTACCCCCTGGAGTCTCCTCCAGCTCTGGATCTATCAACCTATGGCCTTTCCTTTCTGCCCAAGCAGGAAGAGATTGCCATCCCTCCTCTCACCATAGTGGTTGCTAAACACTTCCTCAGGAAGAATGAATTGCCACTGGAAATGGCTGCCATATCTTTCTCATTAATGAATTATCATTAAGTCAAATTATCATGCGTACTCCTTCTGGCAGAAGTATTCACAGAAAAAGCAAATGGCAAAATCCAGACAGATGGAAAATTCCAGTCACTTCTCAGTTTCAAAGCATGAATTATGGATGGGATGTGACTCTGGTGCCAAACGCTCCAGGAGAGAAGGGGAGAAGGGCAGGTGAGAGGTTAATGTGGCTCAGGAAGCACCCCCTCCTCTATCCTGGGCTGAGCTCTGATTGAGTTCTGCTGCCCAGGAAAGTTGCAACACACACACACACACACACACACACACAAACACAACCACCTGGCTTCTAGACCCACATGAAATGGCTCCATCAGTGACCAGAGTATTATTCAATTCTCTGCTTTTTCTTGGGAAATGATTATAACAGTTTCATATTTGTAAAATATATTTTTAATTTTCTCAAAATCACAGAACCTTATTATTCAAAAGGGCTTTGAAGGCCATCCAGTCCAACTCCATGCCTGGACAGGAATATCTCTCTATCTCTCTGTCTCTCTGTCTCTCCCTGTATCTCTCCATATCTCTCTCTCTCTCTCTTCTCCTCTCTTCTCTCTCTCTCTCTCTAATCCTCAAAAAAGAGTCATCCAGCCTCTGCTCAAAGACTGCCAGTAAAAGTGCGATAAGCCACATTTTCCCGCCCCCTACAATGTACCTCAGGCTAATCCCCCCACCATGAAAAGGAGGAGTTGAACCACCCCATTTTACAAAGTGAAAACACTTTTTGTTTGAATTAAGCAGGATGTGAACAGGGGCTGTACGCCTCTTTGAATCAATCCAGG
Source organism: Trichosurus vulpecula (assembly GCF_011100635.1). Taxonomy (NCBI): domain Eukaryota; kingdom Metazoa; phylum Chordata; class Mammalia; order Diprotodontia; family Phalangeridae; genus Trichosurus; species Trichosurus vulpecula. The sequence continues at coordinate 48,103,478 of NC_050573.1, read as the reverse complement.
CCATCGTATTTGAATCTGTGTCATGCCCTAAGCTACTTGCACCATGGGGAGAAGCTATTTCACAATCCAGAAATGAAGAGATTCTGAGCATTTGGATTCAAGGTGCCCAAACAAGCATGGAGCCAAGCAAGGAGTAAACTGGGTCAGAGAAGGGAATCATTGACCCTACAAGCATCTCAGAGAGGAGGTCCTAGGCTGAGGGAAGGAAAGAAGTATTTATTAAGCACCTACTCAGTGCCAGGCACTGCATTAAGCCTTTCCAAATATTATTTCATTTAATCCTCACAACAACTCTGAAAAGTTGATGATTTGAACTCAGGTCTCCCTGACTCCCGGTCCAGCACTCTGTCTACTGCACCAACCAGCTGCCTCTGGATGGAAGTGCCAAGAAAAGATTGGCTCTTCTTCCAACATCCCTTCCCAATGCCCATCTCTCCACATATGCCATAATGTAATCTTCTGTTCCATTACACAAATGTTTCCAGTAAACTACAGTTTTCCTCATCCACAAAGAACCAGGAACTGGAGCTAGATATAAATATAAAGTTATATTTATATAACTTTAAAGACAGCCCAACTTCTGCCTAGGTATTGGGAATGTTTCCCGAGGGCTCAGAGCAATTGTGACTAAACTCGGAACTTTTCATCTAAAACGAACTCCCTAAAGCCAAAAAGGAAGAAACTGAGAGGATTGTAGGGGCCGTTATGTTGTCTCTTTGGCTTTTTTTGTTGTTCAGCCATTTTTCAGTTATGTCCAACTCCCTGTGACCCCATTTGGGGTTTTCTTGGCAAAGATGCCTGAGTGGTTTGTCATTTTCTTCTCCAGCTCATTTTATAATGAGCAAACTGAGGCAAATGAGGTTAAGCGACTTGTCCAGGGTCACACAGCTAGTAAGGTGTATGTGGCTGGATTTGAATTCAGGATTTGAACCCGGTGCTCTATCCACTGTGACATCTACCCAGGGAGTCAGCACATCTATCCAAATTGAGGGCTATGTCTTTTCTATGCCGTGGCCAAGTAACCCTCTTTTTATTAACTATAAGATGATCCAACCAGGGGACTGGCGTGAGTCAGGTCCAGCCCACCACAGAGAAGGCACCAGGGGCTTCCCAAGGCAGCCCAGCCCACTTTAGGACAGCTGTCATTGGGAGGAAGATTTTCCTTGTAGGAAGTCAAAACCTCTTTCTACCATTCCCACCCACTATTCTTAGTATTGTTATCTAAGCTAAACATTTGTCTTCTTGACAGACCTTCAGCTAGATTTCATATCCCTTCTTCCCCTTGATCCTCACAACAACCCCGTGAGGAAGGCAAGAGGAATTACCCAGATCATCAAGAGGCAGAATCTAAAGCCCAGAGAAGGTGACTAACTTTCTCAGGATCACACAGCTCAGGAGTATTATAATTGGAGCTAAAATCTGGCTGTAGAAATCTCTCTTCACTAAACCACACTCACCCTCAGTCCTCAAACAGTAAGCCCCTGGGGAACCCTGATGCCACCTGAATTAACAACTGTCCTTAAAAAGATCAATTCCAGCCAATTTGCCCTTTTCTCTAGGTGGCGCCATGGTACATAGTGCCAGGCCTGGAGTCAAGAAGACCCATCTTCCTGAGTTCCAATCTGGCCTCAAACACTTAGTAGCCATGTGACCCTGGACAAGTCACTTAACCCTGTTTGCCTCAGTTTCCTCATCTGCAAAATGGGCTGGAGAAGGAAATGGTGAACTGCTCCAGTCAGGATCTTTGCCAAGAAGAATGGGGGTCAGGAAGAGTCAGACGCAACTGAAAAAAGATAATCCCACAACCAAACAACAATTTTGTGAGGAGCAAATGAGATGATGTGTTTGTTAAATTAGCCCTTATTAAATATTAGATCACTGTATAAATGTTAGCTCTTATTTTTATACTGGAATTGAACCTGGAAGACAGTAGGCTATAATACAAAGTATTGCATTTGGAGTCTGAGAAGCCTGGGTTCAAATCCAGCTCCACCTCTTGCTACTCATGTGATCTTGGACAAGGAAGGTCCTTTGCCTGGAATTCAGTTTCCTCCTGTGCAAAATGGAGGGGTTGGACCAAATAGCCTTTGAGATCCCTTCTGGTTCTGTCTCCAGGATTCTAGACAACACAAGGAATAGGGACTAGATCTTTGATTTCACTGTTACGGGGAGTGAAGAAACTCCCTCTACCAATGTAGATCAGCATATTCACTGCAGAATGTCATCTGAGGGAGCTGCCTTGGGGTACTGTAAGATTAAATTACTTCCCGAGGATCACAAAACTAATATGTGTCAGAGACAAAACTTGAACCAGATCTTCCAGGCTCTAAGGGCAGCTTTCTATTCACTAAACCATACTTCCTCTCCATTTGATGTAAATGTTAGCCATTATTATTATCTTTGGGGAAGTTGGTCCAGACACAGGCCAAAGGCCCCTTCCGCTTCACTGTCCTGGGATGCTAGCCCCATCCTGTCTGGCCTCCTGACCACATCCAGCTGCTAATAGACACCATGCACAGGGTGCCAACTTGCTGCTTAATGTGCTTCCGAGAAGCTCCCCAATCCCCAATGACATGTGAAATCTCATCTAAGATTTCCCGCAGGGGAAGCAGGCCTTTAAATCACCAGCTACAGAGATGCACAGATGCTGGTTGGGCCTTCCTAATGGTCTGCCAGCAACCGCTCCCAATCCCCCATCTGCTGTGCATCCCCAGAGCTTGACGGAGCCTTCTTAGACTGTTTTGACAAAGTAGAAGCAAGGCCCAAATGCCCTTGCCGACTTTAGCAACATCGAAACTGTTGTTTCCTCTCCAGGGTCCTGATTATCTCTTCTAACCGAAATCAATGCCCACGGCATATTTGTTTCTTTTTGAAGGACAGGCTGGCAGCGCCTGCCTGGGGAGACATGTGGGTACAGTCATCCAGTCTCACCAGGCCCAGTAGAAAGCACCCAGAGGTTTGTGCTCCAAAATGCAATAAAAACCCTCCCAATTATTCTACTGTGTCAAGCTCTCTTTCAACAGAAAGCAAATAGCTCGCTGACAGAATTATTTTCAAACACATATACCCACACACATTTGGGAGAGGGATTAGACATCTCCCCTGCAGGGGCTGAGTTTGATTTCAGCAGACTCCAGAAACAGTGGAGGGTTGTCCTCACTGATTAGACCACGGCCTCTGAAGACCCTCTCAGTAGCCCGGCTCCCCTCCTGCCACTCCTGACCATCCTCAGATGTCCCCAGGCACTATCACTCATCTCTGTGTTTCCTCAGCCCCTGGCCTTTGATGCCATTAATGTCAATTCCAGGAAATACATGGCAAAAACACAAAAAAATCCAATCTGTCTCTGTATTACTCTAGTGTGGCTCCAGCCAGAGGAAACAACACAGAGGAAGAAGTCAGAGGTGCCCAATGATGTCTTAATAATCAGAGAGCTCTCACAGTAGATTATAAGCTCCTTGAAAGCAGTCACCATTTTCTTTTAATTTTGTCTTTGTGTCTGTGGCACATACCTTAGTGCCTAACACGTGTGTCTAATTCATGTTCATTAGATTAAATGGGATGAGATGGGCTGGGATGAGATGGGATGGGATTGAGCACTGGATACTCATAGAAACCATACATAAATACTGGCAAAGGGCAACATTTTGGCAAAAAGTCGTGAGGCGGTGTTGTTCAGTGGTCAGAGCATTGAATTTTAGAAAGTTGTTAATTCATTTCAGTCATGTCTGACTCTTTGTGACCCCATCTGATGTTTTCTTGGCAAAGATACTGGAGTGGTTTGCCATTTCCTTCTCAAGCTCATTTTATAGATGAGGAAACTGAGGCAGACAGGGTGAAGTGACTTGCCCAGGGTCACACAGCTAGTAAGTGTGTGAAGCCAGATTTGAACTCAGGAAGAGGAGTCTTTCTGACCCCAGGCCCAGTACTTTATCCACTGTGCCCCCTACCTGCCCTAGTAGTTGCTTAATAAATGTTTATTGATCAGTTGATTACAAAGCTGTTTTGTATACATTATGCCATGTCATCTTCGCAACAGCCCTGTATAAGGTATACACTTCAAATAGTATGATGCCCATTTTACACATGAGGAAACTGAGGCTTACAGAGATTAAATGATTTACCTATTGTCCCATGGGTGGTGTCAGAGGTGATATTTGAACCCAGATTTTTCCTGACTCTTATTTCAGTGCTTAAAATAAAGCTAAAAACAAGTGCAAACAGAGTTTTGGAGACATTTTGTTCTGTTTGTATAAGCAAAGAGTCATTTATGAGCAAGATTATGGGGTCAGAAGACACAGGTTAAAGTCCCACTTCTGATACTTACTAATTGTGTGACCTTGAACAAGTCATTTAACTTCCCTGGCTCTCAGTATTCTCATCTGTAATTACAGTTTGGACCAGATAGCCATAGAGATGCCATTCTATCTCTTAATCTGTGACCAATGGAAATTGTCAATAGTTCTACAATTTATAGTCTTAGAAAATTGCCTGTGGGCTAAGAGATTAGAAGAAGTCCCGTGAGTGTCATCACTGGGAGCTGAAGTCATATCAGCTTTACTCAGAAAGCAGCCTTCTACCAATATATCATACTGCCTTTTGCAGTAGACTTTATTATATATTAATCAACATACACTTCCAGTGCTGTCCTCCTCTGATATCCCATCATGGACTGGCAAGAGGTCTCCAGTAAAGTACCCCAAGGGATCTGAGCTTGGTCATGAGCTCAGTTAACATTTTTATCGATGACTTGGATGAAGACAGAGTTGAGATGCTCGTTCATCCTATTTGCCACAATCTGACCTCAGACACTTACTGGCTATGTGATCCTAGGCAAGTCACTTAATCCTGCTTGCCTCAGTTTCCTCATGTGTAAAATTAACTGGGGAAGGAAATGGCAAAGGTGGGAGGGAATTAACACATTAAATGTGAATCTATGTCATATGAGAATTGGTGGAAGGAATGAGGCATTTTTATCCCTAAGGAAACAGCCCATCATGAAGTATCTGAAGAGCTGCCCTGTGGAGAAGGTACTAGCATCATTCTGCTTGGCCCCAGAGGACAAAACCAGGAGCAATGATGGAGAAGCTTCAAAGAAAACAATTTGGGCTTCATAGCAGGAAAAACTTCCTGATAATTAGAGCTTTTCAAAGGTGGAATTGGCTGCCTCCCCCAGTAGTGGATTCTCCCCCCTTGGAGGTCTTAAAATAGAGGCTAGATGATGACCACTTATTGGATATGTTATAATCAAGATTCCCTGTTGAACTAGACACCATTTAGATTCCTTCCAGCTCTCAAATTTTCTGATGCTGTGAATGGAGGTGACCCAGGGTTCTCAAGCTCTATGCTTCAAAATACAACATCAGAATAACTTAATAACAGAACCTCAGTGTTATAAAGGACCTCAGGGACCATTGGGTCAGTCAACACATTAGTTAGTCAGTGAACATTTATGAAGGGCTTACCATGTGCCAGGCACCATGCTAAGTACCAGGGATACAAAGAAAGGCAAAAACATGGTCCCTGCTCTCAAAGAGCTCACAATCTAATGAGGAGATGATATGTAAATGACTATGTATATACAGAGTATATAGGAGATAATCTCAGAGACAATGCATAAATGCAGGGAGGAGAAAAAGGGGAGAGACAGAGAGAGAGAGAGAGAGAGAGAGAGGGAGAGAGAGGGAGAAAGAGAGAGAGAGAGAGAGAGAGAGAGAGAGAGAGAGAGAGAGAGGGAGAGAGAGAGAGAGAGAGAGAGAGAGAGAGAGAGAGAGAGAGAGAGAGGAGAGAGAGAGAGAGGGAGAGAGAGAGAGAGAGAGCGCTCTTATAGAATGGGATTCTTATAGAATGGGCTGTGTCTTGAAGGAAGGCACATGTTGTGAGGCAGATTTAGGGAGGGAAATAATCCCAGGCCATGAGAGTGTGTTGAGTAGATGAATGACAAGGCTGGATCTTTAGTGGGATCATTTTGGCAGCTATGAACAGTCAGATAGGTAAGCAAAGAACCAAGAGAGAGCAGTGTCATGAAACCTTAGGGAGGAGAAAGTATTAAAGAGAAAAGGATGATTGGCAGTGTAAAAGGTCAAGGAGGATGAAGATGGAGAAAAGGCCATTAGATTTGTCAGTTAAGAGACCACTGATAACCTTGGAAAGAGCAGTTTCAATTGAATAATGAGTTTGGAAGCCATGTTGGAGAGTTTTTGAAGAGAGTAGAGAAGAAATAGTGGAGGAATTGATGGTAGACAGGTGGCTTCTCAAAGAGTTTAGTCATGAGAGAAAAGCTATAAGACAATATTTAGCAGAGATGTTTGGATCAGGAGAGGGTTTTTTAAAGATGGGGGGATGGGCATGTGTTTGTAGGCAATATGAAAATATAGCAGACAAAGATGGATTGAAAAGGAGTAAGCGTGGTAATGATGGGAGGGTAACCCACTGGAGAAGACAATGAAACAGGGTCAAGGATGCATGATGACAGGTTTGTCTTGACAAGGAGAAAGGCCACCTTTTCACGTGAGGTGAGTGAAGGATATAGTGGAAGAGGACATCTGAGTGATATGAAATGAGGAAGAAAGAAGAAAAGGGAAATCTCAGAAAATAGCCTCAATCTTTTTTCAATAAGTATGAGACAAGGCCCTAATCTGAGAGTTGGGTTGATGCAGGTGGCTTGAGGTGGCATAAAAAGGTTTGGAGTAGCTTCTAGGGTGAGAAGGATAATAAATTAATCGGGGAAGTATGATGGATTTGTCTTGCTGTAGTAGTGAGAACCCAATTAAAATGATGTAACAAATTTGCCATGGATCTGTATGGTTTAGTGACTTTTCTCTAGCTCCATTCAAGCAGCACATGAATAAGAATTCCCTTACAGCTAGTATGCCCAGCTAGTGTTCCTCTCCTCCTCTCTACTCACTTGGCTACTAACCTAGTTCAAGCTCTCATCACCTCCCTTCTGGACCACTGTAAAAGCCCCCCTGCCTCCAATCTCTCTGTTTTCCCACCGTTCACATAGCTAACAAACCTAGTTTATAACTCTGGCCACATTAGCATTCTGCTCAAAAAACCTTCAGTAGCTCCCTATTACCAGTTGAGTGCTTGATTTGAAGTGAGAGGGTTTGAGTCCCTGTTAGAAGTCAGTCAAGCTGGAAAGACTCCAAGAACAAACCCAAGAAGGGAGTTTATATGTGCTGTTCAAAGACCAGACCCTAGGAATGAAGGGAGGCTCAATACCAAAAAGCTGGCTCATGAGAGATTAATTTTTTCAGCCATAAAAGCTCATGAAGCATGCCTACTGAGGCATGAAGAGGTCACGCTCTGCATCGATGGAGAAACACCAGGTCCAGTGAAATCACAGGTCCTTGAAATTAATAATATTCTTGTTATGCATTTGGTGTGAGTTAATATTGTTGCTACTACCAGCAAACTCTGCACACACACCCCAGCTAAACCACGCTGTGTGTTTATGAGCGCTTCTGTTGCTCATAAGAGAATCAAATCTCAGGGCACTCAATGGCCATCTAGTCTAGTCCATACCTAGCCATGAATCCTACCTAAAATCTCCCTGACAAGTGCTTTTCCATTCTGTACTTGAACACTTCCAGGAATGGGGAACTCACTTCTTCTTAAAGTAGTCATTCCATTTTTAGATATTTCTTATTACTAGAAATAATTTTTAAAAGTTATAATAGCTAGCATTTATATAGTGATTTAAGGTTTGTAAAGAACTTTACATATACTATCTCATTTGATCTTTGCAACATCTCTTTACAGATAAGGAAACTGAGGCACAGAGAGGTTAAATGACTTGACCAAGATCTCACAGTTAGTCTGAGGCAGGATTTGAACACATTTCTTCCTGACTCCAAGTGCAGCACTCTATGCGGACAATATTTGAAAAGTATTCTGTAGAGTGCCTGGCACATGGGTGTTTAACAAATGTTTGTTCTCTTCTCCCACCCCCACCCCAAGCACTTAACTTCCAACTATTTCTCCTAGATCTACCTTTTGGGGCCAGGCAGAAAAAATCTAATCCCTCTTCCACAAAACAGCCTTTAAACACACAACAACAATTAACATCCCTACACACACACACATACACATACACACACACATACACACACACACACACACACACACACACACACACACACACACACACACACACACACACACACACCAAGTTTCCAGGCTAAAAAAAAAACCAATTCCTCATATAGCATGCCCTCCAAGAGCTTTACCATCCTGGCTTCCCCTCAGCTTTTCTATGTCCTTCCTAAAATGCACTACCCAGAAATAAACATGATATATTCCAGATATAGTCTGACCAGTGAGAGCAAAGCAGGGCTATCTCCTGCTAGTCCTGGACAGTATTCCTCTTAGAGCATCCTGAGATCACATTAGCTTTCTCAGCTACTATATCCCACTGTTGACTCATACTGAGCTTGCAATCTCTCTCTTACTGGCACCAGCACCATGATCCTGGTCATTCAGAATCAACACCTTTGAGTCCTCTTGGTCTCTTCCCTCTTGTTCATGCCCCAAATCCAACCAGTTGCCAAGTACTGATGCACCCACTGTCATAGCATCTCTAACCCTCACCCCACTCCTCTCTCTACTCACCCACCATTCTGATTCGGGGTCTCAACACTTCTCTTCTGGACTACCGTAACACCCTACCTGCCCCCAGTCTCTCTGTTCTCCCAACCATCCTTCACACAGCTGACAAAATAATCTTCTTAGCATACAACTCTAATGATGTTAGTCCTCTGTAAAAATGGTTTCAATGACTCTCTAGTGTTCCTAGGATAAAAATTAAAAGTCCTGGATTTGGCACCAGATTTGGGTTGAAATCCTGGCTTTGTCACTTTCCAGCTACATGGCCTTGGGTAAGTCACATAGTACATAAACATTTATTAAGTACCTACTACATATCAGGCACTATGTTAAGTGCTGGAAGTACAAATACATTTTTTAAAAAGAAACACAGCTCCTGCCCTCAGGGAACTCACAAACTAGTGAAGGAACACAATACACCAAAAAAATTAAAAAGCGTGTGTGTGTGTGTGTGTGTGTCTGTGTGTGTGTAGGGATGTTAACTGTTGTTTTGGTGTTTAAAGGCTGTTTTGTGGAAGAGGAACTAGATTTTTCTGAGGGTGTGAGTCTCAGTTTCCCCCTCTGCAAAACAAGATATTGGACTAGATGACCCCTAAGGTTTCTCCCAGCTCTAAAGCTATGTTTCTATGTTCCAGGTATCTTTAGCCTATCATTTAAATCCCTCCACAATCTGGTTCCAGCCACCTGGGGCCTCCATGCCTCCAGCCCCATGCCTGGAACACCTTCCCTCTTCATGTCGAACTTGCCATGGCCCTCTTCTCCCCTGAAGTCCAATTCAAGTATACCCCTACTCTATGAATCCTTCCCTGATCCTCCTCAGCTATCTCCCCCAATCGTTAAGTACCCCCAGCACATTTTGCCTGGATCTGTCCTTGGCCCCCACCACGATCCACCATGCATTAAGCTTGACTTTGTACTTTCCATATCCCCATTGTGATGGGAAGCTCCTGAAAGGATAAGTAGTGGTCATTTTTTTCATCTCTGTATCCCTGGGACCACAGCCCTGTGTCTTGCATCCCTAATAAATGTTTATTGAGTTCAACTGTTATTCATCACACACTAGATGTGCAGTAATACTGTTGATATAATTCTCCATTCATCTTGGGAGAATCAGGCTGCCTCTTTTCCTCAGTAGCCACCAGCCCACAGAGTAGAGGAGACCAGTGAAGAGTGCATTAGAAATGCTCCGGGGGAGCATGCCTTGAAGTCAGGAACTGTATTTGCTGCCTCAGGACCAAGGCCAGTACCAGGGATAGATTGTTGCTTCTGAACCACCAACCACAGGCCATACATCTAGCCCGCGTTGCCATAGCAACCATCTACATTAGGGGTTTTTTAAAAAGTAATTAAACTCTCTAAGTCACTTTGCCCTTCGCTGTCAGATTAGGAAATGGAATTTTGTTTATCGCTCTCCACGGAAAGAACGAGGCAGCGGGGTTCACCGCCGAGATGTGCTGCTAGAATAACTACCCAGGGCCTACCTAGAAAAACAGCATCTCATTGGGGTACAGCCCTGCCTCGTGAGGTCCATGCCCACAACTGATCTAGGGTAAAGGTCCCACTCCCAGTTATGGGATGAGCCTTCACCCAGGCTCTTCATCCCACAATGTGGCTGGCTGGCCTATGACTTTTGGGGGGGTGGGGAGGGATGCAGGACACTTGAATAACCACCCTCCTAGACAAAGACAAGGTGGTACCATGGAAAATAACATTGGGTGTGGAACCAGACCACTTGGGTTCAAGCTTCATTACTTACTAGTTCTGTGACCCTGGGCAAGTCACTTAACCTCTTTTTGCCTCATTTATAAAATGGGGATAATAACAGGACCTATATCCCAGGGATGTTATGAGGATCAATTGAGATAAGAATTGTATACAGCGTTTGGCACATAGAGATGCTATATAAATATTGGCTATTATTATTAAACATAGGTTTCTATTGTATATGGCTTGCTTTTGTTTTTAGTATATGATAAGTTAAACCTGTCAGCTCAAAACCTCTGAAAATTGTGGCATCAAAGTTGTGGAGCCATGCCTTTCCCAGCATTCTTCCCTTCTCTCATCTCCACAGAATCTCTCACAGAATCAGAATCATGGAATCCTAGAGGTTTTCAGAATTTCTTCTCTGAGTACCAGCTCTATTTCTCCACTTGGCTCTCTCCCCAACCCATCACACTGATTTCAGTGCTTTGAAAATCTGTGATTTTATCAGGATGCATGCTCCTTCCACAGATAACAGATCACCACCCCCTCTTATGCTGGGAGGATGATCTTAGAAAGCAGCTGTGCATGAGGAAATGTCTCACCCTGAAGTCAACTGGGAGATGAGCCTCTCAAACCTTGGCTAGACTGATCCTCAGACAACAGGCAAGCAGGCCATTGCTGGCCTCAAGTTTGAAGCCTTTCCAACCTTGTTGGACTTAGCAGAGCTTATGTCTCACTGGACAGGGTACCTTCCACTCAGACACATGCTAGCTGTGTGACCCTGGGCAAGTTACTTACCCTTATTTGCCTCAGTTTCCTCATCTGTAAAATAAACTGGAGAAGGAAATGGCAAAACACTCCAGTATGTTTGCCAAGAAAACCCTAAATGGGGTCACAAAAAGTCTGGAATGACTGGCTTTCTTGCTGTTCCTGCATTATATCAATCACTGCATCTGCCACTTCCATGTCTTTGCGTTGGTTTCTCCCTACCTAGAGTGCACTTCTACCCCACCTCTACTACTGAAAATCCTTTGTTTCCTTCAAGACTTCTCATTTGGCACCTTCTATATGAATTACTTCCAGATTCCCTCTCCCCAGTATGGTCGCCTCCAAAACTGTTGTTGTTGAGTTGTATCTGAGTTGGTTGAACTGAGCTGAGTTAAGTTGATTTGAGTTGAATTGAGTTTGGCCAGCTCTCTATCCACAATTCCACATTCTCTCACTTGGTACATTGGCTTGGGATAGGAAGTAGATCTGTGTTTTCCTTAGTATTGGGAACTCCCAGCTGAGGAAGCTCCCTCTACCAATGTTGGGGGGGCAATTTCTCTATCATTTATAGCCTTAGAGAGTGGCCTAAAGCACTAGGAGGTTGAGTGACTTGCCCAGGGGTCACATAGCCAGTATGTGTCAGAGAGATGATTTGAATCCAAGTCTTCCTAATTTCCACCTCCAGATCAGCTCTCTTTCCGACAAACAATCTGTGAGCAGCATGAGTTGCCCCACTGGGGACTCTCCTCTCCTCTCTTCCCCTCCTCTCCTTCTCAAAGTAATATAAATTTTCATTACTGAAACCTCACAAGATATCTTAGGGTTTACAAACTAGATTTCTTTCTTAAGGACCATGCCTTAACCCTAAAGCACTCTGGCTCTCATTGATTGGCCAACAATGAGTCCGACTAAGCTTATGTAGTCATTGTTTGGGCCCGGAGTGCTCAGAGTGAATGTAGATAGCAATTGTTTCTGTTTTGGCCAGAAACCCTGAGAGTCTTCCCCTCCCAGATTTACACACACACACACACACACACACACACACACACACACACACACACACACACACGTATGGGGAGAGAGAGAGAGAGAGAGTAGATAAAAGAGGCCATTCTCTGCCTCATTTCTTACCTAGCCTTAATCACTGAATGAGCACTGCCTCAGTCAAACTGAGATCTGGGAAAGACCTTAGCTTAAAAAAGCCAAGGTCTCCCACTGCATCTAGGGCCATCTCCCATCATCCTGATCTATATCTGGCCATTGGACCCAGATGGCTCTGGAGAAGAAAGTGAAGCTGGCGACTTTGCACAGCCCTCCCTCACTTAAATCCAATTCACTTACAAGTCGTGGCATCACCTTCCTTTCCTGATGTCATGGTCCTCTTAGAGAACGAAGGACAAACAACTTTTCCATTATACTACTCTCACTCTCTAATGCATAGTCAGTTGTGTACAAAATAGATACAAGATAAGGAAATGAGGTGGAGGGCATTTGCAGCTGAGGAGGGCAGAAAAAGGCATCCAATGTACCTTTTAAGCCTTACACTACTCCTATTTGCCAACTCTGTTCCAGCCAACTGGAAAGTTCTCTGTCCGCAATTCTCATCCTGACCTCTCCATTCTTGGTGCCTTTACCAGTAAGGAGAAAGAAACTTTCAGCCTTACCCACAGCTTTACCCTGCTTCTCTTTTAGGGTAATGGGAAGTTCTGTTCTCATAATGGAGTTCATGGACTGTCTGAAAGTGAAATAGCTTGTTTTGTCAAGGATACCTCCCTTATTTGTTACTTCTCTGTGTGAGATAGAAGGACCCAGACCAATTTTCTCAGACAGACAGCTGAGTTGATGAAGCCTATGGAGGTTGGTTCAATGGACTGCCATGGTCCTTTCTGCCTCTAATTCACTTTTTGGTAGAGATTGTTTCATTCTTTGTCTTTATATCACCAATACCTACTAGGTACCTAATAAATGCTTGCTGGTTGAGCACTTTCTGTACGTCAGGCTCTGTTCTTAGTACTGGGATAGAGAATTGATCTGAGACTTCTCTCTAGTAATGCAGGTCAGCACCTTCTCTCCAACTTAGTGTCTTAGAAAGTTGGCCAGAGCATTGAGAAGTTAGGAGTCTTGCCCAGGAACACACAGCCAGTACGTGCCAGAAGTGAGACTTGAATTCCAGTCTTCCTAGTTCCAAGAGTGACTTTGTATCTGTCATACCCTCCTGCCTCTGGTTAGTGCTGGGGACAGAAAAAAAATCAATAAGACACTAGCCCTTCTCTCAAAAAGCTTACTATTTAATTAGAGAAAGGCATATACACAAATAACTGTAATTCTGGCTGGAATGACAAATATGGACAGGTCCAGGCAAAACAGTAATCATAATTAGAATGTGGCACTTTATGGTTTACAAAGCACTTTACCTATCTTATCTCACTTGATCTTCAAAACAACCCTGTGAGGTACATGCTGTTATTATTCCCATCTTACAGATGGGGAAACTGAGGCTGGGAGGTCAAGATACTTGCCCAGAACCACACAGCTAATAGATGTCAGAAGCCAGATTCAAACTCAGGCCTTCTTGACTCTAATTTTTATTGATCAAACCACTTAGCTGCCTTCGTTGTGGGTCAGTTGGGTGTTGTCCTTTGTTCTCAAAGAGGACCAAAATGACATCAGTATGTTATAGTCTAGTTACAGCGTGTCTGACTGTGGCTGATAAGAGCTCAGAAGGCTCTACTACGGGTCGGGCACAAGTAGTCCACGAGGAATCCATAAGGAGTGGATTCTCTAAATTTGTGCTTCATGTTTCTTTTGAGCTACTTCAATTCTGCTTTACTCATAGAGCACAGAACCTTCTCTGACGAGGGTGCACCATGCTAAGCTGGTCCTGTGTCTCCCATGTCATGCCATCAATTCCAAAGTTCTTAAGAGAGACCTTGAGAGTGTCCTCGTATTGCTTCTTAGCTGTTCATCTCTCAGGTCTGCTGGATTTTGTGTTGTCTACAAGTGTGTACACATTCCATGTACCATGGTGGAAGGAATCAGAGGAAAGAGGTTGCTTTCACCAAAATGGCTCAGGAAGGCTTCCTGTAGGATGTAGCATCTGAGTTGGGCTTTAAAGGCAAAGAAGGTGCAGATTTATTTCACTTGCACATTTGTTACAAGGATTGTGGTTTTCCTTTTTTGCATGGTGGAGAAGAGGGTAAAGAGATTAGTGGGGAGATGGGAGCTGTCTATGGTATCATCCAAAAATGAAAAAATGGAAAGAAAGAAAAGCAGGTCATTGAAGAATTGACTAACATGATCAGAACAGAAGAGAAGGGAAGCAAATTTGGAAGGAAATACAAACAGATAAGCTTTGAAAGTAACATGTTGAATTTATTATATATTTTGAAAATCATAATGTACATAATAAAGATTTGCAGCTTTGCATATAATCCTCTTTTATCCTCTGCTATGTATTTGGAGATTTTTTATGTTTGTGAAATTCAGAATAGAAGAATTTTTAAAATAGAAAGGGTTTGTGTGACCCTGGGCAAGTCACTTAACCACAATTGCATTTTAAAAAAATTTAAAGGAGGGCTTAAAATGAGTGAAATGGGAAATAAAGGAAGGGGTAGATGCCAGGCATGGCAGATGGGAGCCAAAGTGAAGAGCTGGGAGAGAGAAGGATGAGAAGAGAGGGCAGAGTTGTCCAAATGGCAGGAATGTTGAAGCAAAGGACAAAAGCAGAGATTGTGAATTATTCTTGTCTTTGCTTCCCCAGGGAAGGCACTTAGTGTAAGTCTGTTGATTGGCTGATTGGTATAAAATAAGGTCATGCCAATTAAGGGAGGGAGGACCTTGAATGGCAGAGTGAACATTTTATCTTATTATAGTAGACACCAGGGAGCCACTTGAAGGTTTTTGGGAAGTGGAGGGAGGATCCTGATTAGTACAATACATTAGAAATAGGACTCTAAATCCTCTCCTCTCTGTCTCTCTTCATTCAGCTCAGTGTCTTTTCCTCCTCTCTTCTCCTCTCCCAATGTCTCAGTGTCTTTTCCTCCTCTCTTCTCCCTCTCCTAATGATCCAATCCCCCACCCCTCCTCTCCTCTCTAATCTCTCTGACTTCACACACAGCACAGCTTTTATCATCTGTCACAATTTATCCCAGAGAATCCCCACAACCTCCTCCAACCCAGATTCCTAGAAAACTTTAGAGAAATTGGTACAATGGTAAGAACCTTGGATTAGCAATCAGGAGACCTGGGCACTAGTCCTAGATTTACCTTGTTCTCAGTCTTGGGGCAAATTCCTTCTCTCCTACCTCCTGAGGCCTCAGTTTCACAGAATTACAAGATCTAAGAGACGGAGGAAATCTCAAAGCCATTTAGTCCACAAGTGACAGTATAGCCTTCTCTAGGAGACCTCCAAGGAGTAGGAACCCATCACCCCTCAAGGTGGCCCATTCCATTTTGGGAGAGTTCTATCCGTTACAGAGATTGTCTTAACACCAGGTCCAAATTTGTCTCTGTAACTTCAATTCCATGTTAGTCAATGAGGCAGGTGAATAGACCTCTGGACCTGTAGAGAGAAAGACCTGAATTCAAATCCTGCCTCAAATATTTACTAGCCATATGACCCTAGGTACATCTCTTAATCTTTGTCTGCCTTGGTTTCTTTATCTTTAAAATGCGAACACTAGCACACATTTCCTAGGGTGATAGGCAGCTAGGTGGCCTGGTGGATAGAGTATGAGGCCTAGCATCAAGGAGATTCTTCTTCCTGAGTTCAAATCTGACCTCAGACGCTTCCTAGCTGTGTGACCCTGGGCAAGTCGCTTCATCCTGTTTGTCTCCGTTTCTTAATCTGTAAAATGAGCTGGAGAAGGTAATTGCAAACCACTGCAGTATCTTTGCCAAGAAAACCCCAAATGGGGTCATGAAGAGTCTGAAACAATTGAAAAAACTGAGTAACAAACCTAGGGTGTTATGAGGCTCGAATGAGATGTATTTATAAAGGGGTGTGCCAACCTTAAAGCTACTGTCATTAGGATTATTATTTACCCGAGTTTGGGATTTCAAGGAACGTCAGATAAGCAAACTGAGGCCCCGACTGTTCTCAATATTATTGTTTGTCCTTCGTTCTCCAAGAGGACCATGACATCAGGAAGATGGTGCCATTACTTGGATTTAAGTGAGGCAGGTCTGTGCAAAGTCACCAGACTCACTTTCTCCCCCAGAGCCATTTGGGTCCAGTGGTAAGACATAGATCAGGATGACTGGCGATGGCCCTGGATGCAGTGGGAGACCTTAGCCTCTTTTTAAGTTGAGGTCTTTCCCAGGTCTCAGTTTGTCTGAGGCAAAGCCCATTGAGTGATTAAGGTCAAGTAAGAACTGAGGCCCAGAGAGGGTGATGCTAGGATCATGGACAGAGTTGGAAGGGACCTTAGAGGTCATCTAGACCTCTTATTTTACATATGGGGAAACTGAGGCCCAGTGAGGATAATTAACTTGCCCAGAGTCAAAGGATTCAGTTTCTTCATCTATAAAATAAAGGTATTGGACTGGATAATCACCAAGGGCTCCTCCAACTCCAGATCCCACCATATTATACACCCAGCTAAGTTCAGAGGGCCTGCTGTGCTAAGGGGTAGAGACGTGGGCAGATAGACAGGGAGATGAATGAATCAGTAGATGGAGTCTCACAAACGAAGGTGGAAAGAAGATCATGAAAAGATTCTGTGGTGTGTGTGTGTGTGTGTGTGTGTGTGTGTGTGCCCACTTGCATGCTCGCTGCATGCTAACATGGGAAGGAGAACAGTAATGATGGGAAGGGAGGAAGGGCCTGGTGAAAGGAGGCCCTGATGAAATATGGTCTAATTTTGCAGCAAGCAGCAGAAACGTGAGGAATGACTAGCATTGCAGCTACCAAAGCAAAGAAGGCTGTTAAGGAGGAAGCAGCCAGCGGGAATCCAAAGCACTTCCACAGACAGGCAAGCATAATGAATTCCATTTGTGCCTGGGAGCGATTTTTAAGTTAAGTCCGAAGGAGAGTTGGGAGCATTGATTTTTTGGTGTGTTTTGAAAGATAAATGGGAATGAGATGTTAAAATGAAGCCCAACTCCCTCTGGGTGCAGGAAAGCAGGATGCGGATGGGCAAGGCCAGGAGCCAAAATGGAGAGAACTAGGGTCCTCTGACCCTGACCCTGACCCTGGGCTGAGAAGGCCAAGCCCAGTCCCAGCACCTCCCTGTCCTGTCTCCCTCCCACTACATCTGCCCCACAAACCTCACAGCCGCCTGTGAGCCCACCTATCATAGGAAGACTGGGACCTGCCTAAAACACAGAAACTTCTAGAATACCAGATATAGAAGAGCCTCAGAGTTCCTTTACCTGGGTCCATGGACTTGTCAAGTTTTTACATTTTGATAACCTCTTTCATTATAGTAGCAGCCCTCACTCTGTGCCAGGAACTGCGCTAAGGGCCTTACAATTATTACCTCATTGGATCTTCACAACAACCTCGCAAAGAGGGTGCTGGTACTATTCCCATTTTATGGAGGAAGAAAACGAGGAGAAGCGGTTTTCCCAGGGCCAGACAGTTAATAAACATCTAAAGCTATATTTGAACTCATGCTTTCCTGAATCCAGGTCTGCTACTCTAGCCACCAGACCACCTAACTGCAGCAGATTCCTTTGTGATCCTGTGTTTTATTTTATGCCTTTAAAAACATCATTCTGAGAAGGAGCCTATAGGCTTCACCAGCCTACCAAAGGGTTCCATGACATAAAAAACAAGTTAGCAATCTCTGCATTAGAGGCATCTTGGTTCAGTAGGAGGAATAAATGAATGGAGATATATATGTGTGTGTATATATATGTATATATATATGTGTGTGTGTGTGTATATATGTATATATATGTGTGTGTATGTATATGTATATATGTATATAGATGTGTGTATGTATGTATATATGTATATATGTGTGTGTGTATGTGTATGTGTGTGTGTATATATGTATATAGATGTGTGTGTATATGTGTATACACATATATATATGTATATATATATATATATATAGTGTCAAGTGTTTTACAAATATTTTCTTGTTTGATTCCCCACAACAACCCTGGGAGGTGGGTGCTATTATTATCCTTATTTTATAATTGAGGAAACTAAGACAAACAGAGGTTAAATGATTTGCCCAGGGTCACACAGCTAGTAAGTGTCTGAGGCCACGTTTGAACTCAGGTCTTCCTAAATCCAGGCCCGGCTCTCAGATAGATGGATGGATGGAAGGATGGATGGATAGATTAAAAAAATTGTTAAGTACTTTAGTTGTTTGGTCATTTTAGTCCTGTCATACTCTTCATGACCCCATTTTAGGGTTTTCTTGGAAAAGATACTGGAGTGGTTTGCTGTTTCCTTCTCTAACTCATTTTTACAGATGAGGAAACTGAGGCAAAAAAGTTAAGTGGTCACACAGCTAGGAAGTGTCTATGGCCAGATTTGAACTCAAGAAGAGGAATCTTCCTGGTTCCAAGCCCGGTACTCCATGGTCTGCTCTATGCATTATGGTGCCACCTAGCTGCTATCCAGCACTTACCGTGGGCAGATCACTGTGCAATGTCCTGTAGGTACAAATAGACAATCCCTGATCTCAGGGTCTTTAGGTTGCTGAGGCAACCTAGATGGTAAAGAATCTTCCTTAATATCATTTCTACTCATAAAATCATATCCGTTTCTGATATTGAACGCTTTGATAGTGCCAAGGCCTTTGGTGGCAAGAACTTTCTTTTCTGGGTCTTCATTAGCTATGGCTGCAGCATTCAGAGAAGTGGGTGCCATGCCTCATCTCCACAGAAACAATGGGTGCAGAGGCTGGGCTAGAAGCAGATCCCATGGTCTAGGGGGTGTTGTCACTCTCAGAGCCATTAGGCTTACGTGTCTGTTTGGTGGAAATTAGTCAGTAGTTGGTGGTGGTGGTGAACCCCTTCTCCACAGTGATGCTCGCCTCATTGACGCAGAGTCTGGACTGGATGCAAGGTCTGCAGTGGAGACTGTCATTCCCTACAGCTCAAGGTCCTGGGTTATTTCTACCATCTCTACTCAATATCCGTGGTGCTAGACCTGGAGTAAATAGAAACCCGAATTCAATACCTACCTCCAACACTAGTCTGTGATGCTGGGCGAATCGCTGAACCTCTCAATACCCCCAGACAACTCTCTAAAACCAGAATTTGAAGCCAAGCTGTTGATCTGCATTTGTTAAGAAGAAAGTATGAGCAGCTATTTATTGTATTATACATTCTGTAAAATTCAAAAGTAATTGGAGAGCCAAAGCAAATGGAATTATTAGTGAAACAGTTCTGCTGGGAAGAAATAACCATAGATAAGGTCACAAATAAATGACAGATATAGTAATATCCATACTAAATACATAGGTCATCCATCCCCAAATGGCACCTGAAGATACATTATCCACCAATGTGCATTTGTAAAGTGAGTTCCCTACATTGATGGAATCACTGTTCCAGCCCTAGAGTCTAGCATAGCAAGGCACAGTGCATAATCGGCATATTAGATGCATGAAAATGCTTGCAGATGGATTGACTGAAAATTTAAAACTACAAGGCCCTTTGTCTGGTACCATTCACTGCTCAAATATTCCATGCAGAAGGACCAGACCGACTCTGAAGCTATGTACCTCAAGCAGGGTCACGGAGGCATCTTAAGAAAGATGGAATCATGCTTCTTCCCCCCTCCACCCCAGGGAACCACAATGGGTTTCCTGGCTCTTCCAAGTCTTCTCTCCATCCCTAAAGAGGAGTCAGTATCCAGGGGGACCTCCTCTGTGATACCTGTGCCTGTCACCCAGGTGAGTTGGCCTGTTTCTTCTTCCCACACATCCCAGGTCCTTCCCCCTTATCGATAGGAGATGAATTCCCAGAAGACTCAGAGCCAATTAAACTGACAATCTTGATAAGTCATACAGCTAAGTGCTGGTGGAAGTATGCATCGCCTCCGTGTTTGTTGTTTGGGTTTGCTCTTTTAAACACCCAGTGGTAATTTTAAAATTAAATTAAATGGCTTATCTGTGTTAATACCAGCTGACAAGTGCTTTATTTCTTCTGTCAGTGAGTGATGGCTCTGCTGGGACAAGAAGCATCTTTCATCCAACATAATTGAGCTGGGGGCTGCTGGTGTAGTTTGCTGGACAGGAATGACTTCAAAATTGGTTCTACTTGTTCTGAAGTTCTGCTAGTCATGAGACTTTAGGGATGAGTTTTCCCCCTTCGTATCCCAGAAGTGTGGTTTCAGGCTGGCCCATCCATGTGGTACCAAGCAGACAAGCCTTAAGATCCCAGCTCCTGGAGATTGGTCAACCTCAAAGCAACATGGAACCATGAAAAGGGAGACTGGGCAGGAGTGATGAAGACCTGGGTTCAGATCCTGCCTCTGACATGTGCTCGTTATGTGTTCCTGCACAAATCATTTCATCTTCCTTGGGTTCCTCATCACCTAAAAAGGGAATAGTAATAGCAATGGTGCCTGCCTCCTAAGGGTATTGGGAAGATCAATGAGATAGGCAAGCCAACAAGCATTTATTAAGCACCTACTATGTGTCATGTATTGTACCAAGTGCTGAAACTACAAAGAAAGTTTTAAAAAAAAATTCCTTCTCACAAGGAGTTCACAGTCTAACAGAGGTGAAAACATGCAAATACATATATGCAAACAAGATATATACAAGATAAGTTAATAATTTAATTAATTAATTAAGTTTATAATAAAAAATAAATTAATCAACAGAGGCAAGGTACTGACACTCATAATGGCTGAGAAACTGGCACAGTAGAAAGAGCGATTCCTTAGTTGTTAGAGGAGGTGGGTTCAAATCACACCCTAGATGCTTTTTATACGTGTGACATTGGACAGGTCAGTTCACATCCTTAGGTCTTATTTTCTGGCTTGGACCATATGGATTTCGGGGTCCCTTCTTGTTGTAGATTTATGATCCTCTGATCCCCATGACAATCTTGAAAGTTAGCCACTACGGATACTATCAGAGTTGTAAAGCTGGAAGAGACCTTCAAAGGCGTGTAATCCAACCTCCTCCTTTTAAATATGAGGACACAAGGGTTCAGAGAGTTTAGGTGATTGGCCTAGAGTCACACAGCTAGTGTGCATCAAGAGCAGGATTCAAATCCAGATCTTTCTTGGTTCTCAGTGCAGGGCTCTTTCCATGACACCAGAGAGATTAGTATCTCAAAAGGAGGGATATTTCTCTGAAACAAGTGGAAGGAAAAAAAGATAGGAGAAACAGAGAGAGGCAAAGAATTAAGGGAATGCATGTCAAATGGCCTCAATCTTCTCCAAAAAGTAGGAGATATGGGCATCAGCCGAAGAGGAACTTGAGGCTGAAGAAGAGAGGGCATGGGACCCAGCTGATGCAAAACACACAATGAAAAGCCAGCAGGAGATGAATTGACTTGATTTGCTGGGTTGTTGATTAGGAGGTGAGGGATCAGCTAAGGCTGCAGAGAGTGACTTTATGTCAGAGCAAATCCAATCTGTTTTGGCTCCTCAAAGCACTCAGAAGCCCAGAACATGGCTAAAGATTCATGTTAAGCATTCACTTCAACATGACGCATCACCACTCTTGCTAAGAAGTTTAAAAAAGCAGAGACAAAATCTCTCTTCAAATCAATTGTGGTCCCTTTTGTTGGCCACCGTGTCCAATGACACCATTACCCTTCCACTGCAGTCCTAAAGGTCACAGTCCATAGCTTTGCTGCTAGAAGGGACCTTCCAGGTTATCTCGTCCAACCACTTCCTTTTTCCTAGAAAGAAACTGAGCTCTAGAGAAATCCAGTGACTGGTCCAAAGCCTACGTGTGCAGCAGAGCCAGTTCTCAAATCCAGAATCAAAGAGTCTCAGGGTTGGAATGAGCCAGAGGCTATTTGGTTCAACTTGTCCATAAACAAGAACGTCTTCTTTGTAGCACCTGGGCTTGTTCTCATAGGTGGACCTCGTAGAAGAATTACACCAAGTTCAAAGAGCTAGTTGGTTCAGTACTCACTCAAAACCACCTATCAAAGTTTTACTTCTGCCAGCTAGTCACAGGACTCAGTAGTTCAAAAGAAAAGACATTTAATCAAACAGCATAGAGAAACAATATAGCAAGAAAAGATTCTGCCCCTCGGCACAAATGGGTGCACTCTTCTACAGGCCATTACACTACCAGAGAGGTAATGACACGCATTTGGAGAACACATATATGACCTGGGGGCTCACACCAAGAGTCCATGTGACAAGGGCATGCACCTGAAGGGGATACATGTATGGATGAACGCCTGTGAGAAGAGTATACATATGGTCAAGACAACTCAGATCCCCAAAGTTGCCAAGCTGCTAATGTCCACTGGAGGTGCTTTATGATGCCCACTCAGGTAGGTGTCCAGTCTCTAATGGTTACTGAGCATCCAGACATCTCAGCAGAGACAGTGTACGCAGCTAGCAAAGACGTAACACCCATAGCAAACAAAACAGTGCCACATGGCAAGATCCCCAGAGGTCATTGTCATCTCTACGACGGTGTCAGAGATGCATTACTCTGGCCATGTATACACTCTGCCATATAGCTACCTACCTATGTGTCCTCCATGAAGCTACCCTGGCCATATGGGCCCCTGGCATGTCCCTACAATGGGTGGTATGGTAACCTGTGTGACAATGACTCTATGTGTGCATGGTGGAGGGGAAGGCAGTGAATATGTCATTTCTTGTTGTTTTATTTGCTGTGCCATCTAATTAAAAGTCTTTTGTTTTGAACCAATACATTTTCTGGTTGACTGATAAAAGTGAACACACTAGTGAGGGCTCCTGAGCTAAGGCTTTGAGAGGGTACTGATTCGCAAAGGAACTCACACCTAGGGTGGTTTTTCTAGAGGTACAAACTAGAGGAAGGAGGAAAAGGAAGGAGTCCTCATATCTACATCAGATCATTTCATTCCAAATCTAGAGCTCCTCTCATTCTAGCCTTCTACCAGACAGTCCTCTTCACCCTTACCAGCTTCGGCATTTTGCATGGGACCTTCTAAGAACTGGGTGGCAAGAGGTATTACAGGTGGTGATATGAGCCAAGTCATTCAACTCTGACTACCTGCAGTCTACTTAAGCAGAGGGCATCAGGAAAAGGCAAAAACTAGAAATAAAGATTTATTAACTGGGCCCCACCACACTGGGTGTTCTCAAGTAGCAATCACCAGGGAAAATTTATACTGTCACTCACCAACCAGGAGAACTTCGGAGAGTAATTTTAAGAGAAACCTTACAAATTGGCAGATAGAATACTTATTCCAGGTAGCACCTTAAAAGCTTATAAAAAAAGATAAAGGTAACAAGAATCAAAAGAATTATAGGTAATGGGGACTATTTTCCTCCACTGGGAGAATTTACACCGATAATAACTACAATTAGTTTAATGGATGTTAAGTATAGAAATTCTCCAAGCAGAAAGAGGACAACACCCCCACCCCAGTATGCTGAATTTTCTGAACATCTGGGAACTCTACCTCTGTGTATTAGACATGTTTTTTCTCTGGGGCTAAGAGGCAATTATCTAACTCAGATACCATATCCAAAACCACTTTGAGATGGAGAAGGAAATGAAATTAAAAACAAGTTAATCTGAGGCCCCACCTGTAAAGAAGTTAGAGGCACTGCCTAGGAGGTTTATAGAAAGGGGACATCAGGAGAGCCCCAGGCACTGAGAAGCCCACACAAGTCAGAGTCTATTTACAAAGGAGGATGGCAGAGAGCTCTCAGAGCCAGCCAGTCAGCCGACAAGCATTTATTAGACACCTTCTATGTGCTAGGCATTGTACTAAGCTCCGAGGATACAAAGAAAGGCAACAACTGCTCTCCCTGTTCTCAGGGAGCTCGTGGTCTAATGGGGGAGACAACATATAAATAAATATGGACAAACTAACCGTAGACAGGATAAATTGGAGATAATCTCAGAGGGAAGGCACCAGCCTGGAGGGGATTGAGAAAGGCTTCAGCAGAAGGTGATATTTTAGCTCAGACATGAAAGAAGCATTCCAGGAATGGGGGATAGCCAGCAAAAAAAGCCCTTATTTTGTGGACTGTAATATACAGAGAAAAATCAGCAGACCAGTGTTGTTAGATTGCAGAGAAAGCCATACGAAACACCCATTCTGACTTCAGAAAAAACTTAGTCGTTTCCCCCTATTCTTTAAAAGAAAAAAAGGTACAAAAAATAGAAGGGAGAAGCCTGAGCAGAAGGCCAACAGAATGTTCCATAGAAATGAGGTAGACCCAGAGAAGTGAACACTCAGTTTTCTGGCAAGGATGGTGTCATGATATGTCCTGGGGAATCCCTCCAAGGAAAGGAAAATTTATAGAAACAAAGAAAGAAGGAAGGAAGCAAGGAAAGAAAAAAAGAAAGAGAAATTAAGGAAGGAAAGACAGAAAGAAGGAAGAAAGGAAGGAAGGAAGAAAAAAGAATGAAGGAAGGAAGGAAAGAAAGAAAAGGGAAGGAAGGAAGGAAGGAAGGAAGGAAGGAAGGAAGGAAGGAAGGAAGGAAGGAAGGAAGGAAGGAAGGAAAACCACCAGGAACATGGGCATGCATAGCTACATGAGGAAATGAGTTCATCCAGCATCCTGAAATGACAGACTCCATTTGCACCTTCTTGACAGCATGGTAAGCCATTCCTACTGAGTGCTCAGGGCAGGGAAGAATGAGCTGGTGAAGAAAGGCCCAGCAATGGTTCATCCTCCAAACAAAGGATAGGGTCTTGTTCACAGAAGCATCAGGACACGAGTTCAGAGATCAGATTAGCTGTTAGTAATTAGTGGGAGGCCTGGGGAGATAGAAGGAGGGCTTCTCCAGTTCTAAGGGATATGCTATAGAATCATAGAGCTACAAGACAGTGGGCTATAATGCAAAAAGCACCAACTCCAGATCCAAAGGACCTGGATCCAAATCCTACTTCCAACATGACCCTGGATAAATCGCCTTTTTGGTCCTCCGTGTGCTCACTTGTAAAACGAGGAGATTGGATTAGCTTGTCTCTGAGGTCCTTTCTAGCTCTGAATCTGAAACTCGTCTAGACCAGGGGTTCTCGACCTTTCTTGTGTCATGGTAGTCTGATGGAGCCTATGGCCCCCTTTTCAGAGTCATGTTTTTAAATAATTGAAAGAAATGCTATATTTCAGTTAGAGGTTGGTGAAAATAAAAATGTAAAGTTTTTACCATCCAAGTTCACAGACTCTCTGAAATATGTTTTTGGACATGATGAATGTGGGAATTTGCTTTGCTCGACTATGCATGTTTGTTACAGGGGTTTTATTTTGATGTTGTTGTTCAATGTAGGAAAGAGAAAACAAAGCCTTGTTAATTTTTTTAATTTTTTAATTTACTTGTTAATTTTTAAAATTAATTTAATTTTTTTAAAAAGAAAGGCCTTGCTCCCCATGACAGCAGCATAAGTGAGTGTTCTGTGACTATTTACTGCCCCCACAATGAAAAGGCTTCTTCAAATTGCCTACAGAACAAAAACTGGGTATAAAGTACAAAAGGCACCAGCCTACCAAATCAAACACTCTCTTTCCCTGCTGAGTGAGGCAAGGAACCGTAAGCCTTGAGGTAAGGACAGAGGAAATAAGAGTGGTGGCAGAGTCCTCCTGCTTCTAGTTGCCTGTCTCCCTCCTGAGCCAACTCGAGGCCAGGAACATGGTGCCTCTGTGGTCTTTGTGTGGTTTTTTCCTCCCTTTAGGTAAATGTGTTGGAGATGGAATAGACTGGGTTATGACCTTATAAGACATCAGAAGGATCTCTCTTTCCAGAATCTTGAATCCATGCCAGAGTTTTCCACCAACACATCCCCAAGGAACAACCTGCGAAGGCCAGAAGCAAATCAAAACTAGAAGCCAAGGACTTTGTTTTCTGGGACCCCTTTTTGTGTTGGCTCTGGAGTGATTGCTTTGTAGCAAAGACTTCAAATTTGAGGCCACTGTCCCCAGGGACCGAGGTGGCATGGGAGAACATATGTCCTCAGTTCAAGATATATATATATCTATATATATATGTATATACATATATATTTGTACTTCTGTCCTTGCTATATCTTCTCAATTTTGTAAAAATATTAGTTGTTTAATTATACTAGGTCATTAATCAATGGTATTGATGGTATTATGGTAGCCAGGGGCAATAGCTCAGCATTCAGGTGGTGTAATGCATAGAGTCCTGGACTTGGAGGTACCAAGACAGGAGTTCAAACCTTGCCTCACACAGTTACTATCTGTATGCCCTCTTTCAGCCTAAGTTTTCTTAACTGTAAAATAGGAATTACTGTTGTAGCAATTACCTTACATGGTGGTTATAAGGAACAAATGAGATAACATGCGTAAAGTGTTTTGCAAATTTAAAGCACAACATAGATATTAGCTGTTATTATTAGAATTATTGAGGAAATAGTGGCTGGCATTAGTTAGATGATACAAAGAAGAACACAGCTGAATGGGTATTGGTAGTATTAAAGAAAACCTCACAACTCTTCAGGGGCACCCCCTCAGAACCTGAATGGGTAGCTATACCTAGCTAGCCTTTCTCTGAGAGACCCAACTTGTCTGTGCCTGTGGGAGGTGGAATAAGTATTTCCAGAGCTTATATATAGGCCATACAAATATTATTCTCTTTTCTATTCTTAGTATATTGAAATGTTCATGTTTGTTGAGGTTTATTAAGTTGAGAAAGGAAAGAAGAAAAGAAGAAAAGAAGGAAAGAAGGAAGGAAGGAAGGAAGGAAGGAAGGAAGGAAGGAAGGAAGGAAGGAAGGAAGGGAAGGAGAGAGAGAGAAGAAAGAAAGAAAAAGAAAGAGAAAGAAAAAGAAAGAAAGAAAGAAAGAAAGAAAGAAAGAAAGAAAGAAAGAAAGAAAGAAAGAAAGAAAGAAAGAAAGAAGGAAGGAAGGAAGGAAGGAAGGAAGGAAGGAAGGAAGGAAGGAAGGAAGGAAGGAAGGAAGGAAGGAAGGAAGGAAAGAAAAAGAAAGAAGGGAGGGAGGGAGGAGGGAAGGAAGAAAGGAAGAGAAGATTCACCATTGGCAGAGAAGGCAGTATTAGCAAATGGTAGGGGAACCTAGAGAACTCTCATAGAGGCAAAACCACAAACCATGTCCAGATAATCCTTGCTAAGGGGATATTTTGAAGGCAGCATGAGTAAGGGAATTATTTTGCTGTGGAGTAACTGCCACCAAAGCCTGATCTGGGAAGAAAGGGGAGAGAGTCAGGAGTCAGGGAGAACAGAAATCCACTATCATAGGACAATACAGTACAATGGAAAGACCACAAAAGACTACTTCCCTTACCTGGGCTGCCTTCAGAACATCCCTCTAGCAAGAATTCTTTGCACTGTGCTCTGTTTTCAGGGGAGCTTCCATCTGGTGTGAACATGGTAAGTCTCCAGTAGTTAGTCTGTTCTCTGTCCTGAGGGTCTACTGACCTCTAGGCATAAATTGGCTCCAGGGTCAGAGGACATGGCTTCAAACCCACCTCTGATTTTCATTATCAGTGAGACCTTGAACAAGTCACTTGTCCTCCTTTGACCTCAGTTTCCACATCTATAAAATGGAGAAGTTGGATTAGACGGTCTCTGGGGTTCCTCCCAGTTCTCAAGCTGCGATCACATTGTTATGGGGACTGGCACATGAATAAAGTATCTCTGATGGTATCTCCCCAGATGGAATATAGTAATGATATATTATGAAGTGCCTTGGAGAGATGTTGGCTCATGTGTAGACATTCTGTAACTAGTTCTGGCAAGGTAAACAAGTGGTTAATAAGAGACTCTTTGATCATACCGGAGTATTCAAAGAGGACCAGCAACCAGAGTCTCTGTTGCTCAGCTGAGGTTAAAGATCAGTCAGCTTGGTTTGACCCCACTGATAGTGCCTAAGGAATGAAGATGCTGTAAGGGGTAAGGCTTTGGGCCTACTTGGTTTGTGAGAAACAGGCTTCAAGTCTTTTCTGTTTTAAGTAAAGAGATTTTTAAAAATTCAATTTCATTTTATTTTTGGTTCTGAATTCTCCTTATCCCTCCTTCTCCCCTCATCTACCCACCCACTGAAAAGGCAAGAAAAACAAAACCTGTTCTTGTAACTTCCTAAATGTTAGGAGAGTCAGCCTCCAGGCATCCCAAGCTTCCAGTGTTGGGGTTTTGCACCCAGCCTGTCATTGGCGTCCCAGTGAGTATGGAGTAACCAGCAATAGCTGAGATGATTTTGTCTAGTAGTCATGCCACATGTGGGAGTGAACTCGGTGGGATCATTGCTATATAGTAAGTATGCAAAACCAAAGCCTACTCTCCCCAGAAACCAAGGTGGAATAAGGTAGAGTGTACCCCAAAAAATGTTGGGGGAGAATGTTTTTATTTTTGTTTTTGCTTTCTCTTCGAAGTAACTATCCCTTTGTAAAAATTCATCGATGTTAAATGGTTAAATAGAACTGGGGTACTAGTTATTGGCACCTAACACTGAGTAGGAACAGAACTAGTGGGGGCTTGAACCAATGACATTAGAGAAGAGACACCCCTGAGCCCTCCAGGTGCCCTTAGAACCCTGAAGATAAGATGTAGCAGCCTGGCTTTGGAAAAAATGAGTGGAAGTTTACTCAAAACAGTATGATCTATGATCTTTCCTCCTAATTTAGGGCCCTTCATAGAAGGGGAAACGGGTCTTTGTGCCATGCTTTCTTCAAGGGTTTTCTATAATCTCAACAAGACATGATATCCAAAGCAAAACCTTTCTGGGGACCTGGGAAGGACAGGAGAAGTGCTGGAAATCCATTTTCTAACAGTCCAGACAGTGAGGTCAAAAAGAGAATGTTAGAAGCTGCATTTGGACAGAGGGGAGACAGAATTGTATCCACACGTGCCTTTGTCGAGACAGACTGTCGCCCACAGAAAGCCTTTGGAACGGGAGCCGGGTGTGGAGGGAATAAACGGCCTTTTGGCATATCACATCAAGCTCTTCTCTGAGTTTCAGACTGTTCCCCCAGAAACATGAGGGCAGGGAATGAGGGAGCAGGACTCCCACCCTCTGCAGAGGTGGCAAGTTTAATAAAAAAAGAAATAAGAAAGATCTCTCTACCTGATCTAGAGCATGTAATAAGGCCTTGGGCTCTCAGGAGAAGTCATAAATCTGAGATGGACTGTGTGGGGATTGGGGAGCAGGGAGTGGGGGAGGAGAGACAGTAGGGAAAAGCAGAAAGAATGAGAAGATGAAGTGCTTAAACCCAGAGGCAGAAGGATCAATCAATGAAATAATAAACAGTTATTAAGCCCCTACTCTGTGCAAGCTCTGGGGATATAAAGATGAAAGAAAGAAAGAAAGAAAGAGAGAGAGAGAGAGAGAGAGAGAGAGAGAAATAAAGAAAAAAGGAAGGAAGGAAGGAAAGAAATTAAGAAAGAAAAAAGAAGGAAGGTAGGTAGGAAGGAAGGAAGAAAAGAAGGAAGGAAAGAAGGAAGGAAGGAAGGAAGGGAGGGAGGAAGGAAGGAAGGAAGGAAGGAAGGAAGGAAGGAAGGAAGGAAGGAAATGAGAGACAGAAGGGAAGGAAAGGAGAGAGAGAAGAAAGAAAAAAGAAAGAAAGAGAAAAAGAAAGAAAAAAAGAAGGGAGGGAGGGAAGGAAGGAAAGAGGGAGGAAGGGAGGGAAGAAGGAAGGAAGGAAGGAAGGAAAGGAGAGAGAGAAAGAAAAAAGGAAGGAAAGAAAGAAAAGAAAAGAAACAGTTCTTACTCAGAAGAAGTTTATAGTTCAGCCAGAGAGGACAGTGTGTGTGTGTGTGTGTGTGTGTGTGTGCATGCACACCACTGATACAAGAGGATGAGAGTAGTTACTAGCAGATAAAGGGTTGATGAAAAGCCTCATGTAGAAGGCAGTATTTGAGCTGAGCCTTGAAGAAAATTGGGGCTGCAGAGAGACAGAAGAGAGGAGGGAGATGTTTCAAGCATGGGGGACAGCCAGTACAAGGGCCCAAGGTAGGAGATGAGAGACACATAGGAAAAACAATAAGAAAGACCAGTCTGGCTGGATCGTAGTGTGAGCAACAGGAACTAGCATTTATTAAGCACCTACTATGTGCCCAGGCACTGTAAACACTGAGGACACAAAGAAAGGGGGGAAAACAGTCCTTGGTCCCAAGGACCTCACAGTCTAACCGACAACAGACAACCAAGAATGGACAAAAGCTATAAATAGTAAAAGGTGAGGGTAGTCTCAGAGGGAATGCACTATGATTAAGGAGAAATGGAAAAGACTTCTTGCAGAAAGTAGGACTCAGCTGGAGATGTGTAATGTTTGATAATGTAAATAATGTGCAAAAGACCAGAAAGGTAGGTTGAGGCATCTCCTTGAAGGCAGGGACTGTCTTCTCCACTTGGATCCTCAACACTACCCAGTCTGCCAAGAGGTAGAAGTAGGTATGATAACAATCATCTTGTTCAATCTCTTCATTTTACAGATGAGGAAATAGAGGTCCAAGAGATGTTCATTGAATTTGCCAAGATCATTCAGGTCATATAGTAGCAGAGACAGGATTTGAACCCAGGTCCTTTGACTCCAAATCCAGTGCTTTTTTCTATGAGGTAGACCACCTGGCTAGTCACCCAGACTTCTCTGGCTGATGGATCGAAGTGTATGTCTTAAAATCATGGTGCTTCCCAGGAAAGTGGAAGGTGCCTCTTGGTATCAACATTCTCCTTAAAGCAGGATCTCACTAACCACATTCTGACCAACAGACTAGAACCCTCTGGCTTCATACTTTAACTGTCACTCACTTCCAATTTGACCTTGGGCAAATTATTTAATCTTTCTCTGCCTCACTTTCTGCCATCTGTAAAAGGAAGGGTTTGAACTAGATGGCCTTCCAATTCTAGATCTATGAATCCCTCGAGGTAACTGTTGGCAGCAGATAGAACACTGGGTCTGGAGTCAAGAAGACCTGAGTTCAAATCCAGCCTCAGTTACTAGCTGTAAGACCCTGGGCAAGTCGCTTAAATGCTACCTGCCTTAGTTTCTTCAAAATGAAAATAGTAACAGCACCCCTACTTCTCATGATTTTTGTGAGGCTCAAATGAGATAGTGTTTGTAAAGCAATTAGCACAATGCCTGGCGCATAGTAGGTGCTATATATGTATTTGTTCCCTTCCCCCTTCCCTTCTCCCTGTAATCTTATAACCTCTAAGTTCACTTCCAACTCCAAGTCTGTGAGCCTGTGATGGTAAAAGGAGTTTTCTGGAAGTGGCATAATATGATCATTGCCTAACATGAGAATGACTTACCTAAAGGAGACAAGTGTTTGTGGCAAAATACCAGAGATCTTTGAAGGGGAGTACCAGGTTGCTGCCTTCTGACCTTTCACAATATCCAGTGAGTCCATCCAAGGAAGAGCTCATCCTAGGGAGCCATTGTGAACCAGAATCCTCCTAAAAAGTGGTTTTCCTTATGGATTTTGAAATGCCAAGAGCCCCACTTACCCGTGGGCCCCCAGAAAGCCACCTCTAGGTTCTAGATATTTTAGGAGTCAGACTCCTCTCCAACTCATAGTTCATGAGACTCAACCCAATATGTTTACATTTCCTAGTCAGCTAGAGGACGCACTTAGTTGACAACAACAAATTTTTAATTAAATAGCAATGGAATACAGTAACAGGACATTCTTCCCATAACTCCAGTTGACTCTCCTATAGATATTTGCTTGCTCGGTGGGAGGAATGAGCCTGATAGGAATTATGTATAAAGTATCCTCACATGAGGAATGAATGTGGACAGAACATGTCCTGGGAACATACATGACGGTGACATGCATGAAGGTGCATCTCCTGCTCCTGATGCAGCAAAGCTGTTGATGTGTTCAGCTAATGCCATCATACCATTCTCTAATATACCTGTTCCCTGTTAGATGTCGCATCTCAAATGGCCCTTAATGGGCATCTCAGTTTCTCCTTATTAGGCGTCATGCTCCAGTGGATCTCCAACTATCCATCCACCTTCAGATTCATCTAATAATCTGTCCAATATCCATTAGGGATGCTGTGGTTAGTAAGCCACTCCCTTCAGGGAGGGCTACAGTTCTTTCAGACTAATCTTTCAGCCTGGATTATTAGCTTCCCACTGTGCCTTAGCTGTGGCACCACCTTCATAGCAATCTGCAACTATTCTCCATTAACTGGTGGTACTATGATTTGTAAGCCTATCCCCTGTAGAGAAGTCTACAGCCGTCCTTACTCAGCATCTTAGCCAATGGCTAGGAAGCTCTCCCACTCAGCCAGGTTGTCCTAGAAGATAACAGATGTCCAACTGAGATAAATTCTGCCCTTTGAATTCTTGAATTGCTTCATTGTTGTCTTTGTATCCTAAGCAATAGCTAATACATGCTCATTATAGGCCTGTTGAAGTGAACTGGACTGAATTCTTAGAAATATTCTCCCCAGAGTCAAAGGACCTGAGTTCAAATGCGGCCTCAGACATTTAACACACTTGGCATGTATGACCCCAGGTAAGTCACTTAACCCTGATTGCCTCGCCAAAAAAAAAGTTTTATTTGACTCTTTTACTTTCTCTCTTCTCTCAATTACTCTGTCCTCTACTCTTTCTCCTGAATCTACCCCAATTCGACTGTCATCTAGTTTGTTGTCAGAAAACCGTTTTTGTTTTTAGGTTTTATTATACCCTCTGTCTGGGCAAATCTCCCTAGGGTTCTACTTCTTCAAAGTGAAAAGCAGCTGACTGAAGGAAATTATATTAACCTTCCCCCACCATGCTCATCTATTGTATATAAGTAGAAAGAGAAATGGGGACTGGAGAAAAGCAAAGAGATTGGTCACCTTGTCCCACTTCTCTACAGTAATTAATTTCCTCAAGTAATGTCAAAAAGCATTTATTAAATACCTATTAGGTGCCAGGACCTGTATTAAGTAGAGAGATACAAAGAAAGGCAAAAAGTAGTTCCAGATTTCAAGGACTAATTAGAAATAAACTATGTACATAGTCTACTAAATACAAGGTGATTTGAGGATGGGGAGAATATTGAAAACTTGGGAAACTCAGATGGTTTCTTATAGGAGGAGTTACCTTAGGTGAGTCCTGAAAGAAGCTAAGGATTTCAGGAGGTATGATGAAGAGAAGAAAGGGAAGCATGAGGGATGATGAAAGGGAGGAATAGGCAGGGGACAAGAGGGAAGGAGGGAAGCAGGCAACTAAGATATTTTTGCCGAATACCAAAAACATGCTTCCCAGTTTGAAATTGGAAGATATGGCAAAGTGAGAGACTCAGGCATGGTAGGAGTGAAACCGAGAGAATGAGTCTGGCTGAAGGTCTTAAAATTCAAAAGCTTCTTGCACCTGGAAAAAGGGTCTAGAGCTTAGGGGGAGGCAGGAGTCCTCAGTGAGATTGCTCAAGAAATTATCCTTGGCTGCCGGTCCACATTCAGTCCCCTAAGTGGGTCTCCTAACTTGATGAGATTAAGCGCTCCTGGGTGGAGAGAAATTAATTTCAGAGAGAAACAAATTAGATGCACCAAGGAGAAATGAAAACTCATGCCACCAGAAACATCTGCTCTCAGGTACTGGCTGGAGCAGAAACAGGCCCACTGTGGGAATTAACTCCTCACCGTCTTTGTGTGAATGCTCTAATAATTAACCAGGGGGGCCTTTCTGGGACAAACAGATGACTCACTGTCCAGCAGCCCTTCTTGGAAAAAAACACAGCTCATCTCAGCATCAAAGACTGTCCCAAGTGACCATAGTGGTCTTCCAGTCCAGTTCTGAGCAATAATCTACCCTAGCCCTCCCCTTATCAGCCTCATATTTCACATGATAAGTGACCGGCCAACTAGCCTCTGCTTAAAGAGCTCCAGGGACAAGGATCTCAGCACCTGCTCCCCACCCCCAGGTAGGTCATTCCACTTTTTGACGGCTTTTTAAAGAATTTTTAAGAAGTTTTTTCCCTCTATCAAGCCTAAATCGGCCTCCTTGCAACTAAGGATCATAGACTTCAAGATGGAACAAGACCTTTAAGGATCCAAACTAAACCTCATATTTTCAGCTGAGAAGTGAGGGCCAGAGAAATGCAGCCTTGTCCAAGGTCACACAAATACCATTTGGCCAAGCTGTGATTCAAACCCAAGTCCTCTGACTTCAGAGACAGCTTTTTTCCCCTGCACCACACCGCCTTACCCCTTGCTCCTGGTTCTACCCTCTGGAGACAAACAGAACAATTCAAATCCCTCTCCTCTGCTAGAGCCCTATGAACATTTGAACATGATAATAATGTTTGCCCTGAATCTTCTCAAAGTTAAATTTGCCCAGTTCCTGCCACTGGTCTTTGTGTGGCATAGATTTAAAGTTCCTTACCATCTTGGTTGATGAAGCATCATCTGGATGCTCTCAAGATTATCCATATCCTTCCTAAATTGTGCTGCTTGGGATGATAGGAATCCTTTTAAGTGTGGTCTGACCAGGCTAATGTACAGAATGACTTTCACCTCCCCTAGTCCCAGACTCTCTGAATGACGCCTAGGATCTCCCTAGCTTTCTGGGTTGCCATATAGTGCTGCTAACTTTATTTTTTAATTTATCAGGGGCAGCTAGGTGGTTCAGTGGATAGAGCACTGGCCCTGGAGTCAGAAGGACCTGAGTTCAAATTTGGCCTTAGATATTTATTAGCCATGTGACCCTGAGCAAGTCACTTAACCCCAATTGCCCCCCCCCCACACACACACACACACAGTGAACAAAAAAAATATCAATGTCTCAGGAGGGAGCTGTTTAATCGCTGTCTTTTCCCAATATACTTCCTCCCTTCCCATGCCCCACCAAAAAGTGCCAAGAGGCAAATTTTAAGCTGGATATTAAGCAAAAACTTCCTAACAATTAAGCAATCCAAAAATAGAGAGAGATACTTCAGGGGGCACAGGTTCCCTCACTTTGATGATCTTCAATCAGGAGCTAGATGACCACTCTGGTATGATGAGGGAATGCTTATGGGATATGAATTAGATTAGATGGCAGCTGAAGACGCTTTCCAATCAGCTGACACTCCATGATTCTGACTCTGAATTCACTAAACCAATGTAGTGAGTTCATCCAGCAATGAGGGCAGCATTCCACATTTATTGTCCCTTACCTTTCTCCCAAGAGGAAAGAATTACGTGTCCTTATCTTAATAAGTATTTATTGAATTAAAGTGAAGGCAGCACTTTTCAATAGCTCTCATTAAAGCATTGTCCCCTTATATCAAATCTGACTCTTTGCAGATGACCCAAAAACTAGGAGCAGTGCCACAAAATAAAAAGTGATAATGAAATACTTGAATTAAAATCCTGCCTGTGGCACTGGCTAAATGACTTCACCCTCTCCAACCCCCCAGCCTCAGTTTCTGTTCATTGTTGTTCAGTCACGTCTGATCCTTCTCGACCCCATTTGGGGTTTTCATGCCAAAGATACTAGAGCAGTTTGCTATTTCCTTTTCCAGCTCATTTGACAGATGAGGAAACTGAGGTAAACAGGGTTGAGTGACTTGCCCAGGATCACACAGCTAACAAGTGTCTGAGGCTGGATTTGAACTCAGGAAGATGAGTCTTCCTGACTCCAGGACCAGCATTCTATCCACTGCACCACTTACCTTCCCTGTGGGTAATCCTTATAATCCTTGGCTGCCCTACCTCACAGAAGTATTGTGAGAGTGAAATCCAACCTTGCATAGACAAAGACTTGGGGCTGAAAGAGACAGACCTTGGGTGCCCATCTCTTGCAGGCTTTCATTTTACAAGGGGAGAACCAGAGACTCAGAGAGGGCCAGTGGATTGCCAAAGTAACACAGGTTGGTGGGTCAGCAGTGCTGACATCTGAAACAGTTGGGTTCTCCAGCTTCAAATCCTATTCTCTTTCCAGTGTAACCATCCTGCCTTGGAGAGTGTCCCACTCACAGAACTTTGCCTGCCCCCTCATCATTAGTTAATACCACTGAGTACTCCCTCCCAAATTCTCGGTTTCTTCTCTTATCTCCTATGAGAAAAAGGAGAGAGAGGGAGGGAGGGAGGGGGAGAGAGAGACAGAGAGACAGAGAGAGAAAGAGGCGGGGGGGAGAGAGGAAAAGGAGGGGGAGTCGGAGGAAGGGAGGGAGGGAGGGAGGGAGAGAGAGCTAAAGGCAACTTCCAGACAGAGTGACTCCAGTTGGTTACAGAAAGGTCAGCCAATCTATTGAGTTGGGGGTGGACGGAAGCTTAAAAAGTCCCCAATTCTCAACTAATGCACCCTCCTGCAACCTATTTAAATGTTTGGGTTTCACATTTTAAAGAGGAAAGATAGGAATCCCTCAAAGAAAATAATTTTTCTTTCTTGTTAAAAAAAAAAAGATGCCACTCCTGAGCCGTCCCACCTTCCTGTGATTTAATTGTCACCAGCTCCTGAAAATGAATTGTAATTGTTTTAGGAAATGTTGTGCTTACTTACAGTAAGGACAAGTTTTATATCTGCTCAGTCTAGTCATCATTAGGGAAAATTATGTCACCCGATCAATATGCTCTGTGCCAGGTTTGTTCCTTCTTCAGAAGTCAGAGCTGCCTCTGACTGGCAGGGCCAGTGTCAATGTCAAGGCCCAGGACAGATGCTGTCAGGGGTAGACATGGCCATGAAAGCATGCCGTCAGCGCTTAGGAAGTCCAGTGTCAGGTATTTCTCTACATATGTGGATGGAAGGTCTCTAAAACCTCAGGACAAATCCTGTTCTTAATTAAAGCAAAGGTGCCTTCCCGTGGCACCCTAGCACCTGAGAGGACCAAGATGGACACATCTATTGCTAGGTCTCTAAGTCTTGTTTATAAGATGAGTAGGGTGAGGCAACTAGGGTCTCAATGCAGGGCATCAACATTTAAGGAGGGCATTTCCTCCCTGCAGGTGAACCTAAGGCTATAGTCTCTGTGCCACACGACTCCTATCCCTGCCCCTTTACCCAGCTTTAATATACCCCCTCCCAAGGGTCCTGTGTGACTCCTCCCCAACATCCTGAGTAGAAAAGATTTACCCTGGGAAGGTGAAGCCAGGCACATACAATCAGTGGTGGTATCCTGAGACCTTCTTATAAAAAATCAGTCAGTCAATAAGCATTATTAAGGGATTCCTATGTACTAGGCCCCATATCAAATGCTGAGAATACAAAGAAAGGTTAAAAAAAAAAGCCTCATCCATCCCTGCCCTGCCCTCAAGGAGCTAACATTCTAGTTGGAGAGATAAAACGTAAATAACTAGGCGCATAGAAGATAAATGTAAGTGTAGATGAAGTTTAACCAGAGAAGAAGGCACTGGTAGTTGGGGCGACTGCAGAAGGTAGGGTGTTCCTACACTGCAATATCCTCCCCTGCACCAGGGTAATGGGGTCTCCACCCATGGGTCCATGGAAGGTCTCTGCCTGCCCCTCAGAGAGCTGGAGTCTCAAATCTTTCCAGGACGTTGCATCCTGAGGTCCTAGGACATTTACCAGGTCTGCCATAGACAACCCCTTGGTTTTTTCCTTGGGTGCCAAGAGTTACCAATGATGAAATTATGCCTCTGCTTCATAACACTTTTGCTGTTTGCTGCTGTTCAGTCATTTCAGTGGTGTCCATTTCCTTGTGACTCCATTTGGGGTTTTCTTGGCAAAGATGCTGGAGTGGTTTGCCATTTCCTTCTCCAGCTCATTTTAAGATTAAGTGACTTGCCCAGGGCTACATAGTTAGTAAGTGTCTGAGGCCAGATTTGAACTCTTGAAAATGAGTCTTAATGATTCCAAGCCCAGGGCTCTGTGCATTATGGCGCCACCTAGCTGCCCCAATAATAATAATAATAGCTGATATTTATATTATCTCAAGTGAGAAAATATTTGCTTAGCATACTGCTTGGGTGGGGGGGGGGGTACTCTGCCCAAAGGGAATGTAAATTTTATTTTAGTCTTTGAAACTTTTTTTAAAGCCCAAATCACTGTAGCTCTCATTGATTGGCCAACAATTGGTTCCAGGCCAAGTCCTACTTGGTCATTGCTGGGCCCTGATTGGCTCAGAATGAATGTAAATAGCAATTGTTTCCGTTTTGGCCAGAAACCCTGAAGGTCTTACCCTCCCAGATCAATTTTTTTTAATTTGGTAAAAAGGCCATTCTTTGCCTCATTTCTTACCTAGCCTTAATCACTGAATGGGCATTGCCTCAGTCAAACTGAGACCTGTTAAAGACCTTAGTTTAAAAAAAGGCCAAGGTCCCCCACTGCTTCCTGGGCCATCTCCAGTCATCCTGATCTATATCTGGCCACTGGACCCAGATGGCTCTGGAGGAGAAAGTGAGGCTGGTGACTTTGCACAGCCCTGCCTCACTTAAATCCAATTCACTTGCATGTCATGGCATCACCACCTCCCTGAGAACAAAGTACAAACAACAACCTCTGCAAGGTGCTATATAAATGCCAATTTTTATTGGTCATTGTAATAATGATGATAATGTAGCATGTTAAGGTTTGCAAAGTTCTTTACAGACAATATCTCATTCAATCTCATAACCATTCTGGGAGGTAGCTGCTTTTATTAGCCCCATTCTACAGGCCAAGAAACTGAGACTAAGGGAATGTAAATGACTTTCCCAGTGTCACACAGCAATTAAGTGTCTGAGGCAACATTTAAATTCAGCTCTTTCTGGTTCAGAGTTCACAGTACACTCTATGTACTGTGCCACACTCCAATTGCTACTCTAATAGTGGGTAATATAAGCTATGATACTAAGAAAACCCCTTCCAGGATAGGCAGAAGCCAGGTGCAATGGGTAGGATGTTAGATACAGAGTTGGAAAGTCCTGAGTTCAAATCCTACCACTCACTACCTTCATGACCTTGGGCAAGTCATTGTATGTCCCTGAGCCTCAACTTCCCCTTCTGTAAAAGGAGAGAACTGGGCTAGATAGCCTCCAAGGTCTCTTCCAACTCTAGGTCCTGTATTTCTATGATTTGAAAAGGGGCAGGGGCTGCAGTTGATTTATTTGGAGGAAATATAAGAAACTAAGGGAAAAAAGGAAGGGTGCTAATTTGGCATCTGAAAAAAAAGACTCAGCAATAAGAACTGACACATATCTATCTCTTTAGGGCAGCTAGGTGGCACAGTGGATACAGCACCCAGCCTGGAATCAGGAAGACCTGAGTTCAAATCTGGCCTCAGACACTTACTTAGTTGTGTGACCCTGGGTAAGTCACTTAAGTCTATTTGCCTCAGTTTCCTCATCTGTAAAATGAGCTGGAGAAGGAAATGGCTAACCACTCCAGTATCTTTGCCAAGAAAACCCCAAATGGGGTCACAAAGAGTGAGACACAGCTGAAATGACCAAAGGACAGCAGCAAAGGGGAAATTTCCTTCCAATTGGGGCTATTCTAAGTGCCTCGTTACATAATGGGCTCCCCAACCTTGGAGACCTTCTAGCAAAGGCTAGGTAACCACTGGCGAGGTGTGTTCAGGTCCTACTTGGATTCAATCCATCTACAATCCCGTCCAATTCTGTGAATCTGTCAAAACGGGACACAAGTCTATTGTGGTGAATAATTATAATTCCCATACGTAGGATATTTTAACTTTTACAGATTTCTCCTTATAACTGCCCTGTCAAATATGGAGTACAAGAATTATTTTCGGGGCAGCTAGGTGGTGCGGTGAGTAGAGCACCAGCCCTGGAGTCAGGAAGACCTGCATGCAAATCTGGCCTCAGACACTTGACCCGCTTACTAGCTGTGTGACCTTGGGCAAGTCACTTAATCCCAATTACCTTGCCTTCCCCCCTCAAAAAAGAAAAGAATTATTATCCCCATTTTGCAGAAGGAGAAATTGAGGAACATTTAACACCCTCCACACATCTGCCTTCTTGGCCCACACCCCTAATCCACAAAGTTAGCTACTGGCTAACTTCCTAATAAATCGATCATACACTTTTTGTTTAGTTCTTACTATGTTTCAGGATTGGGGATGTCTCAAACAACCTCAAAGAGTAAGGGAAGTGTGCTATCATCCTGGAAGCCCTGCCTGTGAGCCTAAACACCTGAAATTACCTGTTTTTGAATCAGAAGTAACATCTTCGACTTGTGCCCCTTCTCTCAATCTTACATCCCTATGCTAGATGCATTCATTAAGAGGTCTTATGTGCCAGGCAAGGGAACACACAGAAGGAAAAAAAATTAAGCAATCCCCGCCCTCAAGGATCTTGGGAAGGTGGAAGGAGAAATATGTATACATCTAAATGCAGGCAAAATAAATAAAAAGTAATTAATTTCAGGAAAAACAGTACTGGGAGAATCAAGACTTGGAAAGTGAGTCAAACCCTGAAAGGCACAAGGGAGTTCCAGGAAGTGGAGACGGGGAAGGTGAGTCCTTGGTTAAGATGGATAACTCTGAAGGGTTAGAGGCCTCAAGGCAAAGCCACAAATGGGCCCAAAAGGTTCTTTTCTTTCCCCATCAGAGAGACCATATTTCATCCTCTGCTTCCTGATTCAGAGATGGACCAGAACACATCCATCATCTCTCCCGCAGATGCTGTAATGACGTTCCCAGACTCTTTATGAGCAACAGAGGGACACTCAGGGAAAGTTCACCTGTCCCTTCCTAGAAATTTATTTTCAAGGAGAACGACAGGTTTATCCCCCAAAGAGCATGAAAAATGGGCAACTGCTCAACATTACCTTTCGTTCCAGAGAAAACAATGCTTCCCCTACCTCCTGGCCACTGGACTGGCTCCTGCCGGAGCTTCAGGAGGCAGGGACCCGGATGGAGTCTGGTAAACACGCAGATAGGATGTTGATGAGATGAGAAGCCCTGTGTTCAAATACTGCTTCAGATTCTTATGATTCATTTCTTTCTTGGCTCTGCTTCTGACCCTCTAGACTTCACCACCGAGTCTCAGCTGCCTTCTCGCTCTGGAAAATCCCTTGTCCCTTTTGACCTGGGAAGAGTCCCTCATGCCCTTTGGCCTTCCCATCCTAGAACAGCTGCCTGCCTCCACATCTTTCTTCTCCCTTTGGTGAATTCCTCCCAGAATCTCTATTTTGAAGGAAGGACCCAGGCCACCCATCCTCCACTTCTCTCCTGGTTCTGCTTCTAAATCCCTGCCCCCAAGTGAGTATCTCTCATCTATCGGGCTCCTCAGCTCTCCGTTGCCTTCCTCCATCAGAATGTAAGGGTCCTGAGGGCAGGAACTTTCTTTTTTGCTTTCATTTGTAACCCCAGTGATCAGAATTGTGCCTAGCACAAAGTAAGCTATTGCTAAATCCCTATTGATTGATTGATTTAAATGAGGAGTTTGGACCAGATGGCCTCTGAGACCTCTCTCAGTTCTGATTCTTTAATCCTATGATCCCCAGCCCAAGTGCAGGCTTTTCAGAGCTTTCCCAATCCAGTAGCAATTCAAGGAGGCATGAGAATCCAGAGGTATGCAGTTCCACAAGCTTCCAAGACTGCTGAAGACCATTCCACCAAATAAAAAACATTTAAAGGATTTAAACTTGAAGGACCATTACCATCACCCGGTCATCGCTCATATACAAGATCAAAATAAGGTTGGTGTTACTTTTAATGCAGCGGCCTCTGAATGCTAGCTGTATGACATAACGCCAATAGCAATAACAGGTAGCATTTATCAGAGTGCTTTAAGGTTTGCACAGTGGTTTTTATGTTATCTCATTTAATTCTCACAATGACCCCAGGAGATGGGCGCTATTGTTATCATCCCCATTTTATAGACAAGAAAACTGAGACATAAAGAGAGAATGTGACTTGCCCAGGGTCATAAGTCTGAGACAAGTTACAGGTCTTCCTGAATCCAAATCCAACATGCTACCCACTGCACCACCTAGCTGCCAAATCATAAACTGCATCTCTTTCCCATCACAATTTACAATGTGCTTTTCCATACACTTTAGGAGGCTGTTAGGTGGCTCAGGATGGACGGGGTACCTTCCACTCAGACACTTAGGGATCTGTATGACTCTGGGTGAGTCAATTCACCCTGTTTGCCTCAGTTTCCTCATCTATAAAATGAGCTGGAGAAGGAAATGGCAAATTACTCTAGTATCTTTGCCAAGAAAACCCCAAATGGGGGTTTCACAACTGAAACGATTCGACAACGACAAAAAGTAACTCAGTAGATAGAGTGCTTGGCCTGGAGTCAGGAAGATATATCTCCCGAGTTCAAATCTGACCTCACATATTTAGTTAGCTGTGTGACCCTGGGCAAGTCACTTAACCTTTGTCTTAACCCACTGGAGAAGGAAATGGCAAAACCCTCCATTAACAACAGTATGGTCCCCAGCATCATGAAGAGCCGGACACACTTGAACAACGACAATTCACACCCATTTTCTCACTCGATACAACACTCCAGGCAAGGGGACAGGACAGTTATGGTGGTCCCACTTTGATAGGACCCATGTTTAGTTCTTATCTTTGTAGCTTCCCCCAAACTCTCTGTGTGGCTTATAAAGCCCTTTGTATGATTACTCCTCTCACCTGCCTAACCCCATTCACCTCTTTCTGTCTGAATCAGCCTTCTCTCTGTTGCTCACACATGGCACCCCATCTCCCATCTCCCATTCCTACGTCTTTGAGCTGACGACCTCTCACACTTGGAATGTGCTCCCTTCTAATCTCTTGCTTCTAGAATCCCTCTTTTCCTTCAAGATAAAACTCAGGGTCCACCTTTCACATGAAGCCTCTCATGATTGCCCCCAACCGCTAGCGCTCTTCCTCCCAACCTTGTTTTCAACTGCTCTTGTTCATTGGGTCATGTCTGACTCATCACAACCTCATTTGAGTTTTCTTGACAAAGACACTGGAGTGATTTGTTGTTTCCTTCTTCAGTAGATTAGGCAAAGAGAGATTAAGTGACTTGCCCAAGGTCACATAGCTAGTAAGTGTCTGAGGCTGGATTTGAGCTGAAGTTTTCCTGACTTCAGGTCCAGTGCTCTATCCGCTGAGCCATCAAGCTGCCTTATTTTTAACTACCTTGTGCCTATTTTGTATTTATTCCATAATACTGACATACATACCTCTTCTCTCCCCCTCCCCCATTCAGAACATAAGCTCCCTGAAGACAAAGACTCTTTCACTATTTGCCTTTGTATCCCCAGCACCTAGCAAGGTGCCTGGCACACAGTAAATGCTTATTGGTTGGTCAAAAATGGAATGTTAAGAAGGAAAGGGAAAGGGTAAGCATTTATATAGCACCTACTATATACCGGGCGCTGGGCTAGGTAGGCACTTTACAAATATCATCTCATTGACTTTTCACAACAACTCCCTGTTGTTATGTCACCATTTTACAGTTCTTGAAACTGAGGCAGGCAGGGGCTAAGAGATCTGCCCAGAGTCACATAGCTACTAAGCATCTGAGGTTGGATTTGAATTCAGTCTTCTTAATTCCGGGCTCAGCATTCTATCTACTGTGCCACCAAGCTGCCTTAAGAGATCTAGAGGAAAGCTC
This sequence comes from Trichosurus vulpecula, assembly GCF_011100635.1. Lineage (NCBI taxonomy): Eukaryota > Metazoa > Chordata > Mammalia > Diprotodontia > Phalangeridae > Trichosurus > Trichosurus vulpecula. The sequence continues at coordinate 48,059,868 of NC_050573.1, read as the reverse complement.
TTGACATGTCAGGTAGATTCCCTACAGTAAATTTATGGGAATAATCTCACAGGATGGGTGGGCATGAGTGGGTTTCAGTTTGCATCATTGAAGGGAATAGCCAAATAAGTGAGAATGTGGCTCCATTAAAGTGCAGAAATGTTTTGCCAAGCATTATGTTCAAGGCTGGGGGTTTGTAGACCAAAGTGCACATCAGATGATAGCTCTTATGAACAGTGGTAAAGCGGAGAAAAGGCTATCATAAGAGGGCTCTAGGACAGGAAAAGCAGATGAGAATGAAGGGGGAGCAGAGCCCAGTCTTGCATGCAATAAGCATTTCTTAAATGTTTGTTTAATTGAAATGGATGAGGTGAAGTGGAATTGAAGCAGATGATGAAAATTTAAATAGCTTACTCAAGGTCACACAGCTACTAACCTAGGAAAACTGGGGATTAAAACTCAGGTTCTCTTCTTCCCGGTGCAATGATCCCTCCTGGTAGGAAATAAGCTTCCATTCCATCATTCCCAGAAGGAAATGGGGAAATTAGGGGCTTCCCTCCATGCAGCTGCTTGTAAGGCTGATGTCAAAGGCTGAGTGTCCCACCCTGTGGCTTTCCTGAAGCCCCCGTGTCACAGAAGCTCCCTCAAACCCCACACAGGTTTTGGACAGTTCTAGAAATATTAGGCGCTTTACAACACAAATATGGTACTAATACCTTAACCAGGAAGAGTCAAAACAGAGAAATAAAATTATAGACCAATTTCCCTAATGAATATTGATGCAAAAATTTTAAATAAAATATTAGCAAAAAGATTTCAGCAACTTATCATGAGAATAATACACTACGCCCAGGTAAGAGTTATTCCGGGAATGCAAGGCTGGTTCAATATTAGAAAAACTATCAGCATAATTGATCATATCAACAACAAAACTAGCAGTAACCATATGATCATCTCAATAGATGCATAAAAAGCCTTTGACAAAATACAACACCCATTCCTATTAAAAACACTAGAAAGCATAGGAATAAATGGAGCCTTCCTTAAAGTTATAAATAGCATCTATCTAAAACCATCAACAAGCATTATTTGTAATGGGGATAAGCTAGAGGCATTCCCAATAAGATCAGGGATGAAACGAGGATGTCTGTTATCACCCCTACTATTCAATTTGGTACTAGAAATGTTAGCTGTAGCAATAAGAGAAGAAAAAGAAATTGAAGGAATTAGAATAGGCAAAGAAGAAACTAAATTATCACTTTTTGCAGATAATATAATGATTTACTTAGAGAATCCTAGAGAATCAAGTAAAAAACTACTTGAAATAATAAACAACTTTAGCAAAGTTGCAGGATATAAAATAAATCCACATAAATCCTCGGCATTCCTATACATTACTAACAAAGCCCAACAGCAAGAGATAGAAAGAGAAATTCCATTCAAAGTTACTGTAGACACTATAAAATATTTGGGACTCTATCTGCCAAGACAAACCCAGGACCTATATGAAACACTTTTCATGCAAATAAAGTCAGATCTAAATAAATGGAAAAATATCAGTTGCTCATGGTTACACTGAGCTAATATAATAAAAATGACAATTTTACCTAAATTAATTTATCTATTCAGTGCCATACCCATTGAACTACCAAAAAATTATTTTATGCACCTGGATAAAATAATAACAAAATTCATCTGGAAGAACAAGAGGTCTAGAATATCTAGGGAATTAATGAAAAGAAATGCTAGGGAATGTGGCCTAGCCATACCAGACATTAAACTGTATTATAAAGCAGCAGTCATCAGAACTACCTGGCACAGGCTAAGAAGCAGAGTGGTGGATCAGTGGAATAGGACAGGTACACAAGATGTAGTGGTCAACGACTATAGCAAACCACTCTTTGATAAACCCAAAGAATCCAGCTTCTGGGCTAAGAATTCACTATTTCACAAAAACTGCTGGGAAAATTGGAAAATAGTAGGGCAGAAACTGGGCATAGACCAATATCTTACACCATATACCAAAATAAAGTCAAAATGGGTTCATGATTTAGTAATAAAGACTGATACTATAAGCAATTTGGGAGAGCAAGAAATAGTTTACCTGTCAGATTTATGGAAAAGCAAAGAATTCATGACACAACAAGAGACAGAGAGCATTACAAAATGCAAAATAGATCATTTTGATTATGTTAAATTGAAATGTTTTTGTATAAAAAAAGCCAATGCAACAAAGATTAGGAGGGAAGCATAAAATTGGGAGAAAATCTTTACAACTAGTGTCTCTGCTAAAGGCCTCATCTCTAAAATATACAGGGAACTGAGCCAAATTTATAGGAATACAACTCATTCCCCAATTGAGAAATGGTCAAAGGATATGAACAGGCAGTTTTCAGAGGAAGAAATTAAAGATATCTATAGGCATATGAAAAAATGCTCTAAATCACTACTGATTAGAGAAATGCAAATCAAAACAACTCTTAGATACCACATCTCTCCTGTCAGATTGGCTAAAATGACAAAACAGGAAAATGATAAACACTAGATAGGATGTGGGAAAATTGAAACATTGTTACATTGCTGGTGGAGTTGTGAACTGATCCAGCCATTCTGGAGAGCAATTTGGAACTATGCCCAAAAGGCTATAAAAACATTCATACCCTTTGACCCAGAAATACCACTTCTAGGGTTGTATCCCAAAGAGATCACATAAATGGGAAAAGGACCCATATATACAAAAATATTTATAGCGGCTCTTTTTGTAATAGCAAAGAATTGGAAATCAAGGGGATGCCCATCAATTGGGGAATGGCCGAACAAGTTGTGGTATATGAAGGTAATGGAATACTACTGTGCTGTAAGAAATGGGGATGATACCTACACAATATAATGCTGAGCGAGGGGAGCAGAACCAGGAGAACATTACACACAACCATAGATACATGGATTCTGTGATGACTAACCCTGATAGACTTTGCTCTTCTCAGCAATACAAGGTGCAAAGACAGCTCCAAAGGACTCATGATGGAGAGAGCTATCTACATCCAGAGAAAGAACTATGGAGTCTGAATGCAGATTGAGGCACATTTTGTGCTTGCCTTTTTTTCCTTTTTTTTCTCTTTTGTTTTTGTTTTTGGGGTTGTTTTTTTTTTTGTTCTGTTTCTTCTTTGTCATGATTCATTCCATTGGTCATAATTCTTCTTTACAACTTGACTATTGTGTAAATAAGTTCAATGTGAAGTTATATGTAGAAGATATATCAGATTCCATGCCGTCTTGGGGAGGAGGGGGAAGAAAATCTGGAACTCAGAATTATGTGGAACTGAGTGTTGTAAACTAAAAATAAAAAAATCTTAATTATAAAAAAAATATTAGGCGTGGTCTGCGGATCTTCACATGGGGGGAGTACTCTCACCTGAAGGCTTGTGTTCCCATCTCCATTCTGCTTAGCACTACTATTATTGTTCTGCAGGACTAGAATAGAAACACAAGCTATTCTCACTTGGGTTTTGTTTCTTAATTAAACTGGGAGGGAAAGCAGGCAGCGTCCTCATTCATTTCTCAAATTAGACTTTTGTCGTCTCAAAAACAAACCTTTGTTAACCACTAGAGAGCTAACCCTCTGAGGTCAGAGCTTTGTCTATGAATGAGAGATTGGCATTCATTGTGGGGGGAAATGAAGTGTGGGTCCCATAGGGTCACATATTTAGAGCTGGGATGGATCTTAGCGACCAGCTAGTGGAACCCCTTCATTTTGTAGAGAGGTTGAATAATTTGTTCAGTGTCACACAGCTTCTCAATCCAGTGTTCCTATCATTATGCTATACTGCCTCCAGGATAAGAGGAAAACCAGATTCCACGGAAGGTGGCTGAATTACATGTTTGATTGCAAGCTGGTACAGGCCAGGAGTGAAGTGGAAGGGGGTTGTGGGTCATGACCCAGCATCCTGAGCAGCCACTCGTTTTTAGGAAGCAGGTTTGACAAAGACTCTACCAGAGAAGGAAGAGGACCCACTTAATTCAAAGTATCTGAAAACCTTTCCTGGAGCTTAAGAAAAGCTTATCAGGCACATCTGCTACTGAGACTTGGCTGACTGGAGAGGGGATCTCAAGTCTGGCTTCCCTTTGCTGGCTGGATCAGTCCTTCCAGAGAAGCCTCGGAGATAGCCAAGAATAGCCCAAGAAATGATGGAGCAGCTCAGTGAAGGCAGCCAACTGTAAGACTAGACTCCCTGTGCAGATGAAGGCTTAAGCACAAGACAAGGGACACAAGGGCTAGGAATTTACCCCCTAACTTCAGCCCCTTTATTGGGGTGGGGTCCCAGGGCCTATGTACACATTAGGCCACATCAAGGAGGTCAGTGACTAAAGAAGCTCCTCTAAGCCAGGAATTGAATTATAAGATCACAGAATCTTAGGGTTGAAAGAGACCTCAGTGATCATCTGGGTCAACCCATACCTGAAAAGGAATCCCCACTAGACTATACCTGACAATTGGTCATCCAGATTCTTCTTGAAGAGCTCCGGCAATGTGGAGCTCACCACCTCCCTAAGCTGCTCATTCCACTCTTGGATAGCTCCATTCATTAGAAAGTTTTCTGGGGCAGCTAGGTGGTGCAGTGAGAAGAGTGCTGGCCCTGGAATCAGGAGGACCTGAGTTAAAAACTGGCCTCAGACATTTGACACATTTACTAGCTGTGTGACCTTGGGCAAGTCACTTAACCCCAATTGCCCTGCCTTCCCCCTGCCCAAAAATAAAAGAAAGTTTTCACTTGGGGAGGGAGGGGGAAAAAATTTAAAACTCAAAAGCTTGTGGAACTGAATGTTGTAAGCTAAAAATAAATAAATAAATTTGAAATTAAAGGGATAAAGAAAGAAAGAAAGTTTTCCCTTTCATTAAACTTGAATTGACTTCTCTATAACATCCATTCCTGGGTCTGCCCTCTGGGGTCACACAGAACAAATCCACATGAAAGTCCTTCAATACTTGAACACTGCTATCATGCCCTGTCCCCCTCACCCCAATCTTGTCTTCTCCAGGATAAACATCCCCAATTCCTTTAAATAATCCTCATGTTCCTTCATGTGCCCTCTGAACATTTTCTAGCTTATCTGTGACCTAATAGCTAGTATTTACATAACACTGTAAGGTTTGCAAAGTACTTTACATTTATAGACGTGTGTCTACATACATATATGTGCATCAAATGAGATCAAGTCACATTCAATCCCCACATCAACTTTCCCATCCTGTGGTATTATTATCCCAACACTCCAGCCTGTTAAGATCTGTTTAGAAGTTGACATTTATCCAGTGTGTTTGCTTTCCTTCCTCACTTTGCATCATTAGAAGATTTAAGTGTGCCTCCTACACCTTCATCCAAATCATTGATAAAAATATTAGGATGGGACAGATCCCTAGGACACTCCACTGGAGCTGAGGAGGGTCATAAGAGCCAAGAGCTGGAGGAGACATCAGGGGCCATCTGACCCATACCCCTGACTTTGAAGATGAAGACCCAGAGAGTCTTCCTTTGGCTGACTTGCTTCGGGTCACATAAGAACTGAGATTTGAACTCAAATCCTCTGCCTGGAGAGAGTAGATTTTCTATTGGACCATGACTGAGTCCTTACTTCCTCTGGCTGCATTAGGAAGTTTTCCTAATTCTTGCATGTGGAGGTTTTGTTGATTCCTGAACTAGGTACACCTGCCTCTCCAATAACAGCTGAGCCTTAGGCCAAGAAACTAAAACTCCTACAGACACACTGTTTAAAAGCTTCCTGGATCTGGGAGACATTGCAGGCTGGCAGCTGTATGATACATGCCCCATTATGTATTGTATTGTTCCTTTTTTGATTTTATGAAAAGAGTAAAAACACTCTCTCCAGTTAGACACATCTGTCTGTTCACATGAATGGCCTACTCCATTATTCCCAAGTCAAGTGATTACAGTTGGGTGAAATATAGCAAATGGAAGAAGGAGGTGGCATTTCTGGGGGTTGGGGGCTCAGAGCTCATCCAACATCCTTTAGCCAACCAATAGGAGCGCAATCACCCAGAGAGAGACAAGACTTGGGGATGGAAAACTGTCCATTCTCTGAGAACCATAGAAAGCTTAGAACTTCTGCTGTTCTACACCGGATCTGGCTGGAACTCACCCACCAGGGTGAGCACGGCTCTTCCCAGATCTTGGTTCTGAATGAGAACAGATGTGGATTGGTGTTTAGCATAACCTGATGGTTATGAGGCAGCTAAGTGGTGGAGTGGGTAGAGCTTGGGACCTCAAGTCAGGAGTAGTAATTAACAATGATAGCCAACACTTATAAAGTGCTTTAAGGTTGACAAAATACTTTCAAATATCTCATTTGATCCTCCCGACAACCCTGGGAGGTAGGTGCCATTATTATCCGTGTTTTACAGATAAGGAAACTGAGGCTGAGACATTGACTTGATGTGTGACCCTGGGCAAGTCACTTCACTGACTGCCTCAGTTTCCTCATCTGTAAAACATGGATAATAATGACACCTACCTCATAGAGCTGTGGTGAGGACAGAATGAGTTAACATATGTAAAAAGCCCTTTGTAAACCTTAAAGGACTATATAAATACTGACTATTCAATAAGTATTTTAAGGGCTGCCATGTAGAAGAATTTCACTTTATTCTGGTTGTCCCTAGAGGGCTGAAGTAGAAGCAATTGTTAAGTTAGAGACACTTCAGTTCCATATAAGAAAAACCTTTCAAGCAGCTAGAGCTGTCCAAAAGTGCAATGAGCTTCCTCAAAAGGTAGCAGGCTTCCCATCCCTGGAGGTATTCAAATGGAGGTGAGCTGACTCCCTGTAAGGAGTCAGAGTGGGGACTCTGTCAGGTAGAACAAATGGCTTCTGAGACCCTGATGCTAGAAAATGAAAGTAGGGACGCATTCTCTCCTTCTGAGGGTATCCACACAATCCAAACCCAGCCCAGTCTTCTCAAATGTCCTGCCGCCCTAAGCCCAGACCCTGACAACAAGAGAGACACAGCACCATTGCCCCTCCTCCCTCACCAGCTCTGATGTGCCCCTATACCTGACAGGAACTGGCTCCTGACTCTGTCTTTGGGTATCTGGAAATTAAATCTTCAGCCTCCTGTCACAGGAGCCAGATCAGCAGCTTGGGTTTTCAGGAAACCCTTTAATTAAGTTTGGCACTGGGTTTCTGTGCCCGGACAAAAGGTTGCTCCCAGGGGATCTTAAAGTCTTCTGTAGGATGGTATTAACCTGACCTGCTGACTAGGAGAAGTAGCTTGGACAGGGAGAGAAGGGAGAGAGACAGCTGGGGAGGCCAGGACCCCATGAAGGAAAGCAGTCCAGACTGCTCAGACTCAGCACCACCATTCATAAGGGAATGGGTGAGAACTTGGGCGATGCATGTGAAATGTTCTGAAAACTTCATAGAATAACACCAAAGTCTCTGAACTGCTAGAGACTGAGTCATAATTGAAAAAATGTTTTAAAAGAATCTTCCAGCAAATCTCCCAGGAGGGGCCTAAATGGACACTTGGCGCACGGCTGGTTGTTCTAGTCTGGCCACAATCACAAGCCTGTAGCAGAAAGCATTCCGGATCTGAAGCCGGGAACACTGGTTTAAGTTCCATTTCTAGGACTCACACCTGTGTGACATTGGACAAGTAACATTCTCCTCACAAACGTCAGGTTTCTCACCCCTAAAATAAAGAGGTTGGGGTAGACACCCCCAAAGCCCTTTCTATCTGTAAATCTATGATATTGTTTCAACAATTCGGCTAGCAGCTACTGTGGGGGTGAAAAACCTATACAAGCCCAACAACAAGAACTCTGCAAGCCCAGGTTCTTTTGAACTGCTTTACTAAGGAAAGCAACGTTAGAGGGTTAACAATCTTACTCTAATCCAACATACAAATATCATTCACTCAGCTCAGGGGGAAATGCCAGCACCCTGAGCTTCAAAGCAAATATGAACAGAGCAAATAAACACAAATCAACAGATAGATTTCTGTCTGACAAAATCACAATATACAGTTACCAGAGAAGCACCAACATCTGGGTTTTCTTCAAACCCAGGGAGCTCATAACAACAGCTTGCCTAGAGTCACGCACCACCCCTGCTGTGGCTCAGAGCTCCAAAAGAGAAAGCCAACCTCTGGGTTTATATGTCTTGTTCAGAGTCAAAGGTGAATCACACATCCGACTCATCCATGTGACCTAAAATCATCACAAAAATGCGACTTAAATCCACACAATCTAACAGCCTCTGATGTCACAAACATGTCACTCAAACCCATGTAAACTAGGCTTTCCCTTGAGGCAAGGAGGTCACCAAAGACTCCTAATTTAATCAAGGAAACAAAGGCCAAACTCTTCAAGGGCACTTGGTTGAATAAGTGCTAAGAGCCCATCTTGATTCCCAATGCAGATATGAAGACAGCCATGGCACAAGAGCAAACACTGTCCCCAGAATTGGTGGGAACTTGTCGCCCATTCCTAGAGGTACCTAGAAGCAATGAGATGGCTCAGTGGATAGAGTTCTGGGCCTGGAGTTAGGAAGACTCATCTCCCTGAGTTCAAATTTGCCCTCAAACACTTGCTAGCTGTATGACCCTGAGCAAGTCACTTAACCCTGTTTGCCTCAGTTTCCTCATCTGTAAAATGAGCTGGATAAGGAAATGGCAAACCTTTCCAGTATCTCTGCCAAGAAAACCCCAAAGGAGTGATGAAGAGTCGGATTCAACTGAACAACCGCACAACAAAAAAGACTGTTGTGAGGATCCAATAAGATAATATTTTAAAAGCACTTGTCACAATGCCTGGCACATAGTAAACACTATATAAATGTTCTTTCTCCTCTTTTTCCCTATCTACCAGGGTAGTTGAGAGGATCAAACAAGATAGTATTTGTAAACCACTTAGCACTGTGCCTGGAACATAGTAGGCATATAATAAATACTTCCTTCCTCTGGCATTTCTCAGTTAGCTTCATCGGGGTGACACTACTTATCCCATATGAGAATCAGTTGAAGGAAAGGGAGGGTAGATTGAGGGAGGCAGTGGTTAGAAACAAAATAGACTTTTGAGGAGAGATTGAATAAAGAGAGACAGAGAGGAAGGAACAGAAGAAAATGAGATGGAAAGAAATATACAATTAGTAATCATGACTGTGAATGTGAATGGGATGAGCTCACCCATAAAATGGAAGGAGACAGCAAAATGAATAGGAAACCATAATCCAACAATATGTTGTTGACAAGAGATATGCTTAGAACAGAAAGACACACACAGAGTTAAACTAAAGGACTTGAGCAGAATCTAATATGCTTCAGCTAAGTTAAAAAAAAAGGCAGGGATAGCAATCAAGATCTCAGACAAATCCAAAGCAAAAATAGACCTAATTAAAAATGATAATCAGGGAAACTACATTATGCTAAAAGGTACCATAGATAATGAAGGAATATCAAAAAATTTTACAGTTAAGTTTCTCTGATAAAGTCCTCATTTCTCAAATATATGCTAAGTATAGAGCTGGGTCAAATTTATAAAAATAAGAGCTATTCCCCAATTGATAAATGGTCAGAGGATATAAATAGGCAGTTTTCAAAAGAAGAAATCAAAGCTATCTATAGTCATATGAAAAAATGCACTTAATCACTACTGATTAGAGAAATGCAAATTAAAATAACTCCAAAGTACCATCTCACACCTATCAAAATGACAAATGCTAGAGGGGATGAGGGGAAAATAGGTAGACTGATAAACAGCTGGTGCAGTAGTGAACCAGTCCAACCATTCTGGAGAACAATTTGGAACTATGTCCAAAGGGCTATAAAACTGTGAATACCCTTTAATCCAGCGATAGCACTGCTAGGTCAGTATCCCAAAGAGATCAAAGAAAAAGGAAAAGTCCCAATACATACAAAAACATTTATAGCAGCTCTTTTTGTGGTGGCTAGGATTTGGAAATTGAGAGAATGTCCATCAACTGGGTAATGGCTTGAACAAGTTGTGGTATATGATTGTAATGGAATACTATTGTGCTATAAGAAATGATGGGAGGGTGTGGCTTCAGAAAAAAAAAAACAAGATAAGACCTATATGAAGTGAGAAAAGCAGGGAGATCCTTGTGCACAGGAACAGCAATGTTGTGATAATGATCAACCATGAAAGACTTGGCTACTCTGATCAGTACAACGATACGAGACAATTCCAAAGGACTCATGATGAAAAATGCTCTCCACCTCCAGAGAGAGAACTGATGTACTCTGAGTGCAGATTGAAGTATAATTTTCTCTCTTTATTTTCCTTGCCTTTTTTTAAAGATGGCTAACATAGAAACGTTTTGCATGATTTCACATGTATTATTGATATCACACTGCTCACCTTCTCAGTGGGTGAGAGAGGGAGGGAAAAAATTTGGAACTCAAAATTTAAAAAGAAAAGAATATTTTAAAAATCAATTAGTTAATTAAAATGTTAAGAAAAAAGAAAAAGAAATCATCTTGGAGAAGAGAAGAATCAGGGAAGATGTGAGAGATGTCTTAAAGGTTGGGAATTATAGGATTAGTTTTCTCATTGGTAAAATAAGAGGGTTGGCCTCAGTGACCTTTAAGACTTTTTTCAGTCCTAAATTTGTGAGCCTATGAGGTATTTGAGGGATGGTCATAAGTGGTCAGACTTGAACTGCTTGGCCTCTGAGAGTAGAACTCAAATGAATGAGCAGAAGTTTCTGAGAGTGAGCGTTCAGTTCAAGGGAAAGGAAATTTCTTAACGATGAGTGCTATCCCCAAGTAGCATCAGCTACCTTGGGAGGTAGTGAGCTCTCCGTTGCTAGAGGAATTCAAGCAAAGGTGGATGACTATTCATGAGGCATGTGGCAAGAAGGATCCTGGATCAGCTGTAGGTTGGACTAAATGACCCAGGAGGACTTTCCAGCTCTCAGACTGATCAATCTCCCTCTATTCTGCCCTGCATGGGGCCCTCAGCCTCTGTACTTGAGAGAGAGGGAGAAAGGAGGGAAAGAGAGGAGGGAGAGGAGACAGAGAGAAAGAAGGAAAGGAGAGAGAGAGAGAGTGAGAAGAAGAGAGAGAGAGAGAAAGAGAGAGAGAGAGAGAGGGAGGGAGGGAGAAAGAAAGAGAGGGAGGGAGGGAGGGAGAAAGAGAAAGAGGAGAGAGGCAGAGACAAAGGGAGAGAAGAGAAAGAAGAGAGAGACAGAGAGAGGAGAGGCAAAGAGAAAGAGGAGAGAGCCAGAGGGAGAGGGAGAGGAAAGAGAGGAAAGAAAGAGAGACAAAGGGAGAGAAGGAGAGAAAAAGAGAGGAGACAGACAGAGAGAGATAGAGAGAAGAGAGGGGGGAAAGGGGAGCACAGAGGGGAAAGACAGAGACAGAGAGATTCCCAGAGGGGGTAGCCACACTGCTGCAACTCCTCTGCTCCCTACATCAGAAGACAGCCATTTCTCATGACTTTTCCCAGAATTCCTTGAGTAGCTAGCTTAAATGGAACATAGACTGCAAAGCATAGTTCCAGCTTTGGAAAATGGTCCTTCCTCTTCAAGGTTCATTCCCATTATACAGATCAGACCAACGAGGTCAGAAGGAGCGGTGAATCCTAGGATCTTAGATCTAAAGTTGGAAAGGACTTCAGAAACTGTCTAGTCCAACCTATTCATTTTAGGGTTGAGAAAATTGGGGCCTAGAGTGTTAAGGAAGTGACTTATCCAAGGTCACTCAGGTTATACGTATCAGAGACAGTATTTGAATTCAGTATTTGATTCCAGAGCTATTGTTTTGACGTGGTATAGCACTGCCTCAATTAAGTAGAAGCAGTTCACACAAGTCTTTGAAATGGAACAGAGATCAAGTTAGGGGTGAGTGATAAGCTTTGAACACCAAACAGAGGAGTTAATATTTGATTCTAGGGGTGGTAGAAAGCTATTGCATTTGATAGAACTACACCAGGGTGGGAGGGAGGGGAAGCTAATATGGTCAGATATGTGCCTTAGGAAGATCAGTGTGACAGTTGAGTGGACTAGAAGGGGAGAGAGATTTGAAGCAGGGAGACCAACCAGCTGGTGTCTGCAACAGTCCAGACATCAGGAACCCAGGAAGTCACTTAATTCCTATCTAAAAGGAACTTTGGTTTATAGATAGAAATTAAGTGATTTCATGGGTTCCTGATGTCTAGACTTCCTGGATTCTTGACTCCTGGGCTTCCTAAATTCCTGACTCCAAGTCCAGCTCTTCTGGATCCTGATTCCCAACGTTTCCTGAGTTTCTGACTCCAAGTCTCGTTCTCTCGGGTTCCTGACTCCCAACGTTTCTTGAGTTCCTGACTCCAATTCCAGCTGTCTAGTGATGGTGGCCTGTACCAGGGCAGCAGCAGCATCAGAAGAGAGAAAGGGTCATATAGGAGAGATGTTGCAAAGGTAGAAATGAGAGAACTTGGCAACCAAATGGATATTACAGAACCAAAGGAAAGGGTCAAGCATGATACCTAAGTTGTGAGCCTGAGTCACTGGAACAATGGTGGTCCCCTAACAATAATCAGGAGGTTAAGAAGAGGGGAGAATTGGGTAGAGGGAAGGGATGGGTAGCTGGTGCAATGGATAAAGTCTAAGACCTGGAATCTGGAAAACCTGAGTTCAAATCCTGCCCCAGCACTTCCTAGCTCTGTGACCCTGGGCAAGTCACTTAATCACTTATCTGCTTCCATTTCCTCAATGGTAGAATGGAGGTGACAATAGCACCTACCTTCCAGGGTTGTGGTTAGTGTAAAATGAGCTAATATTTGTAAAGCACCCTGCAAACTTTAATACACAAATGCTTGTTATTATCATATCTTTTCATTTATTTGTTCACTCTGACCAGTAGTAGCCTCTGTCCACTCTGCCCCACCAGTCTCCAGCCACCCTAAGCAGTTAGCCACTCCAGAAAGCTCCTTCCAAACCAGTAAGGACTACGTCCTCTCTCCATGTGTGGGAGAGTCCCTTACCTTATGGCCTCTCAACTTTAGAGGGTTTCGTATTAGACATTAACCTTTGGGAGTGAGGATTGAGGACTGAGGAGGAAGCTGGGTTTCTAGTTGGTCCATAAAGCCAGAGCCTCAAGCATGAGCTTGGCAGGGAAGGAGCTCATAAAACTCTGGCAGCTCTGAAGGGGAGCAGAAGACTGGCTAAGAGCTGGGTATGGGCAGAACTCGAAGTGAAGAGGAAGGCCTGCGGAGCCTGCCCTCTGTGGAAGATTCCCCATTGATCTCTCATTCTCAGCAGGAGGGAAATGAACTGGCTGGGCAGGCGACCACAATCAATAGCTGTGTCCAATGACCTGACAGCTATTTACTCATCAGCTCATTAAGTCTGTAAAGGAAATTACACTTCTCATAATTCGGCTATTGACTGGTGGTGCACTTTGTGGTCTACTGGAGAAAGGAGCGGGGGAGAAAAGAATTTACCCTGAGCAGAGAAACCAAAGAAAATAAATGTATAATTAAGCATTCCTGTAAGAGTTGAAAGGGCTAATTAATGGCATTTCCAATAGCACAGGGTAAAGTTTTAAATCATGATTAAAAGAAAAAAGACATGAAAGTACAGGAAATCAAACACGGGGCCTGCATCAACGGTGCCAAGACAGGAGCCGGGCTGAGCAACTGACTCTCCCCAATAGCTCTCCTGATTAGAACTTGTTTCCAAGTATTGACTTGGATGAAAGAAACAAAATTTAATTCGAAATCAATTCAAGAGCAAGACTCATTGATGGATTCTGACTACTGTCTGTTATTTCTAAGGAATCACAATGTGTCCCGCCCAGGTTCACTTAGGTGGTCATTCGCCAGGGAGAACAGATAAGCTTCATCCCAGACACTGATGAATTCCAAAACATCCAAGAAAAAGAAAACTATTCTTCCTTCGTTTAACCCTGTTGTGGAACGGACAAGGGAAGTCTGGGAGTAAGAGGGGGAGGGGTGGGGAAAGTGGCATGGTTAGTCAATCAACAAGTATTTACTTAAATACCTACTATGTACCAGGTGCTGTAGTGGGCATTGGGGTTGTAAAGATAAAAAACTTAAACAATCCTTGCCCTTAAGGAGTTTGAATTCTGTCACAGAGATAGTTGCCAGTCAAGCATTTATTAACCACCTGCTATGTGCCAGGCACTGTACTGAGTGCTGGGGATACAAAGAAAGGCAAAAGATAGTCCCTACCCTAAAGGTGCTCACTGTCTAATGGGAGAGACAACATGAAAACAATCATACACAAACGAGCTACCTGTGGGATAAATTGGAAATAAGGAACAGGGGCATGGCGGGGGGGGGGGGGGGAGCACTAGAATTAAGTAGGGGTTAGAAAGGCTTCTTGAAGAACCAGGACCTGGGGGGAGCCAGAAAGAATCTGAAAGGCTGACCTATGGGGAGAGAGATCATAAGATCCTAGTTCTAAAATTTCTAAAGGCTCACCTAGTCCAACTCTTTCATTCTATAGATGAGGAAACTGTGTGGAGTGACTTATCCAAGGTCACACAGGCAGTGAATGTCAGAAGTAAAATTAGACTCTAGAAGCTAGAACTAAACAATTAGAAGGAATAGGTGGAGGAAAGGGTGGAAATTGGGAGAATAAAACAAAAAGGACTATAATTGGGACTATATTGGGAGAATGAAACAAAAGAGACTACAGGAAAAGCTTCCCTAACAATGAGGGACTTCTCAGAAAAGGAATGGGAGCCTTAGGAAGGAGGGGTTTCCCCTTCTCTGGAAGCCATCAAGGTGAGATTGGATGACTTAGAGAGGATGTTTGTTCAGCTACAAGTTGGACTAGATGGCCTCTGGATCCCTTCCAATTCTGGGATTCAAGGATCTGTGAAGTCCATGGGAAATATTCCATGACTGTCACACTTGCCCAACTGCCCCCCACCTCCCGCACCGTCCCCTTACAAAAGTGCGCATCCATGCATGGATCCATCCACATGTGTGCCGCTAAAGCAGCCACACGCTCAGCCGTGACCAAGGGGCCTGTGCATTCATTTTGCAGTGTGACTTAAATCATTAATGCTGCATTAAAGGGACGGAAGGCTCTGGAATGAAAACCAAACCAGAATTAGCTCTCCTATCTCCATGAGCCAGAGATTTTACAAAGTGGCTCAAGTACCGAGAAGCAGCTGTGGTGACAGCTGGCCGGGTTGGGTGGAAAGAGGGATGGATCTAGAGATAGAAGAGCAGGGTCAGAATACCAGCCCTGCCACTCACCACCTTTGTGACCTTGGGGAAGGGACTCCTCCCTGGTTCCCATTTCTTCGTATGTAAAAGGAGGCGATCAAACTTAGATGGCTCTAAACCTATGATCCTATTACCCATTTACACTTCCAGTTTCTTAGAGTTATATCTACAATTGTTTCTTACAGCTAATTTGGAAAGATAACATGTTATAGTGTCTAGGCACCAACCTTGAAATCAAGAAGGCTTAGGATTCAAGTCCTTCCTGGGATCTCTGTGTGAGCCCATGGACAAATCACTGTCAGTATCCTAGGAAACTCTTGATTAAAATCAGGAAGGTATGGGTTCAAGTCACACTTCAGACTTACTTACAAGCCTTATGACCCTGAACTAGACATAACTTTTCTGAACTGAGGTATGCTCATCTGAAAAAGAAAGAGAAAGAAAAAGGAAGAAAGAAACAGAGAGACATGGAGGTAGGGAGGAGGGGCAAAGGGAGAAAGGGAGGGAGGAAGGAAGAAAGGAAGGAAGGAAGGGAAGGAGAGAGGGAGGGAGAGGGAAGGAGGAAAGGGAGGAAGGAAGGAAGGAGAGAAGAAAGGAAGGAAGGGAAGAAGAATGGAAGAAGGAAGGAAGGAAGGAAGGAAAGAAGGAAGGAAGGGAAGGAGGAAGGAAGGAACGGAGGGAGAGAGGGAGGAAAGAGGACAATAATTAACATTTATGTAGCATTTTAAAGCTCTCCAAGAACTTTGATTGTATTATCTCTTCTGAACCTCACCACGCCCCTACGAGGTTGAAGCGATTATTATCCCTATTTTACAGGTGATGAGACTGAGGCTTCGAGAACTTAAGGATCTTCCTTTCTTCCTTCCTTCCTTGTTCAGAGTCACCCAACCAAGAAGCATCTGGGGTGGATTAGATTCCAAGTGCAGCACCAAAGCCCAGATCGTCGTGAAGATCAAAGAGATAATCCTTTAAACTGCTTTGTAGAACTTAAAACGTTGTGTTCATATAGGCTCTGTTTGCAGCACCCCTTTCACAGGTGCAGGGAGCTTATGGTGAGGAAGCCCCCTCTGCCAACGCACCTCCGTGCCTGTTCTCGGAATCATCCTGTTAGATTGCTGACCATGGATCTCATCCCCCTCTCCCCGGCCTGGCTCGTTACTACCAGGGCTTGGGTTCTGTGGCAGCAACCTCCCCTCTGCCTGCCAAACACACATAATCGTTCTCTTTTCATTTGGGGGTAGAACAGCATGAATGTGACAGCAGGAATGAATGGTAATCATCACAGATCTCATTATATTTTTTCTCCCCCAACCTGCTTCTCTAACAAACTTCCCCATTACCGTCAAGGGTAGCACCATCCTCTCAATTACCCAGGTTAGCAACCTTGGCGACATCCCTGACTCCTGGATCTCACTTACCCCACATATCCAATCAGTTGCCAGATCTCTACGTGTTATCTCCACAGCATCTCCAGAAAATGTCCTCTTCCATCCATTCACAAGGCCACCACCTTGGTCCAGGCCCTTGTCACCTCTCACCTGGCTTATTGAAATAGCTTCTACTTGCTTGCCTTGCCTCAAGTCTCTCCCTGTGACAATCCACCCTCTATATAGCTACTCAAAGTGATTTTCCTAAAGCACAGATGTAAATTCCAATGGTCCACTATTGGGTCTATGATAAGATATTATTTTATCTTTATATTATCAACTTTTATTTTTATGAAAATTTTATAATGCAGGAGATGGATGCGAGAAAAAATAGATGCTCATAAATTTTTTAAATTAATCTTAAAATACTAGCAATGTAGTAGTACATATATAACTTATAAACAAGTATATATACACATATATGTTTTAAAACACTAGTAATATAGTAGTGAGTACAGCAGTGCTCAAACTTTTTTTTTTTTTTACTGATAGGGATTTTGTTGTCGTTCAGTTGTTTTCAGTCATGTCCAACTCTCCATGACCCCATCTGGGGTTTTTCTTGGCAAAGACACTGGAGTAGTTTGCCATTTCCTTCTCCAGTTCATTTTACAGATGAGGAAACTGAGGCAAACAGGGTGAAGTGACTTGCCCAGGGTCACTCAGCTAGGAAGTGTCTGAGGCTAGATTTGAACTCAGGAACGTGAGTCTTTCTGACTCTGGTCTTGGTGCTCTACGCACTATGGCGCCACCTAGGTGCATAGGTAAAGGGATTACCCATACTAGGAGTTCCCTACCCAGATGAATCCACAGGCTCAAATCAGAAAATATTAAAGACGTATGATCCAAAACTTCTCACTCCACCACCATACTCTGGGTCTGTTATGATTGGAGCTTTTCATCTGTTTTTACATCATTCTTCCAACTAGTGAAATAACCATCATTTCCAAAGACAAGCCTGCATGCAGACACTCGCAAGTCCTCCTTTGAAGAAAAACATGCAAGGGAGCGAAAAACTAATTTATGATCGCCATTTCAGAGAGGAAAACTGTCAAGCAAAGTGCTCATCCCGGGCATTGATTTCCTGCAGCTGTTTAAATTTGAACCGGCGGTTATATTCATGGCTCTCAGATGCCTCACCTCTCGCTCCCCCACCCCCACTTGGAAGGAAGGCGGCGGCAAGATCTTTGTTCTCTGCAGCGCCTTCCCTTGCCAGGAAATGATCCCCCGCACCCCAGCCCACCCACACACGCTGCTGGCGCCTCCACGTGTAGGGAGGGTGCTTCTTGGAAAGGTCAGACCTGGCTGTCCCGTCCCCCTGTTTCCTTCTTGCCCGACAATAGCTGTCAGTAAAAAGTGGGCTCACTTTGAAAGATGAGACAGGAAAGATGCTGATTATCGGAGACTCTCAGGCTAGATCAGAGGAGAGTCGGGACGAGGGCATCCTGAAGCTGAAAGGAAGGACGCGTCTCTGTGTTTTGTTTGACCCAGTAAAGAGAGCTCCCAGTAAGAAAACTCCCTCTAACAGTGCAGAGGATCACCTCCTCTGCAACTTAGAAATCTCAAAGAATTAGTTTAGGGTCAAGGAGAAGTTAAATGACTGGCCCTGGACCACACAGCCAGTAAGTGGCAAAACTAGGATTTGAACCCAGGTCATTCTGATTCTGAAGGCTGGTTCTCTATCTATCACACTAGGCTGCACATATATCATCATCCCCATTCTGAGTCTCAGGAAAAGCAAGTTGACTCTCCCATCTTTGCTAGAATGAATAGCCCTCCAGGCACTTTTATCCCATACATTTATTTTAAGGACCTACTAAGTGCACAGCACTGGAAATGCAAAGACAAAACATATTAGTCCCTACCTTCTTTATTTGAGAGTTAGGGGAAATATACATACACAGATAGAGTGATGGTGTGTTAAAGTGCAATGTTGTATCTAATATATGAAACTTCCAGATAGATATAACAGGATTCTAGAGAGTCTGTCAGACAGAAACTCTGACTGTCCTTCCTCGTTGTCCTCCTCCCTGGGGATCTGCCCTAATCTTATAACCAACTGGAGCCAGATGGTGACTGACAAGTTAGCCATCCTATCCTGAGGGAAAGCTACAATCTGGACAGGGGCACAGGCCAGAAGGAGAGAGAAGTAGCAAGGACCCTGAATGGGAGAGAAACAGACCATCACCCCACCCAGCCCTCTGCAAGCAGCTGTGCTCAGGATTGTGAAGAGAGTACCATGGAAACCACAGAGTGAGAGTATCAGCCATACAGGAACTCTGATCAAGCCATGCACCGGAGTGGTTTGCTCAAGGTTTGCTCAAAATGTTCTATCTGGAATCCAGAAGTCCTGGGTTTGAATCCTACCTTACTTACCTACAAGTATGTGACCCTGGGCAAGGCGCAACTTCTCTGGGCTTCTCATTTACTCATTTATAAAAGGGTTGGACTCAATGACCTCCATAGTCTCCCCCAGCTCTAAATCCATTATTCTATGGAGTTGTTTGGACTGGTGAGGCCAGCAAAGTTGATGATTCTTCATGCTTCTCCTCCTCTTTTCCCTCCTACTCACCCTTTTAAGAAGAACCCGTACCCCAATCTCTATTTCTTAAGGGTTTATTTCCCGTTTCCTTTTTATAGTAAAGGCAATTTCTCTAAGATAAATGTAGTTCATTATAGTGCTGATCTGTGTTTCATTGCTCAAATTCATCAGAAGAAAGGACATGGAAGGAAGGATTTATTAAATGCCTGCTATGTGCCAGGTACTGTGCTAAGCATTTTACAAATATCGTCTCATCTGATCCTCACAACAACCCTGGGAGGTAGGGGTTATTATTGTCCCTGTTTTACATTTGAGGAAACTGAGTCAGAGGAGAAATGATTTGCCCAGGTTCACACGGCTAAGAGGTGTCTTGCTAGTAAGTTACAGCTAGTGAGAGGTCAGATTTTGAGTCTTCCTGACTCCAGGTCCAGTGTTCTATACACTAAACCACAAAGCTGCCTCAAATGGCAGAAATGTCACTTCTGGGCTTCACTCCCTTAAGCATGACCCTAACAGCGGCCATAAGGGGAAGGAAGGTCCTGTGATTGTAAACCCTCCGAAAAAAAATCATTGGCCAGTTTTAGACATATTCAAAGAAACACAGTGGAAGGAGGGTTCCTCATCTCTCTGAGGAACTTTGGCATCAATGGAGACCTTTAGCTTGCTGCCTAACAGAAAACCATGGCATAAATTCTACATGGTGTAAAGGATAGTGCATTGTGTCTCCAGGAGGATCTGGGTTCAAGTCTTATCTCTGACACATAATGTCTGTATGTGGCAAAGTCACCTCTCAGCACCCCCAAGTGACTCACTAAGACTAAGCTTAAGAGAAGGTGCCAACCTGCACTGGTAAAGAGAGTTTCCTCTGCATCAGTGAAATCAAACCCAGTCCCAATCCCTATGTGTATTATGGTAAAGATAGAGAGATAGCAAAAGAAATGGAGATAGGTATAGATATGGATATAAATATAGATATAGGTATATATAAATATGAAGATGAATGTAGATATACATATATGTACATAAATATACATATACATACACATTTACACAAATATTATGTATGTTTACACAGTTGTATGCATATGTATACACACACCCACAGTGTTATAACCAGGAATTCTTTTATCTGGGGCAAAACTAGGTAAGCAGCTTGGTGGGGAAGGATGAGTGAAAGGGGAAGCCATGGTGGTCCAGAGGTTAGTTCATCTGTGATGCAGATGTGCTGGGAGAGGGTGTGGCCCATCACCCACAGGAGACTATGTCTCCTTGGGGGTTGATGAGGAAGTGGACCCCAGGAGCAGGCAACCCAGCAACTGAACCCTAGAGGACATGGCAATATGCTGCACTGCTCTGTCTGGCAAAGGGGCACGAGACATAATGTGTGAGTGTTGTTTATATTTTTCATTTTACTTTCTGCCCATTTTCTTAGTGAAATAGAAATAGAAATCTTGAGCATGTTTCTGAGCCCCTTAGTTACAGGGCTGCTAAGAGCAAAGTGCCCCTCAAAGCAAGCACCAGAAGATATGGGAGAATCACAGCTTCCCATGATCTTCCTTTTTCCTTTTGTCTCTTCCCTTTCAATGCTGTTGAGGCTGCCCTGTGATCTAGGGAGTTTACTCTAATGTAATGCAGCTCTCCAAGCATCACTCAAAGTGCCTGCTTCTAAAGCCAGCCGTTCCCCCTGGGAACATTTCATAACCTGGGAAGTCTGTCTGGAAGAGTCAGCCATGATCATTCCTCATTCAATCAGCCTCCCTCTGCCAGCCACCAGACAAGGAAAAGGGGCAAGAAATGCACCCTGGATGGCAGGGAGAGGAAAGCAGGGTGAGGGTTAAGAGAGACAGACAGAGAAAGAGAGAGAGAAGGAGGAAAGAGAGAGAGGGAAGAGTATGTCAGAGGGGGAGACAAAGGGAAGAGAAATAAAAGGGAAGAGAGAGGGGCATGGAGGGAAAGAAAGAGGAGAAAGGGAAGGAGGAAAGAGAGCAAGGGAAGAGCCAGTCAGAGGGAGACACAGGAGGAAGAGAAAGAGAGGGAGAAATAGAGGAGGGAGGGAGAGAGAAAGGAGAAGAAAGAGGAAGAGGAGGAGAAAAGGGAGGGAGGAAGAGCGAACAGTGCTGGGTATTAGTAACAGCTGTCATTTACATAGGACTTTTAAGATTTAAAAAGCTGAGCTTTGAAGGAAGCTAGGGATTCTAAGAAGTGCAGGTGAAAAGAGAAGGCATTCCAGGCATGGGGGACAGCCAAGGCAAAAGCACTGAGATGGGAGACGAGCTTCCTGTATGAGGAACAGTAGCAAGGCCAAATTGGACACACAATCTCAACAACCGCATCCAATCTTCCACCCCATCCCTCAGCCTGTAGTTCCTAGCAATGTGTGCTGTTTAAAAGCCCAGTCAGTCTATTTAATCTGGCAAGTGACAGCTTAAGGAACCCTCTTATGGACAGAGAAGGATAGTTAAGGCTCATTTGGCTGGTCAATTAGGTTGGCTGTGAGAATCACATCATTGTGGTTTGTTTGGTCATTTCGGTCACGTCCAATTCTTCGTGACCCCGTTTGGGGTTTTCTTGGCAAAGATACTGGAGTGGTTTGTCATTTCCTTCTCCAGATCATTTGACAAATAAGGAAACTGAGGCAAACAGAGTTAAGTGATTCGCCCAGGGTCACACAGTCACTAAGTGTCTAAGGTCACATTTGAACTCAGGTCTTCCTGGCTCCAGCCTCAGCGCTGTGTCCACTGCACCACCCGGCTGCCCAGAAGATCACATCGCAATTCAACAAATATTTGTTAAGCTAAATGTACTAGCCCGTAGGGGAGACATAAGAACAGAATAAGACTCAGTTCCTACCCTCAAAGAACTTATAGTATAACGGGACCCAAAGGAGAGAGAAAGGCCAAGGTCTGCGAAACAGTAAGCCAATTCCACCTCGGTCTGTACAATGTGAAAGGTCTGGTGCTGGGTCCTGCGTGGGATCCAGAGACAAATCAGACCCTTTGAGAACTTACAGGCCGGGGGGGGGGAACAAAACTGTAAGCACCAGATGTTTGCCTAAAACAATTAAGTATACCTCAGGTCTTTATCAGCTGAACCCTACTTTAAATGCACAAAGGACCCCGGTGGCATATAAACATAATAACTACCACTTCTATGGCCTCCTCCGTCAGATTCTGTGCTGAGCATCTTACAAATATCATCTCATTTGGCTCTCATGATACCCTGGGAGGGAGGTGTTGTCTTTATATCCATTTTACAGATGAGGAAACTGAGGTAAACAGAGGTGAAGTGACTTGCCCAAGGTCACACAGTGTCTGAAGCAGGGTTTGAACTCAAGTCTTCCTGACTCTCTCTATCCACTTCACCACCCAGCTATATATCCTTTTGTATAGTGAAGAATTAACCCCAGGCGGCTAAGTGGCAGGAGTCGGGAAGACCTGTGTTCAGACCTTGCCTCAGACACATAACTAGCTGTGCGATACTCATCAAATCACTTAACACCTATCTGCCTCAGTTTCTTCATCTGGAAAAAATGGAAATAACAGTAATACTGTGCCTGCTTCCCAAGGCTGTTGTGAGGATCGGATGTGATAATTTACGTGAAGTGTTTTTTCGAATCTTAAAATGCAACATAAACACGATTTATTCTTGTTGGTTTTATTTGTTTACTTTGCCAGCTTGAGGTTTGGGGCTATTGGATTCTCTTAAAGTGGAGCCCTTCTGTAAGAAGTCTGCTCCCTCTCCTATGGGGAGGCGTTTGCCTTTCAGGAAAGAGTCCTGGATCTGGGTTGGAAAGCCGGCGAGTCGCAGAGCTTGGCTTTTCCCCTCACTAGTGCGGTTCCCTTGAGCAAATTGGATCCTATTCAGCATCTACATGTTCAGCGTCTGCTAAATCCAAGAATCCGGGACTTAAAGTTGGAAAGGCCCTCAGAGACTCCTAGTCCAGCCTTGCCTCGTCATGGATGAGCAGGTGGAGATCCGGTGAAGGGACCTGCCCAAGATCACCCAGGTAGAAAGTGCCAGAGGCAAGTTTGACACTCGAGTCCTCGGATTCTAAGCCCTGTGGACAATTTCCATTGCATCATGCCGTTGTGTCAGGTGCTGGGGATACAAAAATAAAGTGAAAAACAATCCTTCAGTGTCCTGTTCTGTAAAATGGTGGGGTTGGACTTGGTGATCTCTTTCTGGCTCTAAATCTGTGAAGTGCAGAGGCGTGTTCAAGAGAGGCATGTGAGGGCCTGTGTTCTCAACCAAAATTCAACCAGAAACCAACTCCTCACCAGAGCCTTCCTGAGTGAACTGAACAAAATATGGATTCAGCCTTCCCCAATTTATAAGAGACAGACAGACAAAGAAGGAGAGAGAGAGAGAGAGAGAGAGAGAGAGAGAGAGAGAGGAGAGAGGGAGAGAGAGAGAGAGAGGGAGGGAGAAGAGAAAGCAGAGAGAAATATACACAGTTATATTTATATGATATATACATATTATAGGCATATATAGTGGTGAGGACACTAAAATAGAATGAAAAACAGTCCCTTTTAATATATTATATATTATATATATATTAACTTTGTATATTATATTATTCTATGTTATATATATTATATATGTAGTGCTGAGGATAAGATGAAAAAACAGTCCCTTTTATATTCATATATACATATGTGCATGTATTATATACATATTTAAGCTTGCTTATATAATATATATATAATCTACAGTGCTAGAGATGCTAAGATAAAAAGAAAAGCCTCATATATGTGTGTCTGTATTTTATATTTATGTATGATATTTATTATATACATATATAGTGCTAGGAATCCTAAGATAAAATAAAAACCAGCACCTTTTCATATATGTTTGTATATTTTATATATTTTATGTTTATTTCTATATACTATATATTATATATAGTACTGAGATATTAAGATAACATTTAAAACAGTCCTTTTTCTTTTATATACATATGCGTGTATACATGTATGTATGTGTGTGTATATATACATATATATGTTAACTCATTTGGTCATCACAATAACCTTGTGAGTTGGGTGCTAACATTACCATCCCCATTTCACAGGAGAAAAAACTAAGGCCCAGAGAGATTAGGTGACTTGCCCAGGGTCACTCAGTATCTGAAGCAGGTTTTTAACTCAGATGTTCCTGTATCCAAGACCACTACCTAGCTACCTTCCTGATCCACGGCAGAACATTCTATATACACACTGACCCTCATTCTCATCCTCTTGCCCACCACCCCTCAGCTATAAGTTCCTTCAAGATAGGGAGTGTATTTTTTCTCCATGACCCAAAATACCTGTTATTTTGATCAATAAAGACAAACCGTAGGTTAGTTCATAGGAAAACAAATCAGAGTAATAAATGGTCAGGAAACTATCAGGAGGTTGGAAAAGGAACAGGGTGGGGGAGGGTAAGGAGCAGAAGAGGAAGAGAGGCAGGAGCAAGTCAGGGTGCCAGAGGAAACAGAAGGAAAGACTCTAAATCACAGAATTCCAGGGTTGGACAGAGCCTCAGAAGCCACTCAGGCCAACCCAGACTTCATCATCATCTTAAATGACTGAAACGCTGGTCTCTCTGCAGTAATGGATCACTGTATGACCAGATAAGATCTATAATTAATTATTCAAATGCTTTATGGCAGTGCATGAATTACAAGCAACGCACTTCCCCAGCTTCCTTTCAAATGTTAGCCTGGGCCCACCTTTCAATCAGGATGGTTTCATGATTTCTTCCCGACTCCATTCAACATCACCTGAATAGCTGGGAGGAAGCAAATGGGAAGAATAATGCTGGGTTGGAATCTGGTGAGGCATGATGAGCATTAGGACAAGGAAAATGGGGATTTAAGGAAAGAGGATCTTTTGGAGATAAACTGGTTCACCAAGAGGTCAAGACTGGGAAGAGAAAAGAGCATAGCCAGGGCAGGAGTGATGGTCTAGGATAGCGCCAGGGAATGGAGGGACTGGCAGTGACAGTGAAAGTAAAGAGGGAGGGAGAGAGTGGGGAAAGCAGGAGGGAGGCAATTCAGAACTTAAGATGTAACAAATTAATTTCAAAAGATTTCAAAGGACAAAAAAAAATTTAATTTTAAAGAAGGTTCAGTTAGGAAGAGTCAAGCATAGGGAGAAACAGAAAGCTTAAAGACAGTGATCCCATAGAGGAAATTCAGAGTTCTTGATCATGGAAATGGAACCCTTGTGGGGACGGCAAGGTCATGGCTATGGCCGTCCCTGAGCGTAGGCTGGAGTGGAGACGTCAGTAGTGTGAATTAAGTAGATTGAGGAACTGGGAGGTTCGGATTTTAAAGGAACATCAACGTGTATGTTGAATGAAAGATGAGGTGGGAAGGGTGGAAAGGGAGGGAGGCAAAGAGGAAAAGCCCAAAGAGTCAGGTGCAGTGCCAGGTTAGAGGTGAGTATTGCTGGTCTATAGGGCATTCCCCAGGATGGAAGGGGCAAAGGAAAATGGGATCTAGGAACTGAACTCACTGAGAAATGAGGGGTTTGGTAAATACTAGCTATGAGAGTCTGGATTGGCTGATAAATTTAGATTGAAAGAACCTCAAAGGAGATGTGAGTGACGATGGAAGAAGGAGAATCTGGTAGTGGCAATAAAAAACAATGCTCCTATGATCCCTGGATAGTTGTCATGAGTTCTGTTGACAGAACAGTGGCCTATAGTGAGTCTCCAGCCCCCTAGCTCCTACAAAGTCAAGGTTTCCTTAAGAGTCAGCAAATCTAGCTTGGCCAGAGGTGGGGCAACCCTCAACTACACCTTGGTGGAATCTTTCCTGTCTCTAGGCCCACCCAGCTCTCCATCTATTGCCTCCTTACACTAAAAGTACAAGATCTCCTGGCAGCAGAATGGATAGAGCCCTAGACCTGGAGTGGGGAAGACATAAGTTCCAATCCTGCTTCAGACATTTATTAATTGTATGTCCCTAGGCAAGTCACTTAACAACTCCCAGTCTTTTTTTTCTCTTCTATAAAATGAGGATAACATAGAACACAATTTACAGGCTCACTGGGGGATCAAATGAGACAATACATATAAAGTGCTTTGCAAACCTTAAAACACTATAGAAATATGACTTATATAAATAGCATATTTTCCCTCACATTTCTTGCTCTTAGCATTTGCTTTGTCTACAAAAGGACAAAACAGCAGGACTCCAGACAGGGAGTCCATCCACCGTGATGCTCTGGGGAGCGGTTTATCCACAGAGCCAAGGGTTAGCACAGCTCCGAGGAGAAAACATCTTTTATAATCAACATTACTTTCCCCCCTAAAGCCTCAACAACCTTTAGAAAGCCTCACTCCTTGATAGGTTATTATGGAAGTCCCTCCCGCACAGCTTCTGAGTACCATTCTTCACATCACTGACGGCCGAATGCAATAAAACCCTGAGCCCTGGTAATGGGAGGCCACGAAGATGGGCCAGTGGAGCATTTCCTCTGTCTACTGGCTCCCTGTCTCCCTCAGCCTTTTTCATTTTACAGCTTCGTGGATGGCGCCGAGGGAATAAAACTAAACTGCTTCTCAGATGTGTAGACAGGAAGGAATACAGAATGTTTCAGCATCTTGAGGCTTGCACACAACAAGGCTTTTGCCAAGTGGTGATGTCCAACCCAGTCAGAAAGGCTGCCTCTGTCCCTTAGACATGCTAAGTACCCTCAAGAGTGATCTCCCCATTCCTGAAGATTGAGATGCTTTTTTAAAAATTGGGGGGGTCTTTTGTTTTTACATCTCCTTCATTTCCAAATATATCTCTGCTCCCCTCCCCTCCAACTAGAAATGCATCTTTGATGGCATAATTTTTTTAAGAGGGGGGAAATTTTCAAATAAAGAGGGGGTAAGCAATTAAGTAAAAGTTAACTATAGTAAGGAGTAATCTGTTAACAAAACACACATAAAAAGTGTCTTCTCTCTGTCATCTCTTTAGCATGAGAGTTCTTTACCTGGGTCCGCGAACTTGGTTGAGAAAAACAATGCATCTGTATTTAGTTTCCTTTGTAATCCTGTGTGCTTTCTTTTATTCAGTTAAAGACATGATTCTAAGAAAGGGCCCTTAGGCTTCATCATATTGCTTGCCAAAGGGGTCCATGACACCAAAAAAGTGAGGAACTCCTGCTTTGGAATGATGGAGTTCTATGATTGAATCTGAGGAGTAACTGGCCATTGACTGGGCGAAGACTGGCCATGTCCCTTGGAGGCCTTTAAAAAGGTTGAACCTGGAAAATTTGAGTTTTAAACACAGTTATAACACATCCAGCAGGAAGCTGAGACAAACATTCTCTATGGAAACATGGACTGGAAGCAGGAAAATCAACCAAGAGTCTACTGCATAGTCCAAGTCTGAGATGATAAAGGCCTACACATGGATGGTCTCAGTGTAAAGGATTCCAATACAAGAAATGTTAACGAAAAAAGAAATAACTGACCTTGGCAACTGATTAGATATGGGAGGAGGAGGAAGGTGAGAGTTAGGATTCAAGGATGGCACCTAGATTTGTAGTGGGGGACCTGAGTTCAAATTCTATTTCTGCCACTTGGTACAACTTCAGGAGCTGTTTCCTCATCTGCAAAATGAACAGGTCAGATAAAATGATCTCTAAGTCCTAAGTCCTGTGAGCCTAAATCCTTACTTGGGAAGACCCTTCTTGGCCAGCCTTTTTGTGTGTAGACCATGCCAATGTGGGACCCTAAACCAGAGTGAGAAATTGCCAGGTCTTTGTACAGGAAATGCAAACAAAACCCACATCTACCTCCTAACAAAGTATCATCTCTCACTTCTTCAGGAAAGCTATTTGGAGAATAAATATAAGGTTTATTTATTCTAGGAAATCATGAGCTACAAACAAATAGAAACTGGATCAATCCAACGTAAATTAGTTAGAAATCCATGGAGTCACCCGATCCTAGAATCTCAGTTAGAAGTGATCTCATTGGCTACTGAGACCAATTCATACCTCAGCAAGAATCTCTGTGGCTCTGTAATATCAACTAAGGTGGGACTTTCTTACTGTTTCAAAATGATTAATTGAGTGTCTTTGATTGAGCCTTACTAGGTGCAAAGCCCCAGGACCAAACCCCTATCTACTAGGTGCTTAAGCCTATGTGGGCGTGAAGCCCCCAGGGTCCTAAGAGGAGTTGCTAAAACCAGAGCCAATAGTAGGAGCCTGAGTTCTGGTCACTCAGATAACATTTGATGACAGCTAAAGAGTGTATAAAAAGCAAGAATAGAGCTATTTGCAAGAGGCTTTCATTCCTGGAAGCGCAGGACTCTGGGCAGCCTATTTAAGAGCCTCCCGGCTGAACTCAGACGTTGATGGTTTCTCAGTTAACTATGATTGTATTTCGTCCGTTTATAATGTATGTTTGTAATTTGTTTGTATTTGCTCTGAAGTTCAGGGTGCTGGCTTTTTCCCCTGAACTAAGTGAATGATATATGTATGGGTTGGATTAAAGTAAGATTGTTAACCCCTTAATGTTGCTTTCCTTAGTAAAGCAGATCAAATGAACCTGTGTTGGCAGCTTTCTGTGTGCTGGTTGTTGGTGGGTCTTACACCCCTACAGCAGCTGCTAGCAGATTGTTGCAACAGGCTCCCACCCACATCATTCCCCAACAGTGGCTATCCAGCTTTTGTTTAAGGACCCTGATAGAGGAGGAAACTTACTCCATCCCAAAGTAGCCCATTTCACTCTTGGATAGCAGTCACTATTAGGAAATTTTTCCTTTCATCAAGTCTATATATGACTATCTGAAAATTCCTCCCATTGTTCCTAGTTTGGTTAATTCCTCCCTTTTGGAGGACCAATTATAACAAGTCTAATCCCTCTTCCCTATGACATCCTCTCAAAAACCTGAGGACAACTGTCACATACCCCCTAAGACTTCTCTTCACCCAACTGAAAACACCCTCATTTTCTCAGCCAGCTATGCTAACCCTAGAATCATACACCTGTCCCAGCAAGGTCAAGGTCACCCAAGCAGTAAGTGCCCAAGCCAGGGTTCCAATCAAGGTCCTCAGACTCTAAATTCAATCCACTTTTCACCTTATTCTGCCCTTCTCCAGAGGGACTTCTGAGCAGAGCTAGGCAGGTAGTGGGTGCTCCCTTGGCATTCAGTAATGGTTGATGAGTAGTGGTGTGCCCTCAGAATAAACATAACTTACAATTATGCAGGCCTTCAGGCAAAAGATTTCCAGCCTAGTTTGGAGATGCTCAGCAAATCCATCACGTAGCTAGGGTTTTTTTTTACCTTAACCCAAGAAATTATTAGGGAGCATATTTCAATTTCCACAACTCTTCTTGCCTCCAGAGAAGTTCCTGTTGCCAAAGGTAATCCATCTGGTACCCATTCCGTCCCCCAGTCCTGGCAGCACATCTTTGATGCGTGGAAGTCAGCCAACTGTCCAGGAGGCCCCAGTGGACCTGGATTTAGTCAACACAAGGGAGGAAAAGAGAAATGGAGATAGAGATACAGCAAAGAGGCCAGGGATAAGAAGGAGTTCGCTTTCTTTATGCTGACAATAGGCAAGGATAATGAGAGGCATCAGCCTGCTTTAATCATCCTTACAACTCAGGGATCATCAATAGAGAGTGGGTAGTAGATCAGGCAAATGGCCAGAAATTCAGAAGGGGGTGGTTTGGGCTAAGGTGACATATTAATATGACAAGATGTCCCTGGTTTCAAGGTAGTCAATATTTAAAGCTTAAGCTTATTAAACCTGTCTAGGAGATCACTGGCAAACCTCCTTAGGTCCCATTTCACTGTAATTACCAGATAAGATGAAATAAAAGAGGTTGGCAAATACTGCCATCAGGCTATAATATTGTCCATCCACTGACCTCCAGAGCAGATATTTGCCCTCTGAGCAATGGTCGCACAAAAGGATAAACCAATATGATCATGGACAAGAAGCAACCTCCCCAAAACTTAGCATCCCAGGATTTAGAGCTAGAAAGGACTTCAGAGATAGTCTAGGCTTCCATTTTACAGATGAGAAGACTGAGGCCCAGAGAGAAGGTTCCTTACACCCAGTAAGTAGAACTGGAATTGGGACCCAGGTCATCTAGTCAACTGTTGTGCACTGGTTCCAACCCTCCCCTCACCCACCTTCCCTTCACCTCAGAGAGTTTCTCCTCCAAGCTAGCCATACCATCCATAGCGCTCCTAGCTTCCCTCTGTCTCATGCAGAGGTCTGCCAAACTGACCCATCAACTTCTCCATCCACTTAGCTCGTCATTGAGGACAAATCAGAGAGACAATATGCTGTGTGAAAGTGGGAAGGGCATGGAGTCAGGAGAGGTTAAATCTCGCCTTCGGCACTCATCAACTACAGCATCCTCTGTTCTAATAACTACTACTGATAAACACATAGAGCAATATGTGCATATATAATAATATAAAGAAATATATAATACTGAGGCAACTAGGTGGCATGATAGATAGAGCACTGGGCCTGGAGTCAGAAAGAGCAGAGTTCGAATCTGACCTCAGACACTGACTAGCTGTATGACCCTGGGCAAGTCACCTAACCTCTACCTGCATAAAACTAGAGAAGGAAATAGCCAGCTGCTTCATTATCTTTGCCGAGAAAACCCCATGGACAATATTTTTTTAAAAATGCTAAAACATGTAACATTGAAAGATGAGGCTTTCAGGTCAGAAGGGCCTGGCATGCTATGGTACATGGGGGCACAAAGAGGTGGACATGAATAAATGATTAAACAACATAATATGTAACAATAACTAATAACAGGCATACATAAGTTATATGTTATATAGAATATAGACATAATATAACAGCTACATATAAGAACTAATTTTAATAAGCATGTATACCAATATAGATAATTATATAACTATATAATAATATATGCATAAAATTATATAATAGCTTTTTATATTTAATAATAAGCACATATCTGATATAACTAATTTGCATGACAATATATGCATATATAATGATATAGATTATTATAATTAGTAAGCATATATAACAATATGCGTCTAATAATATATAATAACTAGCTACAATAACTAATAAGCATTATTTACATGGCACTTTAAGATTTGTGAAACATTTTACAAATATTATTTCATTCCTTCCTCACAACAGCCTTGGGAAGTAGGCGCTATTATGATCCCAATTTTACGGATGGGGTTAAGTGGATTGTCATTTTCCAACCAATAATTTACTTGACATCAGTGCAGGTCTGCAGCTATTTTGCTATGATTCTCCTTAGAGAATTATGTGTTGGAAGGAGTTGGGGCTTGAACCCTGGCCTTCCTTATTCCAAGGCTGGCCCTCTCTATGCCCTATGTCAAGCTCCCACTTTAAATGTTGTTAGCGTTATCATGATTAGGACCAGCCTCGAATGTTTGACATGGTTTTCTGAGCCCCATTCTTGGCCCCAAGTTGCCCTGGTAGTTGGCATAGATGGTGCTATTAAAAATAGGATCCATTCTTTCCACTGTTGACAAAAACACGCCAATTTATTTCTTCTCTCAAGTCAATAGCATTAGCCCGCGGCAACCAAGAAATTATGCAGAGTGGGAAGAATGCAGTAATGAAATTACAGATGCCATTTCAAAAGGGTGCCTGATCAATAAGAAATAACGCTGTGCTGGTATTTTAGTCAACATTGTGTTCTCTGGGTGGAAGAAGAGGAGCAAAACAAACAGAAGACTCTGCTATTAGGGACGCCGTGCTTCTGGCTTCAAATTTGCTGTGCCTGCCAGCCCTCCCTTCCCAGCGCCCTATCCAGGCTCCTTCCCATGTCTAAGGGTGTGCTGGCAAATGTTTAACAACCAGCTTGGGGCGGGGGGTGGGGGGGGGCGGTCGGGATGAAATGTACACAGGGCTCACTTTTAATCTGCATAACATTTTCTTCACCATTTTCATATGTCTAGAGTCAACAAAACAATAAATCAAGCCTCGATTTGTGGTTTAGCTGATTTCAGAGGTGTAAATGCAAGCAATGAAAATTTAACAATTGGGCTAGCCCCTTTAAGCTGGCATCAGCCCGCCCCAACATGTATCCCAGCCCTTTCATTAGCCATCAACCATGCCCGGCCTCCTCATCCTCTCTTCTGAGTCAGTCATCTTGAGGACAGAGAAGCTCAAAAATTACAGAATGTTGGGGTTGAAAGGGGCCTCAGACCTGCCACTTCCACCCCTTTGCTCCTTGCTCTGCACCCCCCCACCCCAGGGTGACGAGGAGAGCATCCAGGGGAAAATACAGAAGATGGTAAAGGAGATATGAGAGCCAGCTAAAGGAACTGGGAATGTTTAGCCTGAAAAAAAAGATTTGAAAAAATACAGGGAAAACGTAGGCTGCCTTAAGGTATTTGAACTTGACAGCTGTGTTTTAGAGATAGGACCATTAATAGTCTTAACCTTGGATCCTATGAGTTTTTTAAGTGTACAACAACTACATTTCAATATAATTGGCTTCCTTTGTAATCCTGTGTGTTTTATTTTATGCATTTTAAAATGTGATTTTTAAAAAATTCATTTATATTTTATTTTTTCTCCCCAATTACATGTAAAAACAATTTTTAACATTTTTAAAGTTTTGAATTCCAAATTCTATCCCTCCCCTCTCCTGTCCCTGAGATCGTAGGCAATTTGATATAGGTTATACATGCACAATCATGTAAAACATTTCCATATTAGTCATAAAACATGATTCTGAGAAGGGGTCCATAAGCTTCACCAGACTGCCTGTCAAAAGCGTGCAGGACACAGAAAACGTTGAGAACCCCTGGACCAAAGTACCTCTTTGTCAGTTTCCTTCCAGCTCAGAGATAAAGGGATTTTGCTTAACTGCCAGCTTCCCTAATAATACAAGGCAAACCAGGAGAGCTGTCCCAACACAGAGACCGCCTAGGCCAACAAATTCATCTCCTCCTGAAAAGTACTTAGAAAACCACTAGATTTCCAGAATTGATATGATAACAGGGTTCGCCATGCCTGTTTGTGGAGACTGAGAAACATGCCAAGGAAGGAAGGGCTTTATTGAAGGAGAAACAGGAGCTCGGTTATCTCCAAGACAATCCATTCCTGACCTAAGAGTGCAAGGAAAACCATCCCATCTGCTCACAATTTCCATCTCCAAATGGTGCATGCCATCTCTAAAGCAAGTAAAACCTGAGCTCACCCAGGAAGGATTGCTCTCGAAGGTGAAACTGATCAAAAAGGAAATTGATGGCTGCTCAGAAATCCAACAGCTTACAGGGACAGATGCCTCCAAACACAATCTTTGAGCGAGGATTCAATATAAAAAAACTACTAAAATGAAGTTGTCTTGTTTTATATTTTGTATTTTATTAACCTCCCTAATCTAGACAGTGTTCCCTTTGAGGACCAAGCTGCTGATAACAGAGTGAAATCTCCAAATATATCTGGGAGAAGTATGCATATGGTTAGTCTTCCCTCCCATCTTCTACTGTTTTCTGAGCCCTTTTAGTTCCAAGGGCCACAGTCTACCATTAGGGTGACCCGCAGCACCCACAGTTTGGAAGATCTGACTTGAATTCAGCAAAGGCACAGGAGTCTCAATGGTTTGCCCAGCCCCCACCCAACCCCTACAAGATATCAAGACTCACTCTTCAAATAGACCTAGAACACTCTGTGCCATCTCTGCTCTGCCCTTTTGGGATTACAGAATCATAGATTGGTAACAGGAAAGAACTTTAAGGGTCATCTAGTCTAACCCCTTCATTTTTACAGATGAAGAAACTGAGGCCCAGAGAAGTGATTTAACTAAGGTCACACAGACAGTAAGTGGCAGTCAGGATTCACACTCAGCACCCACTCCTGGTTCAATACTCTTTGTACTGCATTGCCTGCCTTACTATACTTAATCCATGAACACACCACCTGCTCCCCCCCTCCCAACTCCAGAACCTGAGACTCTTAAAGGCAGGGATTGTTTTTTTGTTGTTGTTGTTGTTGCTGTATCTGTATGTTTGTATGCTTTAGACATAGAATATGTTTAATAAATGCTTGTTGAAATATACACAATGACCGGAATAATGTAAATAGGAAAAAATGCTGTAAAATAGGTGTCCTGCCCTCTTAGCTTCTGTGGCTTCTTTTAAGCCTCAGCTCAAGTACCAACTTTTGCAGGAGGTCCTTCCTAGACTTCCCACTTGCTAGTGTCTTCCCCTTTCAGATTGCCTTCCACCTATTCTGTATATATCTTATACATACCAATTTACATACACATTGTCTCCTTCCTTATAATGTAACCTCCTCAAGGGCAGGGACTGTTTTTGCTCTCTTTATATCCTTAGAATTTAGCACAGTGCCTTAGGACTGACTGACTGACCAACTGATGAATTTTTATGACCAGTTTTGGTCCAAGGAAACAAATGATACAACCCTTCAATGCTCTTCCCTCCTCTCTATAGACATGGGGAGACCACATGTTGAAAAGCATTGCAAATGCTCTCAGACATGGTCACTATATAGTTGGTTTTGCTTAATTGCTTTGCTTTCTCACCAAGGTATATAGTCAGCCAGTCAACAAACATTTATTAAGCACCTACTATGTGCCATGCACTGTGCTAAGCTCTGAGAATATAAACATGAAAGATAGTCCCTGCCCTCAAGGTATTCATAATTCAATAGAGGAAGATAAGACACAAAAGGAAATGGAAAAGAGGCAAGGGGACAGCAAGGGAGGGAAGTTATCCATATGGGGACGTGATGGGGAGCAGAGTGCACCCAGAAGAGTGCAACTGGGAGGTAAATGAAAGGATGGCTGGCTGGGACTCCCTCCATGAATGGAGGTTCTGGGAGAAGCTTTCCAGCTTCCAATTAGAGAGGCCCCAGGGGCAGAGGGTACTAACGAGGCTGACTTCCAGGATTGATGAAGTTCCTGGGACATGATGGAAAAGTTTAAAGGAATCCAACCCAATAGGAAATCACTGTGGTCTAAAAATAAGACATCAATAAAACATTTGAAGTTTCATGGATTCAGAGTCAGAGAACCTAGGTTCGAATTCCAGCTCTGACACTTACAACCTGTTATGACCCCATGTGAACCTTGACTTTCTGTGGGCCCAATTTTCCTTATCTGTAAAATGAGGGTCATTGGACTAGAAAACCTCTAAGCTCCCTTCTAGCTGTCACACGACCTCATGAGTCAACAAGACCATCTAGTGTGATAGCCCTCATTTACAGATGAGGGAACGGAGGGCAGGTGGAGTTAGTGACTTGTCTGAGATCACACAGGTAATAAGTGATAAAACCAGGATTTGAATCCAGTTCCTCTGACTCCAGAGCAATACTGTTTCTATTATACTACCTTGCCTCTACTTTATAGAATCACACAACCTCAGCATTTGAAAGGATCTTGAACACTCTTGTCATGCAACCAAGTTATACCATCAACTAATCCAAATCTCTCCACCTTGTCAATCAGTCAGTAAACAGTAAGAACCTACTATGTGCCAGGCACTGTGCTAAGCACTGGGGATACAAAAAGAGATGAAAGACAGTCCCTGCCCTAGCTTACAATCTAATGGGGGATACAAGATGTAAACAGATGCATACAAAGCAAGCTATATACAGAATAAAAGAGGAAATGATTAACAGAAGGAAGCCACCAGAATTAAGAGGGATATTCATAACATAAGATGTTATATTTGCAAGAAGAGATCCCAGAGAACATTTAGTCTAACCTCCTGATTTTACAGATAAGGAAATTGATGGCATATAAGGTCATATAGTTAGCAAATGGCAGAACCAGGATTTGAACTCAGGTCCTCTGACTCCAAATCAGGTATTGTTTCTGCTGCCATGTAAACGAATCTTGGAAGTGGTAAGAGAGAAAGACAAAAATGAAATACTCCCTGCGCTCATTCTACCTTCCTCCTCTGTATATCAGCCTGTCTGGTTTCCTGCATTCCACCTCTGCTTTCTCTACCAGCACTCACTCACTCCCACCAGGGTAACCAGGAACGCCTTGATGGATGACAGTCTACACTTTGGGCCCAGGGGATTCAACAAGGATTCATGATTCCAGAAAATAAACCTCCCCAGAAGATGCTCAGCAGTCGCTCATGAAATTGCCAGTTGGGCTGGCACTCTGCTCCCCTGGGGGCCATCTAGAGAAAGGAAACCTTAAATTGTTATGATGCATTTGGAATTTGGACATTAGTGGTTTCCAATGTTTATTTCATTAGTGCTTCTGGGAGCCCATCAGAAAAGCATTAGCATTTCTTTTTGTTTAGGGAAAAGAGCATTGAGATGAGGAAGACTTTTCCAAACCACAGACAGAGTCATAGACCCAGCCAGAATCTGTGAAGTAGCATCCCAAAGAGGGCCCTGAGAAATGGACAGGTAAAGGCAGAAATGTATCTGAATACTGGAGCCCTTCAGGGAGATGATATCTGGCCTATCAATCAGAGCTTCTAGAACCAACTCATTCAATCCTCCTGTTCAATTTAACAAATATTTGTTAAATACTTACTATGTACAGGGCACTGTGGTAGGTACCAGGGAGACATAGACAAAAATTAAACAGCCCCTAGCCTCAATGATCCTACATTCTACTGGGATGGGAAGGGGGCAGGGAGTAGTACATACATAGAAAAGTAAATACAAAATATGTAATTTCTAGAGGGAGGATGCTACCAATTTGGGAAATCATGATATGCTTCCTGAAGGAGCTGCCACTGCAGAAGAGATTTGGGGAAGCAAAAGTAAAGAAAAAGTGGGACAGTGATTATAATCCAGCAAAGGAGACAAAAAGAAGAGGTCAGCAGGTATAAGGACCATCAGGAGAGATCACTATCAGGAAAACCCAGGAATAAGAGGTGTCTATCCTAGAAGGAGGAGAAAGTTCAGAGTGTCACATATTTCAGAGAAGTCAAAAGGATGAGAGAAAAGGACATCAGATTTGGCATTTAAGAGATCACTAATAAACATGGTCCACTAGTTTGGACACACATAACTCAGATGCGTCAAGTGAGTACACTGAGCTAAAAAAAAAGAAGAGGAGGGGAAGGAAGGATATGGGACACTATGGAACCAATCAGTCAGTTGGCAAGTATTGGGTGAAGCTTGGCCATATGTGAACTGGAAGCAACAGCCAGGACCATATCATATATTTCTACTCCAGTTCCTTCAACACAGAGCCTAGTCCTGGGCAGCTAGAAGAAACTTGATGAACACAGAATGCCAGAATCTTGGAGTTAGAAGGGATACTCAGGGGCTATCTACTCCAAACCCTTCTATACCACCCCTATCAAATGGTCAGCCAGCCTCTGCTTTAAGACCTCCAGGGAGGGGAAACCCATCACCTCTGGAGCTAGAGACACTACATTCTTTGGGGTGGATCAACCAGGAAGATTTTTCTCTTGCATCAAGACCATTGCAACTTCAGTACATTGTTCTTATTACACACACACACACGTACGCACGCACACACATATACACACACGCACACCTCACCCAGCCAGATTAAATAAATCTAATCTCACTTCTGGGTGTCAGCCCCATAAATACTTGAAAATGACTCTTGTGTGCATCTTCAGTCTTCTCCTAGCCAGGCAAATATTCCCAGGTCCTTTAACTGATCTTCATATAGCAGGAATTCAAACTTCCTCGCCATTCTTGTAATGGATAGATAGATAGACAGACAAATAGATAGATACATAGATACATAGATAGATAGATGTATAAGTAGGTAGGCAGATAGATATGTAGACAGACAGACAGACAGGTAGATAGATAGATAGATAGATAGATAGATAGATAGATAGATAGATAGATAGATAGAAGGATAGACAAGGAGATAGATAGATAGACAGGTAGATACATAGATAGATAGATGTAGAAGTAGGTAGGCAGATAGATATGTAGACAGAGACAGACAGACAGGTAGATAGATAGATAGATAGATAGATAGATAGAGAAATAGAGACATAGAGAGATAGAGAGATGTAGATATTAATAGATGGGTAGATAGATAAATGGATAGGTGAATGTAGGAAGGGATTGACAAATGAAACCAACTGGTGATGGGAAGAAGTAAGCCATGGTGTCTCCCATCTCCCTCTGCTCATCCAAACATGCAGAAACAAGTCTTAGGAGAAGGGAGAAGAGCAAAGAGAAAGCAAATGTAAGGAGCCTAGGGTGGGATGAATTGGGCAATGATCCACATTATTCACAGAAGAAAACCTGCTATTAGGGAGGAAGAAAAGCACATTTTGTGCTTGAGAACCTCGAGATGTCCTGTCAACACAGATCAAATTTTCAGGATAAATACTGCATCTCCGCAGCACTTTGGTTCCCCCTATTGTGAATTCCGAGGAATGCTTAGACTCCGTTCCCTCCATCTACTTCAAGTATTTAAAGGTCCATCTTGAGGAAGAAGAATCAGCCCTATATTTTTTTTTGCTGTGCTCCAGAAGGCAGAAGTAGATAGAAAGGCCAAAGATGCGACTGTATGTTTTATGTATGAAAAAAATAAACTTCCTGACAATTAGAGCTGTCCAAAAGTGGGCTGGGGGATTTCCCCTCATTTGAGGTCTTCAAGCACAAGCTGAATGATGACTTCTCAGGAATCTTGTAGAGAGAATCCTTGTTCATGTACAGTTTGGACCAGCTGGTCTGGAGAGCAGCAACCTGGAACTGTGAAGAGAGTGCTGGAATTGGAGTCAGAGGACCAGGGTTCAAATCCTGTCTCTGATACTTCTTGCCTGTGTAGCCTTAGACAAGTCACTTCATTTTCCTCATCGGTAAAGTGAAGGGGTCTGAATACATAGACCCTTGGGTTCCTTCCAGCTCAGATTCTATGGCTAGATATGGAAGCAGCTTCATCATCCCGCTGTGGGCCACTAGATGATATACATCCAGAAACCCAGAGAGACCTCAGAGGCCAGCTAGTCCAATATCCCCATTTTACAGGTGAGGAAATTGAGGCCTGGGGAGGCTAAGCAACTCCCAACATCACACAGGCAGCAAGAATCAGAGGCAGGATTTCATCCTGTCATTGCAAGCCAGAGTTTTTTCCATAGTACCTACCTCCCATCAGCCTCCCTTCCTACCAGTACAATTTTATTTCAACCCTTCAGATAGGAAGAGGACAGTTACATCTCTCCATCTCAAGAAAACAAGATTTTTTCAGATCCCAAAGACACATTCTTTAATCAGAGTTTATTTAAGGTAGGACGTCATTCATTGTACATCATAGGTTTGGCGTGGGTTTGAATCCTTTCTCTGGTGGTACCTATATGCCCTTTAAAAACCAATCAAGAAATTAGCAAGAAATTACTAACCTTTCCAGATCCCCCTTAATGATAGAGCCTCTTCTCTAAGAATATCTCCAATTTATCCTGTCTATACCTTGTTGGTACATAGTTTTGTGAATGTTGTCTCCACTGAGAAGATCGAATTGATCCTGTATCATTTTCCTATTGATCTTATTTACAAGTAATTGACTTTATCCTGTAACTGCTTTTGTCCTATAACTGCTTAAGTCATGGTACTTTGTCTCTGAACTTAGTTCAGAAATTCAGCTGGTCTGTAATGGGTTAAATTGAAAAATCCATCTCTCCTGCTAATTACTGATCTATTCTTGCCTCAAGAAATTTCACTGACCTTGCATGTGAACCCAATACATGTGAACCCAAGGGAGTCATGCCTAATACTTTTACACCACCAAGCTATCCTTCAAGGTTGTCTGGTTTGCCACCTTGCACCTGGACTCAAAAAAATGAGCACTTCTTAGTCTCAGGAGAGAAGAAGGGGATGGGGATTGTTTCTATCCCCCATTACCAAACTTCCAGTCAATCACATTTTTCCTTGCACCTCAGCTTTGCAACCAAACATATTGTCCCCAGTTCCATGATAGCATCTACCCTGTTCTGGTCTTTGTTCTATACTTCCCAAAATCTATAAAAGTGGAGCTATCTGTCTACCTGGGGTCTTTGGCATAAATGGAGACCAACTATTGACCCATTTATTGATAGGCAGCATGCCCCTGCTAACAAATGTTATCTTGCTTGGAAAAACATACCTCAGTTTACCCTTTTGTTAAATTTCGACAAAAATCACGACATCATCATTAAATTATGAGCTCCTTCAGAGTAAGGACTGGATTTTGTTGCAAAGGCAGAGCCTGGCACATAGTAAGTACTTAAATGCTTCTTATCTTGACTACTGAAATAGTTATGAAGATACAAAAACCTCTTAGAAATTATTACATGGGACTAGGTAATCTCTAAGGCCCCCTATAATTCTGAATCCTTTGACCCTATGAAGGAGTTAAAAACAAAATTTTATTTTAAAAAACTGATAATTATTTCCTTTTAGCTACCAATCATTCAACAAGCATTTATTAAGCACTTACTACATACCAAGCCTTGGGGCAGGCACTAAGGCCACAGATGCCAAAGTGATATAGTCCCTGCCGTCAAGAAGCTTATATTCTACTGGGAATGGGGATGGGGGCAGGATGGATACATGTTCACAGATAAATACAAGATATTAAAAAAGAACAGTAATGAAGAAGAAGTAATGGTGGGGGAAGGGACTAACACCTAGACCGGGGCTGCTTAAGCTTTTTTGGGTTATGGACCCCCGTTGGCAATCTGGTGAAGCTCATGGACCTCTTCTCAGTATAAGGTTTCTAAATGATTAAATGAAATGTTAAAGTTCAGTTAGAGGTCAGTGAATATAACGGTGTCATTTTTTTCCCAATCAAGTTCATGGACTTGCTGACATGAGGGTCTGTGATGCCCAGGTTTAGAATCCCTGCTGGGGGTTCCTTTATGGAGTCAGATGCTTTGTTCATTTTTCTTGTCCTGAAATCCACCAAAAAAAAGGCCAAATGGGAAGAGTCCCCTGTCTAACCTCCCCTCCGGTTTTATTCCAAAATGTAATTCTGTGCTTGATTTCCCCAACGATGAAATAAAGCAAAATTAAACCTGGAACGATGGGATATAGAAAGCAGCTGGCACGAGGCCTGAGTCGACAAGCAGGGGTAACTCTCGCTCCAACGTCCCCAGGCACAGGCCATTGCTGAAGGCTCATCCGCCATCCTTCCGGCACCACAGACATAGAGGAGCAGTTTGCTTAAGAGGAAGAAATTTTAAATAGTTTGTCAAGCAGAGAAGCTCAGACAAAAGGTGAAGAATTAAGATTATTATTAACTCTCCACAAGCTGTGCTCTAGGGCTCCATAACGAGGTGCTGACTCAGAGTCTCAGAGTTGGAAGGACCGAGGCGGTCATCTGACCCAACCCAGACCTGAGCAAAAATCTCTCTTACAAGATCCCTAACATATGGTCCTAGGAAGTCTTTGCCTGAAGGCCTCCAGTGAGGAGTTACCCACTACCTTCTGAAGCAGCCCCACTCCATTCTGGGGGACGGTTCTAATTGTCATAGGTCTTTTCTTTATATTCAATCAAGCAAGAAGCATTTATTAAGCACCTACTATGTTCCAGGCAATGAATATATAATGACAATTAATAAAACAGACCTTACTTAGAAGGAGTTTTAAATTCTACCAGGACATATGTAAGTAGATACAGTATAAATATGGAAAATAATCCATACAAGAATGACAGATAAATATAGAGACAGAGATGAGACATAAATAGCTATAGATATAGATGAGACAGATAGAAACAGATGATATATGGATACATGTAGATATGACTATAGATGGGGAAAGTTAAGGGGTGCCATAGTGCACAGAGTGCTGGGCATGAAGTCAGGCTCTTCCTGAGTTCAAATCTGGCCTCAGACACTTCCTAGCTGGGTGACCCTGGGCAAGTCACTTCACCCTGTTTGCCTCAGTTTCCTCACCTGTAAAATGAGCTGGAGAAGGAAATGGCAAACCGCTCCAGTATCTCTGCCAAGAAAACCCCAAATGGGGTCACGAAGAGTCAGACACGACTGAAACCAAGCAACAACAGCATAAATATAGATGATAGAGAGAGGGATAAAAATAGAGATATATCTTTGTGTCTCCAGTGTTTAGCATGGGCCTTGGCACATGGCAGACGCTTAATAAATGTTTATTAACTGATTGACTACAAAGCTTTAAAGTTTTCAAAAAGCTTTACATGTATTATCTCATTTAAGCCTCACAACAACCCTGGGAGATAGCCTATTATGTACTATCCCCATTTGACAAATGAGGAAACTGAGGCTGGAAGAGGTTATAAATTAATACCTTATAAGGTGATGAGTATCTGAGGCACGATTTGAACTCAGGTCTTCCTGACTCCAGGTCCAACATTCTATTCATTGTACCACCTAGCGGCGAGTTAACTGGCTGGCTGATCCTTCTTTCCACAATGTTTCCCAATGAAAGCGGGATCCCTCTTGGACTCACTCCAGCCTACCAGAGGAGAATGGACGCCATGCCTATCGTCCAGAGAATAGCCTGCATTTATATCAATATAGCATTAATGCAGCACATGTCTTCGTGTTAATTCGTTTGATGACCCTGCTTGGGCTCACGTTGATTCCAGTGGAGGGTTTTTGTTTTCTCTCCCCAATTAGGCTAACTCACGAGGCCCTGGAGGTTGTCTTCTCGATCTCTTACATCAGCCCCCGTGGAGCCGGGAACAAACTCCGCCGCGCACAGTGTGAGTAAATATATCTGAAACGAGCAAAGGGACAGATGAACGATCAGAGCAAAGGATGCTAGAATTGGCAGTGCCAAAGTCAGGCCCTACAGGGGCCGCTCGCAGAGGGCTTCATTTGGTGCAAGCTGAGCCCCCGCCCCGTCTGCCCCATAGGGGACACGGGCTGGAGGCAGGCGCTCCCAGAGGGAGGCGATCCCAGAGGCAGAGGTCTGGGGTCACGCACCGCAGCTACAGCCAGCAGATCCCGAGCCCCCGCTCTGACTGCTCGGCTCTGCCTCAGGTCCACCTTCGGGTCTGGGGTGATGGCGTTTCTCCCCTCCTTACCCCGCCCCCAGGTCCCTGTCTCTCCAGGCCCCTCTAGCATCGAAGTCCAAGATTCCACTTGTCTGGACCACACGGCCACTAAGCGGCCCCACCACCAAGCTAAGCTGCCAGGGACAATCCGGTCACTCTCCAGCTGCTTGGGGGAATCCAGCTGTTTTCCAAATCAAATTGTAACTCTAATTTAATTATAACAATATATTTATCCAGAAACATATGACAGAACTGTCAGAGTCCATTAATAACTGAGCATTTGTATGTGAAAAGAAAAGGGCAGAAAAGGAAAATCATAAATAAGCGACAAGCCTGGAGGAGGGAGGGGATTACAAATGAGGGGTAACTGGTCAGGGGTGGGATGGTAGCAATCACACACACACACACACACACACACACACACACACACACACACACACCAACTTCCCAGCTTAAAGCTAATAGCCAGAGGCAGCTAGGTAGTACAGTGGATAGAGCACTGGGCAGAGAGACAGGAAGACCTGGATTCAAATCCAACTTCAGACATCCACTAACTGTGTGACCCTGGCCAAGTCACTTTGCCTCAGTTACCTCTACTAAAACAATGGAGATGATAATAGCACCTACCTCCCAGATTTATTGTGAGGGTCGCAAATGAGATAATGATTGTAAAGTACCTGACACATAGTAGGTGCCATGTAAATGTTTATTCCCCGGAGAAAAGCACTAGCCCCAGCAGGGCCTGACTGCCTACTGTTCATTAGAGTCTCCAGTGCATACACATTTGTTCTTCACAAATGCATCCCTCCATTCTCCAGCAATGTTCCCCATCACCCC
The DNA here is from genome assembly GCF_011100635.1 of Trichosurus vulpecula. NCBI lineage: Eukaryota > Metazoa > Chordata > Mammalia > Diprotodontia > Phalangeridae > Trichosurus > Trichosurus vulpecula. The sequence goes on along the minus strand of NC_050573.1, from coordinate 48,015,940 downwards.
CACAGGAGGGGGTCCCTGAAGCAGGTAGGAGTGTGCCTACAAGGTCAAAGCCCCCACCCACACAGCAGCAGCGGCAACAGAAGCAACATTGGAGAGTGTACTAACCTACTCGGATCTTTAAAGATGATTGCTTTTTACAACGAGTTCCCTGCATTTATATCAAAAGAGGCATCCTATCTTCAGTATCCTCCCCCCAAAATCTGATGTAGAGGGACTGGTTGGAGGGGAAGGTGTACTGTAATGATTGTTCAGAGGCTGTTGTTCATTTTTCGTGTTCTGCATTCTGTCAAAGAATGAATGAAGAATTTTTAAGCATCTATGAGGTGCAAAGCACTGTGCTAGGAACTTGGGATACAAAGTGAAACAGTTCCTGCCCTCAGGGAGCTCCCATTCTAACTGGGAAGACAACACATATGGAAGGTTTCAGCTGCAAATCAGATGGAAAAGTCCCATGGTCTTTAGGGTGCAGCTCATAGTATTCAATGTCATTTCCTCTGACAAAATCAGGTCAGTTTATCATGTTGAAACATAAGTCAGTGCCAAGCAAGGACTCTGGTGACAAGAAGTTGTCTTCATTGGGTCTTCAATAGCTGTGGCTGTAGCACCTGCAGGAGCTGGCCAGGCTGCATCCTCACAGGGGTTGCTTCCTAAGTAAATGGCTACTAGCCATGGGCTGGAAACATTGCTATTTCCAAGGTTCTTTGGCTCAGGGTATTGTAATGCCTCTATTAGGTTGTGACATATATGTCTATGAGATGAAATAAAGGCTGTCCTGTATCCAATATGCATTGGTATCTTTAGTGCTTGTGAAGGAAGTGGGGACCATTTTGCTCACATGTGTAGAAATCTAAAAATGAGCCATAAATTCATCAATCAATCAACACACATTTATTAAGCACCACCTATGTGCCAGGCACTGGGCTAGGTGTTGGGATTACAAAGATAAAAGTGTAACAGTCCCTGCCCCCAAGAAGCTTATATTCTATTGGAGGGCTTATTCTGCAGTTTCTAGAGTGAGGGAAAATCAGCAAAAGAATTATGATTTTTAATTATTGCATTTTTCTTCAGACATAACCATTATAAAGCCAGGCACATAGTAAGTGCTATATAAGTTATTAGCTATTATTATCATTAATATTTGTAAAGCACTTAGCACAATATATGGCACACAGTAGGTGCTGAATAAATGCTTGTTCCCCTCCCTTAATCTTGCCTAGGTGGAGAAGGTCCAAGATTAGACCAAATCCTTGTAAAATCCTCGTTCTAGGCCTAGGACCACAGGTGCCACTGGCTTGCAGGCAGGATTCTCCTTGTTTGAGATTCTGTGGAGACAGTGCATCTTTAGGGAGGAAAGAGTGAGCATGGGAGGGAGACCTATGGATTACCATCCCCCATACCACCACCAGGCAAAAGATTCAATGGACAAGGTATCTGAGTAATAGTACCAAACCCCAGGGATTCAACTCCGGAGGCTAGTGACTTTATTATTTAGAAACTTTATTATTAAGAAATCCACTCACTCAATCCTGCCCAGGTTAATGCCTCTCATTTCCACAGCTAGCCAAGGGAGAAATTGCTGCTGTCCTTGGGGAAGGTGAACTCCATCCAGCATCTTGGTCTATGATTTATCGGGGTAGAAAAACTTCTCTTTCTTTACACGTCAACTATAGCAAGAGTTAGTCCTGGGGAGATGCCTGTCAAGGGACGTGTCACGCTGCCCAGTCTCTAAGTAATGACTTGCATTGTTGTACACGTGATGCCTTGGTGAAGGATTGCCAGCCCGACTGTGCAGACCCCACTCTGATCCCCCTCCATCCTTGCCACCACCATCCCCCTTTTCTCCTAGTCTAGTCTTGTTTTGATCTTGCCATGGAAAGAGCAAGAAATTTAGAGTCAGAAGACCTGTATTCAAATTCTACTCAGCTGATTGCTAGCTGTGTCACCTTAGAGGAGTCGATTAATCTTTCTCAGCCAGCTTCTTCATGTGTAAAATCAGAGTATTGGACTTGATTACCTCTGATGTTCCTTCATCTCTAAATCCATGGTTCTATGATCCTCACTCTCCTGTCTCCTGTCTGTGGGACCTTGGACAAGTCATTCACTCCTCTGGGGCTCAGTCTCCTCACTTGGTAAATGAAGGGGTTGGACTAGATGAATTTCTGGACCCTCATGCCCCTAATCATAGCCGATCCATCCACAGAGATGCCAGGAACAGAAGGAGAGAGGGAAACAAGGATCTGAACCAGGAGCAGAGCAGTGGGAGCAGTGGATGGAAATGACAAAGAGCTCTCTCTCTCTCTCTCTCTCTCTCTCTCTCTCTCTCTCTCTCTCTCTCTCTCTCTCTCCCCTCTCTCCCTCCTCCCCTCCCCTCTCTCCCTCCTCCCCTCTCCTCTCTCTCCCTATCCATCTCCCCCTTTCTGTCTCTCTTTCTATGTCTCTGTCTCTCTGTCTGTCTCTCTCTATCTGTCTGTCTATCTCCCCTCTATCTCTCCTCTCTGTTTCTTTCCCTCTTTCCTTCTCCCTTCTTTTCCTTTCCTCTCCTCTGCTCTTCTCTTCTCTACTCTTCTCCCTCTCTTTCTCTCTATCATCTCTTTCCCTATCCATCTCCCCCTTTCTGTCTTTCTCTGTCGCTCTGTCTCTCTCTGTCACTCTGTCTCTTTCTGTCTCTATCTCTCTCTGTCATTCTGTATCTCTCTGTCTTTCTCTCTGTCTTTCTCTCTCTCTGTCTCTGTCTCTGTCTCTGTCTCTCTCTCTCTCTCTCTCTCTCTCTCTCTCTCTCTCTCTCTCCTCCTCCTCCTCCTCCTCCTCCTCCTCCTCCTCCTCTAGCCTGTGGACTCTTACTTAGACAGGGCTCCTTCTCTCTCTGATTCTGTGGGCATGAATCTTTGACCAAGGGCTGTCAGAAACCTTTTATGAGCAAACATTAAATTTTATTTTTCAACTAAATGGCTAAATCAGGAAGAACATGACTCCTCTGGTTGGGGCTCTGTCTGAAGGTTGAGTCTGGCACATAAAGCAGAAATGCCAGGTGGACATTTTTCCTTTGAAAGTTGCTGAGTGTTTCCCCAGGGTTACCTGGAGGGGAGCTGGGGGGAGGGAGGAAGGGAGGGGTGGCTGGGAAGAGGTAGACAGGAAAGCTCAGCCAGCTACCCAGCTGTGTGAGGACAGTGACATCTTCTGGATGATGGACTTGAAGCTTTATTGCAAGACTTCACCATACATGAGGCGAGTCAAAGGTCTAGCTCCCCTCTGGGGTGGAGAGGGAGAGAGAGTGGGAGGGAGGGAGGAAGATAGAGAGAAGGAGAGGGGAGGAGAGGGGAAGAGAGGGGAGCAGAGAGAAAGGGAGGGAAGGGGAGGGAAGGGGAGGGAAGGGGAGAGAAGGGGAGGGAAGAGGAGGGAAGGGGAGACAAGGGGAGAAAGGAAAGAATCCTAGGCATGTGAGATAGCCAGTGTTTCTCCAGACCTTTTGAAATCCACAAAGTCCAAGCCTCCAGATTAATCTCCTTCACCTAAAATGGAAAAGAACAAAGACCAAAAGACCAAGACTTATTTTTATGAGGCCATAGAAGAAAGAAAGCCCAAGACTCTCCTTTACTTCCAGCATGGTCCTTGCCAGATGCTATCAGGAAAGAAGTCAAACCAAGAGAAAGCAGAATGGATGAGGTGGCTGGTGAGGCTTGGCTCGGCTTATGCTTTTTGGAGGGTGTCCAATTTTGGCTATGTAGGCAGTCAAAGAGACTGCCATGGACCTCATGGTTAGCAGACTGGAACTAATTACAGAATGTCTCTATAGACTCCAGTGTCTCTCCATGGCACTTTCATTACCCATCATCCCATGTCTCCTGATAGCAGAATCCCCAGCTCCTCTGTGTGGGGAGATGCCACCAGAGGCACTTGAATGCCAACAGAAAGGAGTGAGGCTGGAAAAGGCTTTAAATGCCAAACAGAGCATTTTCTATTTGCTCCTGGAGGCAATAGGGAGCCACTGGAGTTTATTGAGTAGGGGTGTCACTTGATCAGACCTGCACTTTAGAAAGATCACTTTGGCACTCAAGTGAAGGATGAATAAAAGTGAGGAGAGACTGGAGCAAGAAAACCCAAGCTTCTTAGAGTCAGGGAAAATCTGGCAGCTTCCATCCCAGAATCACATTTGTTGCTCCCCTCTGCCTCCGCAGATTCTCTAGAGAGTTCCATGACTTGGCCCCACCAAGGTTTCACCTTCAACCCCAGACAGACTCATGGGATATAGAACTCGATGGAAGGGCCGTGTGTCCAGCCGCCTTCTGCCCTTCTCCTCCTTTCCCTGTTGAATTTGGAAAAGGACAAAGAAACCCAACCTGAATTAGGCAGAACAAATGTCACTTGGCTACCACCAGAGCCCTGTCTGCCCCAGTTCCCTCCAGGAGCTTGCAGCCAGAGATGAAACTAGCCCAAAACAATGCTCATGGCACACTGTGACCTTTAACAGCCCAGGCTGCTAGACAGGGTTTTAGACAGCCATCTCTGTTATACCAAAATGACATTTACTCCTGCATCCAGAGCTCTGCTCCCATCTGCGTTCATCTCCCAGGATCCTTTGTGTCTGTTAATGCTTTAAGCCCTACTTTGCAATTCACTGTTAGAAAGTTCCTAGTGCCCAGAATCCCAGGCTCCATTAGCCAATGAACAGTCATTGCCACAGATTATCTTGTCCATTCCTGGGCCTTCAAAGAAAATGGCACTTCCACAAGCCCAAGGACCCTGACAATGATGCCATCCAGTGTGGCGGTGTGGCCCTGGGCAAGTCACCTAACTTATCAATGCCCTAGGCACCTTCCAAGATAATTAATAAGTTGAAGAGAAGGGGCCAACCAGTATTGGTAGAAGGCGTTTTCTCATCTAGGAAGTTCTCTATGCCATTGAGATCACAGATCCAGTCACTACTTATTACCATTTTTTAAGTTATAAATATAATATTTTTATATATAAATACAATATATTATATAATCATGTTAATGTTGTAAAAATATTGGTATATCTTAATGTTATGATATATAATATGATATAACGTAATATAATGCAACATGACGTGCTGTGATATGATATATAATATAATACAATTAATAAAAAGAAAGACAGTCCCTGCCCTCAAGGAGCTTACAAGCTAAAGGGAGAGACAACATCTACAAAGAGACAGGAAAGGGCAGGGAGGAAACCTTGGGGCATCTTGTTCCGTGGAGCTAAAATTTGTCACAAAAATCCTGTGAGTGCTGTAGGAGAGGGGGAAACTATGTCAGGGACCATTGACGATTGAGCCAGGAGAAGTTTCACTGACTTCCGATCCGGCCGTGGACACGTATTCGCTGTGTGACCTTGTTACTTCCCTTCTGTTTGCCTCAGTTTCCCCATGGGAATAATAAAATCCCTCACCCTGAAGGGTTGTCATGAGATAATAATTGTAAAATCATTTAGAACAGTGCCTGGCACATAGTAAGCAAATTATTATCTTGAACAAAATATAACACAACATAATACTGTTTATTATATGCAATCATTATTGTGTTGATTGCCTCTCCATATAGACAAGCTGGAGATCATTCTGAGAAGGGCAACCAGCAAAGAAAGCATTGAGTCCATGGTATATAGGGATCACAGAATCATTCACAGAATTTGAGCGTTGGAAGTTCACCTCAGAAGCCATTCAGTCTGATTCATATACCAAAGGAATCCTGGTTATATCATATTCTAAAAAAGTAGCCATTTGCCTCTTCCTGAAGACCTCTGATGATGCAGAACCCACCCCCTCCCAAAGCAGCCCATTTCCTTTCTGGACAGCTGTCAGGATTAGGAAGTTTTTTCCGGACATCAAGCCTAAATTGGCTTCCATCCAACTGCTATCCATTGTCCTGGTTCTGCCTGATTGTTAGAACGAATTAGGGGTGTGCAGTCTGGAAAAGAGAAAACTCGTGAAAGGGAGGGGCTCCAACATGGCAGCTGTCTTCATATACCTGAAAGGCTGTGGTGACAAGGTTTGTTCTGTCTTGCCTCCGAGGGCAGAATCAGGAACAATAAGTAGAAGGCACAAAGAGGCACCATTACTGTCAGGAAAAACTTTTTAACTAAGGGTGCCCCAAACCAGACTGAGCTACTGTAGGAGTGGGAGCAAGCTGGTTTCCCTTGCTAGAGGTCATCAACCAAAGACAGGATGACCATTATCAGGCATGCTATCATGGAGACCTCTGTCCAAGTATGGGGTTGTATAAGATAACCTTGGATATTTCTCCCAATTATTCGATTCTGAGATTCTGAGAAATCTTTCTGATAAGTTTTCCTTGACAAGGTGGGGAAAATGCTGACTGATTCGGCTCTGACACCTTCTAATTATATGCCCATCTGTTAAAATTAAAGCAATTAATTCAAGAAAGGACATATTTCATATGGAGTAAGTGTACCTTTTTAAAAAAAAGTTATACATCCATCTTCCAGGTCAATTTCCAGTTCATTTGGCCACTCATTTATGTGTAAATAATTACCCTCTGAACATAAGTATTTAATTCCTCAGCAAACATTGATGGCTAGCTCTCCTATTCATGCTGCTTTCCCCATGTTCTTTCAAAAGGACCTTCACAGGGGGCAAGCCAATGTCAAGGCCAAGGGATAAAATCAATCAGTCAACACATTTCAAACAACTGGAATTTCAGGATTTTCTGATTCCCTGGGCACTATTCTTTGTCAAAGTGGAACATAATTATATTTCTAATAACCCTTTATTTTTGCTGCTCTATGTTCATTTCATGGTGTTTTTCTTTGTCTCTAGAGAGTCTGGAAATTTCTGACCTACTCCACCATCTTTCCAGATGTTATGGAAAGTTATGTTATGCACTGTGGTGCACTATTTCTGATTTTGTCTAGATCCTAATTCCTTAACAGACCCTAGGAAACACTGCTCCTTGGGGCCTGGAGTATGTGAAGACAAAAATAGAAAGAAATAAGGGGAGTGAGTCCTCAGAGGCTAAACTTTCCACCTGCTTTGGTTTTTATCCCCAGAGCTTAACACATATAGTAGGTGCTAAATAAATATTTGTTGACTTGATTCCTCATTGTGGATAGGGTGTGTGTCCTGGAGTCTAGAAGACCTGGATTTGAATCCCACCTCTGACAGTAACTGGTTAACCCTGGGAAAGTTCCCTTCTGTCTCTGTCCTCATCTGTAAAATGGGAATAGAATAATTCCTGAAGTACCTGCCTCAAAAGGGTTGTTAGGATCATAGATTTAGAAAAGGAAGGCACCTTAGGGGTCATCTGCTATCCTCCCCACCTCCCTCCACCCTCCATAATTCTATAGAGGAAAAAGCATGGTCACACAAGCAACAAGTGCCAGGGCCAGAATCTGAGCTCAACGTACAAATCTGGCTCTTTCCACGGTATGGCTCACAAGAGATGATGTGTGGAAAGGACTTTGCACACTTTAAAGCACTATATAGGTACCATTATGATTATGATTATTATTGTTAATATCAGTAGCACCAAGACCAGGCACCTAGAAATGGTTTAGGCAGTAAAAAAGGGACATAGTTAATTAAGGGATAGTCTGAGCATGGAGCAGGATGGCTCGGGAGCAGCGAGGGCCGAGCATGCTTGAGCTTTTCAGGTTGGGGCTCAAAGACCTGGGAGTTAAGTAAGAAAGTGAATCATAGATCTAGAGCCAGAAGAATCCTCAGAGGCCATCAAGTCCAACTCTATTGTACAAATAAAGAAAATGAGGCACAGAGAGGCGGGCTGATTGATCTAACCAGTCACTTGTCACAAGTAGCAAACACCTCACAGGGAGCAAGCATCAGAGGTGGGATTTGAATCTGGGTCCTCCAGTGCCAGAACCAGTGCCCTTCCCACTGTACTAGACCAGTAGAAAAGAAGAGGGAGGCCAGAGGAAGGGGAGAAGGAGCTGGAAAAAGAGAGAGTGAGAGAAGAAAAAGAGGGAAAAAGGAAGGGGTGAAGGAGGGAGACAAAGAATGGAGAAGGGATAAGAAGAGGGGAGGGAGGGAGGGAGAGAGAGAAAGAGAGAGAGACAGAGAGAGAGTGACAGAGACAGAGAGAGTGACAGAGAGAGAGAGAGAGAGAGAGAGAGAGAGAGAGAGAGAGAGAGAGGAGGGGGAAAGGGAAGGGAAAGGAAGGGGAGGGGAGGAGAAAAGTAGGGAAGGGAGGAGCAGGAAGAAAGGAAGAGAAGAAAAGCGAGAAGAGGAGAAAGAAGGAAAAAAGAGGAGAAGGAAGGGAGGAGAGGGAAAAAGAAGAGAGAGAAGGACAGCATCCCTGAGCAGGTCAGCAGCTGAACTGGAAGCAGAGCTGAAGCCACCTGAGCTGCCTCTCTGGGCCCAGGAACCACAGACTGGGCTTCTCATTCCTCCTTCCCTTCTTTAATGCATTGATGGAAAAGGGAAACAGATTGAGGGAGGCAAGAAGTAAGTGTCACCCCAGAATAGTAATAATGATAACACCAGTAATAGCTGATGTTTATGCAGGCTGTAAAGTATACAACACGCTTTGCATCACCTCAGAGGCCGTCTAATCTCATTTTGCAAGATTGGAGACTGAGAACCCGGGCAATGAGATGATTTGCTAAAGGTCATACAAGGAATCAATACAAAGCAAGAACTCAAGCCCAGGGTTCTCTGACTCCACATCCAGCCCGCTTCCAACTATTCAACCATACACAGAAACCATTTTGAGATGGGGGACAGGCCTAATTAACCCCATTTTATGGAGGAGAATATCTTCTTTCCCAGGTCATCAGAAGTGGCCAGGGAAGGGAAAGGCATGAACTCTGGATGTATGAATATACCTGGGGAGTCCTAAAATATGTTTTTTTTGGCAGAGGAGAGAGTACCTAGTTTATCAGCTCCCAGGAGGACCATGCAGGGAAGCTGTGTGTTTGTGTGTGTATAACGTGTCTGCCTGAGCTCACGGGTATGTTTGTGTGCCCCCCTGATGATCACTATGCAGTGTGACTCAGAGGCCCCTCTTGATAAATGCCTTTCCTCTGTATCCCGAAGGAAAACGGGGGCATAACTAATGATTCTGTCATAGGAACCCCATTGCCATGGCAGGGATTGGAAGTCTCCACAGGGGTTGGATGATTTATTTACTGTTGCTTTTCTCTGGAGCTTGGCCCGAGCTGTTCTCAGCAGAAATCTCTGACAGGCCCTTGGGGTTGATGCACCACAACATCACAGGCCCCGACCACCCTCACCCCTCATGGAGGAAGGAATACAGGCCCACTCAGCCCCTGCCCCATCACCAGTAGCAGGGCTGAGGTCCAAGGAACTCCTAATAGTCATGCACAAATGCTTAGCAATTCAAGGATCCATTCTCTATTCTGCCATACCCCAAACTGACAAGCTCAGTCAATAGACACTCAATCTGGGGTAGCATAATCACCCCTGTTCTCCTATCCTCCTCCATGTCACAGAATCTGAGTACCCCAATGAGTCAATGATGTCAGTGATTCAGATATCCCCTCCTATCAATATCCACTAACACACACCCATGTCCTCCCCTCCATGGGCCGTATTGCTGTGTCTGTCCTTCATTCTCAAAGAGGACCATGACATCAAGGAAATGATAACATGACTTGCAGTTGACTTTGATTTGAGTAAGGGAGGGCTGTGCAAGGTCACCAGCCTCACTTTCTCCTCCAGATCCATCTGGATCCAGTGGCCTGATATTCACCAGGATGACTGGAGACAGATGGGCCACGATGGAGCCACCCAAAACATAGGAGGCTTCCCTCATTTTCTCCTGACATTTTGAGGGCACCCTGAATATACCAGCTGTCCCTCACTCTCCCTAGGTGAGGGGCCTGTCTTCTTTTTCCATTGTATGATTATTTAATAAAATTCTTTTCTTTTTAGCAGTCCCCTATTTGTTATGTTGCTGTAGGCTGCTCCAACCTGCCATGCCCTGCAAGTCACAGCAGGGTCCTTGGAGACTATCAAATCTAATACCTCCTGTTACAGCAATAGAAGGTGAAGTCCAGAGAGGGACCATGGACCAGAACCAGAAAGGAACTTAGAGGTCATCAAGGTCAACTCCCTCATTTTACAGATGAGGAAACCAAGGCATAAAGATTTGTCCAGGGTCACACAGCTAGAAACGATTTCCTAAGGACATAGAGATAATAGGAAATAGAAGGTTGGTTGGTTTAGAGATGGGGCAGCTAGGGGGCACCACAGTGGATAGAGAGCAGGGGCTGGAGTCAGGAAGACTCATCTTCCTGAGTTCAAATCTGGCCTCAGATACTTACTAGCTGTGTGACTCTAGGCAAGTCACTTAACACTCCCTCAGTTTCCTCATCTGAAAGAGGAGCTGGAGGAGGAAATGGCAAACCAGTCCAGTATCTCTGCCAGAAAAAGAAAAACCGCAAGGGGATCACAAAGAGTCTGACACAGCTGAAAAAACTGAACAACGACAAAACCTAATATTATTTTGTAACGTGTAGTTTGAGGAGGGAGGGGGCAGAGGGGTTCCTAAGTATGCTTCCACACTAAGTAATACAAATAAATGATGACCAACCCCAAAATAATCAAAAATGGATGGTTATGAAACTACAAAGAACAAGTGTAACTCCAAAGCACAGGTGAGAAGACCCCTCCCCCTCTCCTTTGCACATGTGAGAGGTCCATGGGGATGAAACGTCACATATATTCTTAGACTTTTTTATGTATTGATTAGTTTTGCTGGTTATTTTCTCCTCTTCTTCCTCCTTTTCTTCGTTCCTTTTAAAAAATTCTTTATTCCATGGGAAGGCTTTCTAGGAGCATCCCCAGCGCTTAGTGCAGTACCTGTTACATAAGTGCCGATTCAATGTTTCTTGACTTAGCTTGATTTGTTGTTGATACAGGGGAAAATTTAGGTGATGTAAAAACAGAAGATATCAATGAAAAAATTGTTAAAAAGAAATCGATCGGGCCTTCAATAAGAAGGATGTAAAATATCTCAGAGCAGGACATTGTTTCAGAATTGATGGCTAAAGAAAAACAGATAGCTTCCCATTCAGGTGGAGAGCAAGGATTTCACACACTAAAGTACTGTCCCTAATATTATTGTGCAATATGTAATTTAAAGAGGGAAGGGAAAGGGGGGAGGCTCTGCAGTATATTTCCATAGAAGTATGATGAAGGAATAATCAAGGAATTTCAAGATGGAAGAGAGTAACTCATAATTTGTCATTCAACTGGTATTTTCATGACAAAATGTAAGGATGATAATAATGATGATGATGATGATCGTGAGAGCTGCTTACTTTCTTAGAATACTTTATCTTTTACAAAGAGCTTCCCTCAGGAAGTGTATAGCACAGTAGAAAGAGTACTGTCCTTAGAAGCAAAGGTTGTTGTGGTTGAGTTGTTTTTCAGTCATATCTGACTCTTTGTGACCCCATTTGGGGGTTTTCTTGAAAAAGATGCTGTAGTGGTTTGTCATTTCCTTCTCCAGCTCATTTTACAGATGAGGAAACAGGCACAAACGCGGTAAAGTGACATGCCCAGCATCACACAGGTAGGAAGTGTCTGAGGTAGATTTGAACTCATGTAGATGAGTCTTCCTGACTCCAAGCCCAGAGCTCTTTGCATTATGGCAACACCTTGCTGCTCTCTCACCTGCCTTTGAGAGTTGGTGGCATGGGGCGCTGAGAGATTAAATGACTTGGTAAGGTCACATGACTAATTTGTGTGAGAAGGAAGACTTGAACCCAGCTCCTTCTGACTCAAAGGATGCCCTTTCCCTTCTATGTCACCCTGGGTCTCACAACAGAAATGAGATAGTAGGTGAAAAAAGGCTTTTAAAGGCATAAAATATGTTGCAATTATGCCATTATTCACAGAAGAGTCAATAAATCTGTGAATTTTCATTTATCGTAGGCCTGATTAACCTAGAATATGTTATTACAGAGCCTCATTAATGTGGAAATGTGTTGGACTCAGAGTATCTGAAATAGAAAGTTGGCCATATTTCTGCTAATGAAGCATTTTGAAGGTCAACTTACCTCTAGCCACATTATCAATGCCACCCCCCTCCCCCACCACCATATCAAGCACAATGCCTCCAACTCCAAGCTAAATCAAGAAATAGATCTCTGAGCCATCCAGGAACTCGAAAACAGACAGACATAAAGGAAAAGGGAAAAAGCCCACCAGAAATAGATCTGACAGGACAGAGTCAGATGGATTTTCTCTTTTTATTTTTGTTTAGAATTACACTTTATCTAAACATTCATTTTTTAAGTTTGAGTTCCAGTTTCCCTCCCTCCCTCCAGCCCCTCCCCAACCCATTAAGAAGGCAAGCAATATGCAAATTATACATGTGCAGTCATACAAAACGTATTTCCATAATAGCAAGGCTGCAGGGGGAAAAGGCAAGAAAAATTAATTGAAAAAAGTATGTTTAATCTGTACTCAGAGTTCATCTCTTCTGTCTTTGGGGGTAGATAGCGTTTTTCAACATGAGTTCTCTCAAAAATTCTTGGATCGCTGTATTGATCAGAGTAGCTAAGTCTTTCACAGTTGGTCATCCTTACAATGTTGCTGATGCTGTGTACAATGTTTTCCTGGTTCTGCTCACTCCACTTTGCATCAGTTCATATAAGTCTTTCCAAGTTCTGAAACCATTCCCCTCAACATCACATGGGTTTTCTTAATACTTTATTTTGGACCTGTTTTTTCATCATTCTTATCTGTAAGTCCCTAGTCTCACATTCTTGTCTTAAGTAATAGCCAGAGGCAATGAGAAGTTATATCGCCTGCCCAGGACTACGCAGTCAGTGTGGGTCAGAGGCAGGACCTGAACCCAGGTCTTCCGGACTCTAAGATCAGCCTTCTGTCCACTACTCCAGACTTCCTCTCAATACCAAGCAAACTCAAATATAAAGAGGCTGGGGGAGTGGGGGAGTGGCTTACATGTGTGCTAGTAAATATTTAATAACTGGAACGGGGGAGGGGAGGGTCCTCAGGGGGGTGCTAGCATTTTCTCCATTTCTTTCTTTGAATTAGACAATCACAAAACAATACATCAAGCTCTGATTTGTAGCATTTGCCGATTTCCAAGATGGTAATGCTCACACTTAAAATTGAACCATTCCAGTGGTTCCAGCAGCAGTCTCCTGGCTCCCTTTCAATGAAGGTCTCCAAGTAGAGGCTGGAATACTACACTGCCATGTGTTATAGATGGGTTTGTCACTCAGATGTGCCTAGGACAAAGTGGGCATCAGGTCAGGAATGTTTGTTTGGGACAGGGAAATTCAGAGAGGGAAGGAGATAAGGGTCCTGGGACTGTATTGAGGAGAATCACAGGGCACCCCCGAAGCCTGTAAGCTGCAGCTTTGTACCACTTTAAGTTTTGCCCACTGTGAGCAGCCAGCTCAGCCACAGTGCTCCACTCCACTCAGCAGCAGGTTCCCATGCTCAGCCTACCACAAGATTTCCACCAGGGACTCCTCATGGCTATTCAGACACAAGTAAGCCCCAAAACAAGGTTCAGAGATCAGAAAGGTAAGGAGAGAAAGAAGAGGGAGGACAGCAGCCCAGAGGGATACCAGGGAGTCAAATGGACTGATCACTCCTCCATGTAACACAGGACCATAGGATCATAGATCTGGAAGTAGAAGAGACCTCAGAGATGTTCATTCCACTAGGTCATATCCTTTGTCAATAATTCATCTCTCCAATGAGATCCTTAAGAAACTGTAATTAAACAGGAGAACATAATAAACAAAACAGAAAAGTGTAAAAATCCATGGCAATTTAAAAGCAGAAGACATCACATCTCTCCGAAAAGGTTTAGAGAAGGCTTCATGGAGAAAGTGGCATTTCAGCTGGGTCTTCACAGATGACATTTCAACAGGCAGACATACTGGGGTGAAAGGCAGGGGTGTACTGGTAAATATTTAACAACTGGCTTTCTGATAAGGTACATCATAGATGTACCTTTCAGTTTAATTGGCATTATCCGCATTTTCTCCATCACTTTCCTAAGTCTAGACAATCAACAAAACAATAAATCAAGACATGATTAGTAGCATTTGCTGATTTCCAAGTTGTAAATACTCATACTAAAAATTTAACAATTAGCTCTTGAGGGGATACACCCCTGGTTAAGAGGGAACGATTTCTAGGGTTGAGGAATAGCTAGTGTCTACCTTTCACCCACCTCTCACCTGTGGCTCCAAGAAGCTTTAGCATGCACAGCAGTCACATCCTGGTAAACCATCCCAACAGATGGGCTAACCAGGTTGAAGGTAAGTGAGTTAGTGGGGTATCTGCCCCAAGCATGTGAAGACTACCCCTGGTGGAATGAGTGTTCTCATAACAATTTGTGCTAATGGTCATGAAAGCAGCTAAAACAGACACTGTGGAGTGCTTGGAGCTTGGTCAGACACCAAAGACACTGAGGTCATCCACTGCATCCCAGGCCATCCCCAGTCATCCTAACTTTTGTCCTGCCACTGGACTTTGATGACTCTGGAAGAGAGACTGAGGCTGATGACTTTGTACAACTTAGCGTCACTTAAATCCAATTCACACACAAATCAGAACATCACCTGGTGATGCCATTGGTCCTGTTCAAAACAAAGGACTAACAACAACAGATGGTGTGGGCAAAAGTATGGAGGTGGGAAAGCCCGAGGATTCTCTGGGAATAACAAGTAGTCCATTTTGACCAGTGCTTGACCAGAATGCATAGAAGGGAGGAGTATGGATGAGATCATCTCAAAGGTGTCTTATAACTCGGCTTCAGAGAGCACAACTGCGATGGGCTGACCATGTTGATCAAATGCAAAATGTACACTTGCCAAAAAGACTGCTTTATGGAGAACTCACCCAGGGCAAGCATTCACATGGTGGTCAGAAGAAGAGATACAAGGACATTCTTAAGGTCTCTCTGAAGAACTTTGGAATTTATTGTGTGAAATGGGAGACACTGGCACAGGACGCTCAGCATGGCATACCTACATCACTCTATGAGCAAAGCAGAATTGAAACAGCTCAAAAGAAATGCAGGATGTGCAAATTTAGAGAATCCACCCCAAATGTTCACATGGACTATTTGTGCCTGACCTGCGGAAGAGCATTCTGAGCTCATATTGGTTGGATTAGCCACGGTTGGACCCACTGAAACTTGACTCTAGCATCGTGATGTCATTTTGGTCCTCTTTAAGAACCAAGGACAACAATCAACAGCTCCAATTTATATAATCCCATGGCACTGAGGAAAAGCACGTTGGTTGTAACAAGCCTATAAGGTAGATACAATTGTCTTCAGAAACTGATACTGTTACTCATACTGAATTCCTGGTTAGGAGATAAGGCTGAAAAGGCAAGATCATAGAATCCCAGATTTGGAGCCAGAAGGGACCTTGGAGGTCATCTAGTCCAACAGCCTAATTTTACAGATGAGGAAACTGAGGACCAAATGTCAAATGATCTGCCACTCAGGTGGCAGAGTGGCAATTCTAATACAAATCTTCTTAGAACCATATTACACAACAGAGACAGATGCTGAAGTAGTGGAAAACCTTGAATGCCGAGTGACCAAGTTTGGACTCCTTTGATGAGAAGCCATTAAAGGGTGTCCAAGTCATTTAGAACCTTCAGGGAGATTCACTCAAATAAGGGCACCCTACCAATTCATTAAGATTCCATGTCAACCTCCAAGTTTCATAGGCAAAAAACTGGAACACAATGACTTTTGTGGGATATGCCAATGTCACCATTAGCCCTCAACCAAGGATGGGAATTATTATTGAGCTTTGCTTGGTAAAGGCAGCAGCAAGAGCTCTCAAATTTGATTATATCGAGCCTCTAACTGGATAAATAGCATACAAGCCCCACTGGACTAATCCCATTAAGAGCACAGCGAACCACTTTGAAGACATTCATGAATGCAAAATTACCCCTCTGGCAGCTAGCACCTTGGTGCTGGGGATACAAATGCTTTTCCTGGCCATAAGTAAGAGGTAGCGTTATTTCAGAAACATTTAAAATAATCTCAGGGGCCTTAGTCCCATAAGAGCACAGTGGCCTTTCCTTATTCCATGATAATGGTTAAAATGTCTAAAACCCACTGGCTCTGTCACTGGAGTACTGAGTTCAAATACCACCTTTGGGACAAATACCACCTTGTGACCCCAAATTCTTCATCTATAAAATGAGGTGGTTGAACTAGATGGTCTCTAAGGTACCTCCCATTTCTAAACCCCTGATTTTATATTCCTCCTCCCATATGCCATTGCCCCATCTATACCACCCTGAGAGGTGACAGAGATCATATAATCCCAGACCCTCAGAGTGAAGAGGGACTTCAGAGACTATCAAATCTTGTTATCTTGGTTGGTTGTTGTCCTTCCTTTTCAAAGAGGACCAAAATGGCATCACTATGTTGGGGTGAAGGTGCGTTCAACTGCAACTGATCAGAACCTTATGCCACACACATGATGAGCGGCCATCTGGGCTCTTGGCAGAGATACTGGAGTGCTTGGTCATTTCCTTCTCCAGCTCATTTTAGAGATGAGGACACTGAGGCAAACAGGGTTAAATGATTTGCTCAGGATCACACAACTAAGAAGTTCCTGAGGCCAGAGTTGAACTTAGGAAGATGAGTTTTTAGATAGTCTTTAAATACTCTTAAGAATATTTAGTCTGTGCTGGGGACCAAATGCAGAACCCCTTCAATGAATGAGGAGAATTCTTAAAAGGAATCTGAAAACTCCCACCACTCTATTCTTTGCAGGAATGGGGAACTATGAGTATGAAACACTCTATGTAATGTGAAACTCTTCTGATATGCTGGCTGGTTTTGTTGAACTAATTTATCTCTCTTTTTTATTCTTCATTATAAGGGATGCTCTCTGGGAAGGTGTGGGAAATCTATACTGTATTTTTTGATAAAAAAAATTTAGGAACCTAGAGAGACTAGTGGACAGATAGATGGCCTGGAATCAGAAAGACCTGAGTTCAAATCCAGCCACAGACACTTACTAGCTGTGTGACCCCAGGCAAGTCATTTAATCCTGTTTGCCTCAGTTTCCTCATCTGTCAAATGAGCTGGAGAAGGAAATGGCCAACCACTCCAATATCTTTGCCAAGAAAACCCCAAATGGGGTCACAAAGAGTTAGGACTGAAATAACTGAACAACAAAAGAGAGGATAGTACTTTCCCCAATGGAATGAAGCACCAAAGGGGAGATTTTAGGCACTGTGATAGCTAGGTGAAAGAGACAGACATTTTGTAGTAGGAAAAGATGGAGGCCTGTTCACTGGTACAGAATCAGAAAGGAACTTAGAGGTCATCTAGTCTAACCCCTAATTTTAAAAATGAAGGACTAAGACCCAGAGAGGTTAAGAAAATTGTCTAAGGTCACAAGTAGTAATGGAGTCAGGATTCAAACCCAGGTCCTTGACTGCAAATCCAGCACTCTCTCCCTTGTGCCACTCTGCTTCTATATGAGACCCTCCCCAGGCCTCCTCCTCTGCCACTGCTCTGGGAGAGCTGGCCCACTCTGAAAAAGTTGTTCCACTATGTACTCTTCCTATTAGAGCAAAAAGACTTGGTTCATTGGTTAAGTAGAGTGTGGATTCTCATCAGAGACATTTAGCATGTTAAATCCACTTGTTTAAAACACTGAGAAAGTTTCTGGGAAAAGCACTTTCCAAAGCACACAATAAGCCTTTCCTGAGCTCTCCGATGGCACGCTTAGACTCAGAGCTGCACAGCATCCATTAGGAAGTGACCTTTATTATAGCCTTCGAAGTTCTCCCAGGTGCAGAGGCAGGGAGCAGCAGTGGCTGAGC
Source organism: Trichosurus vulpecula (assembly GCF_011100635.1). Lineage (NCBI taxonomy): Eukaryota > Metazoa > Chordata > Mammalia > Diprotodontia > Phalangeridae > Trichosurus > Trichosurus vulpecula. The sequence goes on along the minus strand of NC_050573.1, from coordinate 47,998,122 downwards.
ACACAGCCAGAGAAACATCCCTGGTTTCTGGAGTAATTAGTCAAGTTGAATGAGAGGACAATCTGAGCCAGCTTCCCAGATCTCCATTTTCCCAGACATCAGGATTTTGCAGGAGAACTAAAGAGGCATGTGAGCAGAATGTCCCATGGATATGCATTTTGATGTAACTGGGATTCTACATCTCTGCTTAAGAGGACAGTGGGAGAAGGAAAGGGGAGAGAGAAATGCCATGAAGCTAAGCCAATGCAGAAAGAACCCAATGACAAAAATGTGGCCAACAGGGAGATAGGTGCCAGAAATAAAGCCACGAGTAAAAAGGGGCAGAGGAGACAAGATGATAGCCAGAGTGGAGAGAGTTCCTCTCCACGTCTGGCTTGCCCAAGCCTACATCCCTCTGCTCTGTTAGCAAAGAGTTAGCCACAGAGCTCTAAGTCAGCAACAGCACAATGAGCTGACAAGAATAGACCATGGAAGCCTCTGCCCACATAGACAGCTCTCCCAGATCCATGCTCCACACCTTGGAGCCAAGACCCGGATAAGGAGTCCTTGAGTGCTTCATCTAACAATTGGCCATACTAGAGCCTTGGTTCGAATATCAGTTAGGGATCATGTTGTATTTCCTACACTCTTTTTGCTTTCAGAAGAAACAAATCTGAGGAGCTGAGCATCTAAATTATATCTCTCCTGTAACTTGTGATTTGGGAGAAGACCTATATATAGAGATAGATAGATAGATTAGATAGATAGATAGATAGATAGACAGACATACAGATACAGATACAGATATGCTGTATGGGGGGGGGGAACGGTGTGAGCCTAGGAGCTACAAGTATGCTGTCAAAATGTTTCATTATATATTCTCTATTCCTATTAGTGCAAAAAAGACTAAAACACTGTATATTGATAAGCATGACCATGGCGGTGGAAGGAGGTACTAAGGTCATTATGCCAAGGTCACATATCTAAATATCAGCAAAATAAAGCAAATTCAGACTGGAAGGCTTTCTGGTAATTTCGTGCTCAGGACTTCTGATTGGATGAAGCATACCTCTTAGACTAACAGGATGAACACTGAGGTCCAAGAAGGGGCAGAGGCAGGGAGGACAGGTCTTCTCTATTGTCTGAGAATCAAAGAGGGGTTGGCAAGCACCCAGCACTCCCCCTCAGCCAAGTAGAATACATAAATTTCCTAGGGCAAGAGCCTTTCTGATAAACAGGATTAGGGGTGGAGCCATGATGACAGACTTGAAGGAAATAGTGTGGCTCCGCTTCATCAGCAACTGAATTTTTCTGACATTAAGCCTAATTTTGTCTCTTTGCAACTTCCACTCATTTCTCCTGATTCTGTTTTCTAGAACCAACAAAAATCATTTTAATCCCTTTTCTCCCTAACACTTCTCGAAATACTTGAAGGCTGTTATCATGTCTAATGAGATCAAGTGAGATAATATTTGTAAAAAAGCTCTTAGCAAATGGCCTGGCTCATAGTTGCTGTTGTTTGTTTGTTTTTTTGTATGTCCTCCATTTTCCAAGAGGACCAATGACATCACCAGGTGATATCTTGACTCATGTGTGAATTGAAGGGAGGAAGAGCTGCCAAGTCCTCAAGTCCTCAGTCTCACCCTGTCTTCCAGAGTCATCTAAGTCCAATGACAAGACAAAAGTCAAGGTGATGGCCTGAGATGCAATGGATGACCTTGACATCTTAGACATCTAATCAATCTCTAAGCACTCCACAGAACCTGTTTCAGCCGTCTTCATGGCCATTAGAACAAATAGTTCTCATCTACCCAATCTGCTGGGGTGTCTTCACAAGCTGGAGGTTAACTAATGAGTTAGGGGAGGCAGCTGGCACATAGTAGGTGCTATAGAAATGCTTGTTCCCTTCCCACCCACCCAACCAAGTATTCTTTTGTTTAAGCTAAATTTCCCTAGTTTCTTTACTTGATCCTCATGTAACATGAGCTGAAGGGTTTTCACCATTCCCATCGCTCTCTTCTAGATTCTCCTCTACAAAATGTAGCTCCCAGAACTGAACATGTGTGGTCTGACCAGGGCAGAATACAGTTACAATCAAAGAGGAAAGGATGTTTAAAGCAGTATTACTAAACGTTGATATTTAGAGTAGAGAAGAATAATCCTTAAATTGATACATAAGGATCTTAATTCTGAACTCCCTCAGACACTGTTTAATTTTTCCTTCAACGATGCTTTCATTCCCCCCACCCAAGATTCTAGCCCTTGGCAACATTTGCAATTTGGAATATGTCTCTCTCATGACTCTCTGCTCTCCAACTACTTCCTATAAGCAATGAGGTTCATAAACATTTAATAAAGAGTAGATCTATTAACCAACAAGAACAAAATATGAAAGTGAATGACCTCTTTTTCTTCAAACTCCTCTCTCCCCCAAGCTTCAGAACTATTTTTCCTAGTTTCTACTAATTTCTGGCACATCGGTCTCAATGGCTTCAGGAGGAATGGGGAGAGTTTTCAACTTTGGAGGCCTTGTGGAATGTTAGAAAGAATGCTGGATTTATAATCAGAGGGACTAGGTTTGGCTTCCAATTCTTCCATGTAATATCTGTGTGACCTTAGAAAAGTCCCTTGCCCTCTCTGGGCCTCAGTTTCTTCATTCATAAAATAAGGTTGGACATGATGACATCAAGGTCTGACTCTTTGACCCAAGGATCTCTCACGTCTCAGTCTCTCTCCGGGACCTGCTTCTCACTCCTTCTCCTGCTTCACTGTCACCCCAGTTCTCTACTAGTCCCTGACCACCACAGTTCTTGACTCATCTCTCTGTCCAAAGTCTCACTACAGCAGTAGTCTGATTATTTTAGAAGACTGGCTGCTACTCTAGCAATCATTCATAAGAGAATGTTGAATTGGATGATACCTTTGCCTAAGTCCCTTCGCTCAGGTCTAAAGAAAAGCCCCATGAGGCCAAAGAGAAGGTCCTACCAGGGCCCTGAAGCTTCTCCTGCCATCTGTGTCTTGCTCCTTAGCTCACCTCAAGCTGCCTCAGGCCACTCAATGAATATTTCTCCTACAGAAAAAAAAGCATAAGTCTATCCTTACAGTAATATTCTTGCTCCTCCAACTGACTTCCAGTCTAACAAAGGTCCAGAACACCTTCATTCACCAAAGTATCTCAGGCCTTGATACACATAAATTAATATGCCTCTGCTCACACTTCTATTACAATTTTTCCTATTTAAGTCAGGTCTCCAATTTGATTAGACGAATTTACTCACTAAAATATGGGGCACCTAGGTAGCACAGAGAATAGAATGCTGGTCCTAGAGTCAAGAAGATTCATCTTCATGAATTCAAATCTGGCCTCAGACTCTTCCTAGCTATGTGACCCTGGGCAAATCACTAAATCCTGTTTGCCTCAGTTTTCTTATCTATAAAATGAGTTGGAAAAGGAAATGGTAAGCCATTCCAGTATCTTTGCCAAGAAAACCCCAAATGGGGTCACAAAGAGTTGGACACGACTGAAAGGACCAAACAAAAAATTTATGAGAATATCGCTTGAGCCTAGCTATCTGTTAACAAGGGCAAAATATGTGAAATCTAAGTATTCCTATGATATAGAAATAGAACTAGGTATTTTGTGTTCATGTGGAAGTATCTTATGAGCATTTAATCAGTTAACAAATATTTATTAAGTATTTACTATGTACTAGGTACTATGCTAAGTCAAGAAATAGTCCCTGCCTTCAGGGCGCTTATATTCTTGTGGGAGGGGGGACATTACGTAAATAACTAGGTATATACATGCTACGTATAGAGTGGACGGAAGGAAATCTAAGAGGGAAGACACTAACAGCTTGGTGGACTGAAAAAGGCCTCTTGCAGAAAGTGGGACTTAAATGTTTAATATGAATGCATAAGTAGAGCCTATATTAGATTGCACATTGCCTTGGGGAGGGGAGAGGAGAGGGAGGGAGAGAAAATTTGAAACTCAAAACCTTATGGAAGTGAATGTTAAAAACTAAAAATAAATTATTAAAAAGCTGGGACTTAAGTCTTTAAAGAAGTCAGGGAAACCCTGAAGAAAAGGTGTGGGGGCAAAGCATTCCAGGCATGGAGGACAACCAGTGGAAAGGCATGGAGATAGGAGGGGGAGAGTCATGTTCAAAGAACAGCAAGTTGGCCAGTGTCACTGTGTTTAGAGCACATGGAGGGAAGGAAGGCATAAAAAGAATGGAAAGGCAAAGAGCTCTGGAAAATTAGAAAGGGAAGTGGTGATCACTAAGAGCCAACATGGGTTCATCAATAAGTCATATCAAATCAGCCTCAATTCCTTTCTTGCCTGGGTTTCTAAATTAATAAAGACAGCCATAGATAGAGACATAACTACTCATTTATTTTATATAGCAATGGCATAAAAATATAAAAAGTACTGAGGGAGCAAATAGAAATTACAAGGGAGAAGGAGAACAGGAAAGGGATGCCTGGTAGATTTCATTGAAAATAATGCTTCTGACTATGAAGACAGAAAGAATTTCCCCCGTTTAGTGTCTGCCCCTCTTATTGGGAGGAGGGCAAAGAGATCTTAGAGAGGTTGCTCTCTGGAGTTGCATCCTTCCCAATTTGGAGGTAGGAATGGAGGAGGAGAAGGTCTCACAAATCATATCCCAATCAGTTTTATGGCCCTGGTCCCACTTTAGGTTCATCAGCAAGGACAGGTCTTTGTGGAGAGCAGCAGAGAGGCATAGCTTCTTCACTCTGCAAGGTCTAGATGGCATCAATAGAGAAAGCCCCAACTCTCATCCTCTTTACCTAACTTGTGCTCTCCTTCACTAGATTTCTCATATTCGCCCTCCAAAACCCCTCAGTTTATGACATTGGTGGCTGGTGGAATTCTGGGAAAGCAGGAAATCCATGCTTCTCTGTGGTTCTCAATTTCTTTATATTAGAATATTTTATCCATCAGGCTATACCTGTCTTTTAAAATCTAAAGTTATTTCATGATCTCCTTGCACATCCCCATTTATCTCTTTAGCAGACTCTCCCTTTTCTTCCTCATTGAAATCATGTCTTTTGGGGTCTTTAGAATTTCATTCTTGAGAGTTTTTCATCCCTTCTGGGTCAATTTTCTTTTTAAATATTAAATGTCAGTCCCCCAAACTTTCTCTAAATTTTCCATCTGCCCTCCAAAAATCTGGAGGACACATTAGGCTATGACCAATTTTCCACTTCCCTATCACAAATTCTGTAATAAAGTGGTCTTTTACACCCTTCCAACCCAAAGATTTCTATTATTTCTCCTCCAGGAATTCTTCCTGGTTGGTGAAAAGCAGGTCAAGCATAAGAAACCCCTTTGCCACTTCCCCTACCTTTTGGAGAATGAAATTTTCATTAAGGTAAGTCACAAATTTTTACTAGCTCCTCTGCTTTCAGCCAAAAGGGAGCACCAGCAGATAGTTGAGTAATTGACAGCTAACGTTTCTACTCTATCATGCTTTGGTCCTGGGTTCAGGATCTGTTTCCCAAATTCCTCCTTCTAAAAGTGGTCAATTCAATTCCACAAGCATTAATTAAGGACCCCACTATGTGTCAGAAGATGTGTTAGGGCTAGGGATAAAAAGAAGAAAGTATTCATACTGGGAGGAATTAATGGCATACCCAGACAAGTAAAAACAAAATCTATACCTTATAAATCTATAGAAAGCAATTTTGGTGGTGATCCCTAACTATGGGAAAGGATGACAAAGGTTCTCATGTAAGAGATAGAACTGAGCTGAGCTTTGAAAGGTCCCAAGAGTCAGTTTCTACTATATAACATTTCTGATTTGAACTCCCTTGATTCATATTCTCATGGTCTCTCCTGCTTCTGCTTTTTTGTTTCCAATTTCCTCATATTAGTATATCTTATTACCATGCAATACTACCACACCACTCCATTTCTCTATTCTGTCCCTTTTGAATAAAGTACATTCTTCCAGAGTCAAATTCCATCCACAGCTGAAGTCTGACTCCATCAAATCTCAGCAATTCCTAGGTCAAATTCAAAGTCTTGCATTAAGATTTCCAGTTCACCTTGTTTATTACCCATACTTGGAGCGTTTGTACAAAGACATCTGAGGCCTTGGGTTTTATTGCTGGCTTTCTTCTGGATATTGTCTCCTGTGAATTAATGGCCCTTTCTGGTGATATTATTCTCCCTCTCTTATGCCTGCTATTTTCGGCAGTATCTGGTGTGGCAGATATATGAAGGCACTTTTCTCCCTCCCTTTCTATTTCCAGTTTCAAACCATCTTGATCAGACTCACAGAGCTCTAGACAACTATATTTTTACTGGCTCTCTTTAGGTCTTATCAGGTCAAGAGCATAGCCCACATTAAATCATTGCTTATAACAGAAAATTAGATTTAACTTACAACATGTTTACTTTCAGCACCTCTTCTAAGAATATAACCTGATGTAGAGGTGATAGTTGTCTATATCACAAATATTGTGCCGTCTATGGTAACATAATAATCAAGAGATTTTATGGACAAGACACACTCTAAGAATGCATTGAAGAATAGGTGGCTAAGGAAGGTTTCTGCACTGTTTTTCAAATCCATTGCCTATTTCCCCCTTCTGTCCAAGTGGTCTGTAGGATAGTCTAATATCTTCGTCAGAACTTCATGAAGAAGGTGGGGTTGGAGTTGGGCCTTGGAAGATCTGTAATATGTAAAGGGAGAATTCAAGGAGAAGGAATGAAATGAGAATTCATTAAATAACTACTCTGTGTTAGGCAACCAAATATTTCTAAATATTAATTCATTTGATTGTCACAACAAGCCCGGGAGATAGGTACTGTTGTGATCCTTATTTTACAAGTGAGGAAACTGAGCCAGATGAAGGTTAAGTGACTTATTCAGGGTCACACAGCTAGGAAGGGCCTGTGGCTGGATTTGAACTCAGTTCTTCCTGACTCCAGGTTCATTTCTCTATCCACTGCATCATCCAGGAACCTTGTAGGTAACTTGCCCAAGGTTATATGGCACTATTGTGTGTTGTTATTTGTTGTTCAGTCATTTTTCAATCATTCCCAACTCTTTATGATTCCATTTGGGGTCTTCTTGGCAAAGAAACCAGAGTGGTTTGCCATTTCCTTCTCCAGCTCATGTTGGTAAACAGGGTTAAGTGACTTGCCCAGGGTCACACAGCTAGCAAGCATCTGAAGCCAGATTTGAACTCAGGAAGATGAATTTCCATCTCCAAGCTCCGCATTCTATCCACTTTGTTCCCCAGCTGCCATGTGTAATGCTTACTGATGATAGAGGAAGGTGGCTTCAGCCCAAGAAGAGAGCAGATCTGGTTCAAATGTTTCTCCTTTTGTCTCCAATGGCAAACACTTCCCCAAGATATCAGAGTGGTGAGAAGAGTGGGGGGTCCTGCTCTGAGTAGTAGTAAAGAGCTTCCTATGTCTGCCGTGGGCCCTCTTGCTGGACTGCTGCACACATCTTGGAGACACAGCAGGAACAGTTTGTTTCTAATAAAATGGAGCAACTGTTCCCCGAGGAAAAATTACTGGTTATGAAACTTTTCCTCCCTCCACTATTGTCAATTCAGCCTTTATTTAAAATGCAGTAATTGCATCAGACGCAGAATCTTCTAAGACCTAGGAGAGGACACCAAGTCCACCCAAGTCTAAGCAAAGAGGATTAGTGGTTCACTATCACAACGATTTATCCTCCTGCCCTGTTCAATCTCACATTCCTACTAGATTCCCCATGATGGAGACATCAAAAGGAAAGCAGCCATGCCTAGGTCAGATGACTGCATTCATATCTCTCTATCTCTCTGTCTCTGTCTCTCTCTGTCTCTCTGCCTCTTTCTCTCTCTCTGTATCTCTCTCTGTGTCTGTCTCTCTGTCTCTGTCTCACAGTGTCTCTATCTCTCTCTCTCTGTCTCTCTCTCTCTCTCTTCTCTCTCTCCTCTCTCTCTGTCTCTCTCTCTCTGTGTCTCTGTCTCTCTGTCTTTCTCTCTGTCTCTGTCTCTCTCTGCCTCTGTCTCTCTCTGTCTCTCTGTCTCTCTCTCTGTCTCTCTCTCTCTCTCTCTCTCTCTCTCTCTTTCTCTCTCTCTCTCTCCTCTTCCTACAAGTTTTCACCTCTCCATACAGAATAGGCAACTTAAACATAGATTTAGCTCCATCCTAACACTGCCCTGAGAATGGACGCAGGAGGAAGTAGCTTCTCTGGGGAAGGTATACATAGCAGATAGAGCGATGGACTTGGAGTCCTGAAGACCTGAGTTCAAATTCCACCTATGATGTTACCTGCTCAACTGTAGGCAATTTATTTTACCTCCCTGGGCCTCAGTTTCCTCATCTGTAAAATGAAGGGGTTGAGTTATATGGATTCTGACATCTCTTCTAGCTTGAAAACTATAATGCTGAGGAAACATCTTGAAAAGAAAGCATGGCACCAAAGAGGGAGGACTGAGATGGTGTTCAAATCCTAATTCTGGCCTTGGAAAATCCTTTTTCCTCCCTAAGCCTCAGTTTCTCCTCTGTAAAATGAGAGGGTTGGACTAGATGGCCTCTGAGGAGAAAGGGTTCAGTCAGTCAGTAAACAGTTATGAAATGTCTACTGTGTGCCAAGCAGTCTGTTAAGCACTGAGGAGATAGAGGAAGGAAAAGACAGTCCCTGCCCTCCAGAAGCTCACAATCTAATACTTCAGAAGGTGAAGAAGGGAAAGAGGGCCATTAGAGAGTCATTCTTTTAGATTATGACTTTGTCCCTTAATGGAATATAAAGACATTTCAGAAAACCAAAGCCATGGAATATTCTAATGTGGCAGAGAACTTAGGGTAAGGAGGAAGGGAGGAGGCAAAGAAAGCAGAGGCCCTCAGTGTAGGTGTAGTAAGCATACTCTGCACAACTCTCCCACAACCAAGTGGCTATACCTTCCCCTCAGGATTCCAGAGATATCCAAGGGGGGTTGGGGCAACTCTTCTCTAATGTCATTGGCTGAAGCCCCCATTCTGGGTATGTTTCCCATTGTTAACCACCAGTAACTAGTGCCCCAGTTCCATTTAGCCACTTAACGTCAATTAGCCTTTACAAAGAGATATTTGCTTTGAAGATATGGCAAGACACAGTACAAATGTTTCCCTCAGAGGTACACTCTCCTTTATGCTATCTTGGCATCTGGGGAGAGTGAGTTCAGACATAGCACAGCTCCCGTGTAGCATTGGTCTCACCAAGTTCACATCCAGATGTGTCATGATTGCCAGATGAGTCTTTGTCTCATCTACCCCAGTCTATGTCCTGAAAGTCACTCCTCAATCCTTGGGATATTGATAATGGGCTAGCTGTAAAACAGCATGGACTCAACTCTCAGACCCCCTGATGCCTGGACTCATTCTCCTAATCTTTTGAAACTCACAAGATCGTGGCTTCCAATTCTTTTCCTAAAGTGAAACAAATCCCAAGGGAAAGAACAGAGACCCATTTTCATGGAGGCACATGGTGGCCCTGGAGGAAGAGGAGTTCAAAGCCTCTCTCTTACAGTATTGTATCTTACCAGAGAGACAAACAGACATCAACAAAGGAGTCAAACTAAGATCTGATAAACACCAAGAGACAGCTGAAGAGAAGGGCCAAGGCATTGGTTGATTTGTGCCTTCTGAAGACATCCCCAATTCTAACTGTTGAGCCAAACAAAAAAGCTTCTCTGGACCACATGGTTGGCAGACTGGAACCTTAGCAGCCTTTGCTTGGAGACCTCTAGTGAGTGTGAATCATGTCCCTCCTGAGGCTGCCTATTTCACTCTTGAACAGCTCTCATTCTGAAGAAGCTGACTTATTTTAGCCCTCAACTTTCTTTTCCTTGCTACATTATTTAACCCTGTTGATCATCCTCTTCTTGGGATATTGTCCACCCTACAGAAATGCTCACAGCAGCACTTTTTGTGACAGCAATGAACCAAAAATAACAAGATGTCCTCCAAATGGGCAGTGGCCAAATGAATTGTGAACTGTTTCTGTGCCATAAAAAACAATATGAAGAATTTAGAGAGCATTTATTTAGTAAGTACTTACATTAAGGATACAAAGAAAGGCAAAGAAAGTCCCTGTCCTCAAGGAGCTTATGTTCTAATGGAGGAGACAAAGTGCAAATAACTAGGTTCATACAAGATATATACAGCATAGATGGGAGAGAAAGGCTAGCAGCTGGGGAGAGAGGGAAAGGATTCCTGTAGACGAGATTTGAGTTGTATCTTAAAGGAAGCCAAAGAAACTAAAAAACAGATATGAGGAGTCAGAATATTCTAGACATGGGTGATAGCCAGTGAAAAGGCTTGGAGATATTCAAGTAGGCCAATGTAGCTGGATTATAAAGTGTATAGAAGAGAAGGAAGCATTTATAAAGCACCCACTATGCACCAGGCACTGTGCAAAGCGCTTTACAAATATTACCTCATTTGATCCTTCCTTAAGCACTGTTATGACCCAAATTTTACAGATGAGGAAATTAAGGGAAACAGGTTAAATGACTTTTCCAGAGTCCCACTGCTAGTAAACATCTGCAGCTGAATTTGAACTCAGGTCTTCCAAACTCCCGACCTATGTAAAAATGACAAGATTTGGCAAAGAATCAGATTTGTGGGAAGATACATGAACCGACATAGAGTGACAAAAGCAGAACCGAAAACTACATACACAAAGACTACCAAAAATATATAAATTTCAGCAACCATAAAAAGAATATTGCATGACCACAGTGACCAAGATTGGCCATGGAGAAGAGTTAAGAAAATATATCTCTGTAATTCAGAATATCACATTCATGTCAGACATGGTTGGTGTTAGTGGGTTGTTCTTTTCTTTTCTTTTTGCTGAATTGCTTTTTCCCCCACTTTTTTTAATCATTGTTACAAGGTATGGCTCTCTGGGAAGAGGGAAGCATATATCTGGGAATGAATGGGATGTAACAGCAGAAAGCATCAATTTAAAAAGGGGGGAGGAATGAAGTATTCTCCTCCCTTCCACTGCCCTCTCCTGATTTTCTTCTGCTTCTTGGATTTGTTCTTCTCACTCCCTCTCTTCTTCCATCTTTGTCCTTTGAGTGTAAGTGTCTTTTGTCCTTGGCCCTTTACTATGTTTTTTTCAGTGAATTCATCTATTCTTAAAGTCCTACTGGGTGTCTGAGTGAGTAGACAAACAGATCTGTAAATAACTTGACCCCACACATAAACTTTTCTATGGGCAAAACTTCCACAGAACTCACTCCTCCCTTGGGGCATGCATGACTTTCTCTCCACAGTCACTCATTGCACACTTCTCCCTTCTAAGGGCAAGGTTTCCTTTCAAATGGCCAAGAAGTTAAGCAGGGCCTAAACCATCCTCTGTAACTCATTTAAATCCTAGGTGACCAGAGGACACCTTTGGTGAATGTGTTCTGTCTGCTCTGGGAAGTTCTTAAAATAATCAATAAATTCTCTTTATCTTTTTGATATGAGCCCCCAGCCAGTGATAACTAGACAAAGAAAGTCACTAATATATTTTTCCACCATCCCCCCCATTTCTTCAAGCACTAGTAAAGATAATTAATCATAGTTTAATTAATTAACAATTAATTATAGTTTTAGTAGTATAAGAATTAAAGCAAAACTTAGGCATGAAATTTCCAAACATCAGCAGCTTAGTACTTCATTCTTCCTAGAAGCTGTAGAAGCAAGAACCAAATAAATAAGCATATAAATAAGGATAAGGAGTCTGGATAAGGAACAAGAGAAGTTCCACACTGTGGACTAGAAACAATAGATAGCCATCATCCCTTCTGTAGTCACCATCCACCTGGACATCTCAGTCATGTTCCGCAGTTCTCTGATAGATAGCCTCCACCAGCTCCTATTCTCCACTGCTTTCCTTTGCAAGTTCAGAAGATTCTTGCTCTCTCCACTGTCATGGCCATCCTCAAACTCTCCAGCTATAGTCCCAAGAAGGGGAAGAAGTTGTAGATGAAAGCTCCCATTCCCTGTCTATCCCCAACCCCCGACTTTCTTGCCAATCTCTTGGAAGAAGAGGAAGAAGAAGAAGAAGAAGAAGAAGAAGAAGAAGAAGAAGAAGAAGAAGAAGAAGAAGAAGAAGAAGAAGAAGAAGAAGAAGAAGAAGAAGAAGAAGAAGAAGAAGAAGAAGGAGGAGGAGGAGGAGGAGGAGGAGGAGGAGGAGGAGGAGGAGGAGGAGGAGGAGGAGGAGGAGGAGAAGAAGAAAAAGAAGAGCTAACATTTCTATAGTTCCTATTATGAGACAGACACTGTGTTAAGTACTTTATAAACATCATCTCATGTGAGGTGCTATCTTCATTTTACAGATCAGGAAGTTGAGACAATCAGAGGTTAAATGACTTGTACAAGGTCACACAGATAGTAAATGTCTGAAGTCACATTTGAATTCAAGTCTTCCTGACTCTAGGCTGGGCATTCTAGACATTATACCACCTAGAGACTAAGCTTTTAGCCATTACCTCAAGCACCTCTATGCCAGGCACTGTGCTAAGAACTGGGGATACAAAGAAAGACAAAAACATGCTTTCTGCCCTCAGGGAGTTCATAGTCTAATGGGGAAGAAAACATTATATATACATATATAACTAGGTACATACAAGATACATCTAGCATAAATGGGATGTAATTTCATGGTAAAGCTCTGGGGAATCCAGAAGGGACTGGGAAAAGCCACCTGAAGGAGGTGGGAGTTGGGCTAAATCTTGAACTTATCTCATGCTGCCAAAATGAGCAGATTAAGTTACAACATCCTTTCCTCCCAGGGTCACCAATCCCTGCTTATTCCCACCACCACCCACATTATTTTCTTCTATATTCCTCATTACCATGCCAATGATATGTGCAAACAATTCCTGCTGTGTCTCAGTCTTCAGCAGCACCGTTTCAGAAAATGATATGGAGCATTTAAAAACAAAAACAAATAAACACCCCTAGGTGAAGAAAATCCTCTTTCTAATTGTGATGCTTCTGTAGCAGCAGTATGGGAGTCCCAGCAAGAAGGCAAGGGTCAAACACCACTATGTTCCCCCACACCCAGGCTGGGAACTAGGTTGACACACCTCTTAGGTATCATTTCTGGACATCGGGAAGGCTTCCCTCAGCCCTAAACATTACTTTTCACACACACACACACACACACACACACACACACACACACACACACACCTGCTGGGAGCTGCCTGGCCCTGCACAGTGAGTCATGGGTTCTCAACAGCCTTCTTTTCCAATCCATATCTGAAGAGGAATCTTCTTCACAATATACCCATCAAATGGTCATTAAGCTTCTGCAGATAGAACTCCAGTGGTGGAGAGCTTCCTACTGGTACATTAGAAAGAACGCTGGCTGTAGACTCAGAGGATCTGGGTTCAAATCCTGCCTCTGACTTTTGCTGCCTATGTGACTTGGCTTCTCCAGGTCACATCTGTAAAATGATGAAGTTGAAACTAGATGGCCTCTGAAGTCCCTTCCAAAAATCTGAGATCCTATAATTCTATGATTTCCCTGAGTCTTGATTTGCTCATCTGTAAAATGAGGAGGTCGGAATTAGATGACCCCCGAGGTCTCTTTCAGCTATAGAATAATGATCCTGGCATAGCTCTTCTCATTTTTGGACAGCTTTGCTTCTCTGGAAGTTTCTCCTTCGCAGACTCACAGAATATCAGAGTTGGAAAGGAACTCAGAGGCCATCTATTCAAAGCCACATGACAACAAAAATCTTCTTCTAAATATAACAGACAAGTGACCAGCCAGCCCTTACTTGAATATTCTCAGTGAGAAAGAACTTAACTGCCTACCAAGGTGACCTGCTATACTTTGATGTTCCTAATATCAAGACTAACTAAATTTACCTCTTTGCCATTTCCACCTATTTTTCCTAATTCGGCTCTCTGGGGCCAAAAAGATCTAATCTCTCTTGCCCATGACAGCCCTTAACATACATGAAGACAGATATCATGTGCCACCTCCCCAGTATTCTCTTCTCCAGCTTAAACATTCCCAGTTCCCTCAACTGATCTACATATGGCATGGTCTCAAAGCTTTTTACCATCTCAGTTGTCTTCCTCTGGACACATTCCAGTTTATCAATGACCTTTTAAACTGTGGTGCCCAAAACTGAACATAGTACCCCAGATATGACATGACCAGGGCATAGTGCAGAGGACCTGTCACCTTCCTACCCAACCTCTCTTGATGCAACTTTGGGATGCATGAGATTTCTTGACTGCCATATCATGCTGGCACTGGAGTCCACTAAACCCTCCAGCTCTTCTGTACATCCTTCTATTTGTAAATTCAATTATATATTTGTATTTGTGAAATTTCTCTTTTGAGGGCAAGAGTAAGATTTTACATCTCTACCCACCCCCAACCCCAAACCACCTCACCCCACTAAATTTTTTGACATTTCAAGCTGAAATCAACCTCCCAACAAGTTTTTGCCTCTGAGGCCAAGCCAAGCAAGGCCTCTTACATCAGTTGGCTTTTCCAATACTTCAGGCTCTTCCTTCATGACTTATTAAACTGCAACTTTTCAGAGAAGGGTGTCACAAATTAAACCTTTACTTTTTATTTACACTTCAATGTAAATGATTTTAGTAAGTCTTGTTCTGAAAGCAGACTTTGGTAAGGGTGGAGGGGAGAAGGAAGATTGAAAGGAAAGGATTTTATAAAATTTCAGTTTTGAATGAAGAAGATATTTCTAGAAGAGGGACCTCCCCATTGTCCCTCAAACTACTCTTCACTCAGCTGTCTCCTCACTGTGGATTTACTCTCCTGTCATCACTACCCCTCCACCCCAACAGAAACTTGGATTCCACTCCTTAGTCCAGGGGTAGGGAACCTGCAGCCTCAAAGCCACATGTGGCTCTCTAGGTCCTCAAGTGTGGTCCTCTAGGTCCTTAAGTGTGGTCCTTTGACTGAATTCAGTTTGGATGCAAAGGGCCACACTTGAGGACCTAGAGGACCCCAGCCCTGCCTTAATCTTTTGCCTTGCCTTGCAGGGACCAGGGACCCAGGACTCCACAAGTCTCCACATTGCTCCTTCAAGGGTGCCCTCCCTACCCTTTCAGTACCTCTTTAAATATGACCTTCCCTCCACCTTAGAATTAAACTCCTTGAGGGCAGGTGTTGTCTTGTTTGTTTTTATTTGTCTCCCAAGTGCTCAGCACAGTACTTGGCACATAGTAAATACCCAATAAATGTTTTCTCTATCTATCTAGGTATCTTGAGTCATATACCTAGAGCTGGAAGGAATCTCAGAGGCCATCTAGTTCAACCACTTCATTTCACCAATGAGGAAACCAAGGCCCAGAGAGTTTAAGTGGTTTGTTCAAGGTCACAGACAGGAAACATCAGACAGAGAAGGGATTTGAACCCAAGTCTTCCTGATAAAGAGGTGGTGAGCGCTCTTCTCACTGTACCACACTTGCCTCCCCAAGGTAGGCTATACAGGGAGAATAAATTTTCCCCTCTCCCCCAGAAATGTATTAGAGAACACTGTTTTGGTGGAGCTGGGGGACATCATCAGCTTTTAGTGGGCTGACTTCCACCGCACAAGACAGTCAGCTGACAGGAAATTCAGAGCTCTCTACAGGGCATTGGAGGCCCCTCCGTGGAGCTAATAGGAATGAACAGGGCAAGAGAATCTTCCTTTGTTGATCAGTACAAGAGCCATACAGGAGACAAAAAGAAGAATAAAGGGCACCTTCTAAGAGGATTCCATTCCATCTCAACACAAAGGTATTCCCATCCGTTAGACTCTGATCTAAAGCTTACTGACAAGGCTGAATTGAAGAGATGGCTCATTTTAGCTCTGCCTGGAAAGAACTTCGTGCAAGAGGCCTAGGGCACAAACTGCCCTTCCTCCAAAGATCCTGAGAGCTCCCTAATCGAACGTGACACTGACTTTACTTAGAGTTTGAGAATGGTTTTCTTCCCATAGGCAGATTAATCACAGATCTAAAACTAATGGGGGTGGGGGGGAAGGTAGTTACGGAGGGCAGATTTAGGCTGGAGTCAGGGAAAAACTTAATAATTAAAGAGGTGTTCAAAAAGTGCAATGGATTGTCCCAGAGAGGATGCGGGTTACTCTCATCGGAGGCATTCAAGCGGAGGTTAGATAATCCCTCGCCATATCAAAGAAGATGGCCACTGATAGAATTTCCAAGTCAGAGATTCTGAGATTTTATAACTGATGGACATACCCCTCCCCCCCCCCCAGCTTTTTGCCTCATCAGATACACATAAATCAGCTAAAAAGAGAGCCCTGGAAATGAGTTCTAGTCTTGGTTCTGTCTCTACACTGACCTCTAGGAGTGTGTTTAGAGCTAGCTCAGACCTGCTCCAGAGAACTGGTTGTTAAACTATCAGTATGAGTGAATACTGAAAATGGTAGTCAAACCCTACAAATTAGGGCTTGAGTTATTGTTTTCCTGGTTGTCTAGACTCCAGAAAGTAATGGAGAAAATTTGAAAAATACAGATTAAAGCTAAAAGTGTGTCTTGCATACATACACTCCCCCTTCCTTGCTGAGAACTGGTTGTTAAAACATTTACCAGCACACCTCTGCCTTAAACCCTCTCTGGGCCTCAGTTTCCACCCCTAAAATGAGGGGATCAAACTGAATGAACCCTGAAAGCCCTTCCACCCCTGCAAGGGTCAGCTCTTCTGAAACTCCACCAGGCTACAAACCTTGTTTGGCTTCCTCTTCTCCAGCCCCAGCCTGGGTGCCCACCCTCCTGCTCAAGGGCCCCGGACAATGAAATTTTGTGGGGTTTTTGGAGCCAATCAGGGTTAAGTGACTAGCCCAGGGTCACATAGCCAGTAAATGTCTGAGGTCACATTTGAACTCAGGTTGTCCTGACTCAGGACTAGTGGTCTACCCACTGCACCACCTAGCTGCATCAGCAAGGGAGTTTTAATGAAGCCACCCCACACCTGGCCCCAGAACAGATGGATCTGCACGAAGAAAGAAATCCAAAGTCAGAGAGAGGTGGGGACCCAATCAATCATATGATAATTGCAAAAGGGAAGGGTACCACTTTAGAGTTACCTCCCTCCCCTTCGGAGGATGGTGGGGGAATTGGAGAATTAATGGAAATAAGCTTTGTGTGCCTCACAAGCTGAGAAATCTGAGCTAAGTGCTCTCTGGGAGGCAGCTACTTGATGAGAACATAATGCTCCTCTCTCCAGCCCAATAGGGAAAGTATGAAAGAAATAACACAGCATTTCTGCAACCACAGGAGGGTGGGAGCCGTGGGCCATGATTGCTATGCATTTAACCCGGCCCCTTTCTCTATTTCTTGGGGAGGAGGGCCTGCAGGTGATGAGGCTGTTCATTTAGCAGAAACCTGCCAGTGGGGGCCCCCCCCACTAGTCCAACCTCATGCTCTCCCCCTAATGCACTTTTTAATATCATGGATTCTAAAAATATTAAAGACAAAGGAGTTGTCTGGGACAAGTTCTAAAATGGCAGCTGGTCCTTTCGTTCTGGGGCAGGAAAAGGAGGAAAGGGGGTGGAAAGGAAGAAAAAGAAAGGGGAAAAGGTAAAGGAAGAAGCAGTGGAAGAAAAAGAAGAGGAGGAAGGAAGAAAAGAAAGAAGGATGGAAAGGAGAAAGAAGGGAGGAGGAATAAGGGAAGAAGAAGGAGGAAGTATGAGGGCGGAAGACAAGGAATAAAGGAGGAAGAAGGGAGAAGGAAGGGAGAAGGAGAAAGAAGGAAGGAAATGTAAAAAGGAAGATGGAGAAGGAGGATGGGTGACTTGTCCAAGATCACACAGATAGTGATCATCATAGGCAAGACATGAACCCAGATCCTCTGACTTCACCTTTCCACTACACCACACTTGTTGAGTTGCTACAGAGGACAAAATGAAGATCAATGGCTGGTAGATACAGGGAGGTCTGTTGGAACTTCATATGAGGAAGTGTTACCTAATCATCAGAGCTACTCAGTAATGAACTGGCTTAGTAAACCAGGATCCTCCTCCTCTATCTTTAGAGCTGTTGCAAGGTTGACTGTCCCCTTCCCGTCCAGGATGCCATAGCAGAACTCCTTGATCTTTTCTGTGTGATGCACCCAGTAACATGGCTTTAAAGGAATAATTTTTAATTCTGTTCTTGACTTCCTCTGGATTTCAAAACCATGTTCCCTCAACTGCTGGGTCATCCTGGAATGTCCCTCAGTGTCAGCGCGTCCCCACCCTGAAACTCCCTACAGCCTGTTCACCCTGGTTTGTCCCCTCCTCAAGGACTGATGCTCTTCTCCCATACTCCTGGAGCCACCATTTGGTAGAGGGGCCCTAGTCAACCTGCCTTTGTTCCCCAATCCCTTTTCCATGCTTTCCAACTCCTTTTTGTGTGTTGTCTTCTGCCATTAGAATGTAAGCTCCTTGAGGGCAGGGACCATCTTTTTGCCTCTATTTGTATCCCCAGTGCTTAGCACAGTGCCTAAGTGTTTAATAAATGTTTGTTTCCTTTCTTCCTTCCATAAAATAAAATTTTATGCGAAGGAACCAAATACATTGAAATATAGCTATGAAAATATTTTTAGAAAACAAATTCACAGGTTAAAAATTCCTTCTATAGACAGGGAGGAAAGTTAGATAAGACAACCTCAAAGGTCTCTCCTGGCTCTGAGATCTAACAGAACTAAGGATAATAGGATCAAAAGGTCAATCACTAAACATTTATTAAATGCCTACTATATGCCAGGCACCATGCTAAGCATTGAGGATACAAAGAGGCAAAGGATAGTCCCTGCCCTCAAGGAGCTGATAATCTAATAGGGGAGACAACAAGCAAGTAAATATGTACTAACCAGCTATACATAGGATAAATAGGAGATAACTAACAGAGGGGAAGGCATTGGAATGAAGAGGAGATGGGACAGACTTCCTGTAAAAGATGGGATTTTAGATGGTAATTTTGGGCAGCTAGCTGGATAGAACACTGGGATTGAAATCAGAAAGTGTCATCTTCCTGAGTTCAAATCCAGCCTCAGACATTTATTAGCTGTGTGACCCTGGGCAAGTCATTTAACCCTGTTTGCCTCAGTTTCCTCATCTGTAAAATGAGCTGGAGAAGGAAATGGCAAACCAGTCCAGCATCTTTGCCAAGAAAACCCCAAATGGGGTCACAAAGAATTGGACACAACTGAAATGAATGAACAATATCAAAGGAATTTTGGTTGGGACCTTAAGGAAGCCAGGAATTTCACCTGGTGTTCAACACAATCCATAAAGGCTCCAGGACATGACACCTCATCACTCTGGAATTCCCAGTCCTGGAGGAGGTGACAGAACTCTGCCAACACCCTTCTTTCCTAGGATGAATCCATAGGATGAGCTCATCAGGATGACTTTTCAACACAGAAGGAGAAAGCTCTGATGAGTGGGTGAGGGGGCCCAGAATCTCAGCAGGTGACTGATGGCAGAGCCTGGCTCAGGGTCTCCTGCCGTCTATTATTTACTCTCTTATGTCAGTGATTTATGGAATGGTGGTCCTTTCATTATTCTTGTTAATTACCTCCGCTCTCTGCCTCCGCTTGTAAAATGTAATTGTCTCCAGCATAAATCTTGTCTGGCCGCCATAGTTCCCCATCAGTAATGATATTCAGCCCGCTCTTATAAAATCTTTATAAAGTGTAATTAAAAATGCGTTGTCCAAGATTATGGTGTGGAAGTTCTGAGTCCCTCTCAGGGGAGAGGCCTCGGAGGGGTTAGAACACTTTCTTCTGCCTCCTAAAGACTAACCAGAGGGCTCACCCTAGAAAGGAATGGGTTTGCAAAACCCTCCTTCCTGCCCAGGGCAGCGAATTCAACCCCTCTTTTCTGGCTGAGAGAATGATTCTCAAGTCAAGACATAGCCGATGACTGAGGAGAAAAATGGGGCTCCGGGAGACAGATCTGGCCACATGATATGATTCCCCCACTTAATCGGTGGCTTCCTTTAGCCTCTAGGATGGAGGTTCCTAATCTTTCTTTTATCATGGACCCCTTTTGACAGTCTAGTTAAGCCTATGGATATTTCCTTTGAATCATTTTTTTTATCCTGATAATTGAAGGACATGCTAAATTTCAGTTAGAGGTTAGTGAAAACAAAGACGGGATTTTTTTTTATCGCGTCCAAGTTCAAGCTCCCTGAAATGTACACATAGACGGGGGAGAGGGAAGAACCCCTGCTCTAGACTAAAAGATAAACTCTTCTGCTTAGCTTTTGAAGCCTTATGCAAGCTGGCCCCAAACTCCCTTCTCCAGATCTGTTGGACATTACTCTCCCTCTCACACCCAGCGGTCCAACTAAACCAGCTTACTCTCTGTTATGCATGCACAGCACTCCATCTCCCACTGCTGGGACTTTACACCGGCTATGCCCCATGCCCGGAGTGCACTCCCTCTTTAACTTTGCCTCATATCTCTCTTTCAAATGCATCTCAAGTACCATCTTCTGCAGTAAACCTTTGTTGCTTCCCCGAACTGCTAGTGCCCTCCCTCCCAAACTGTCGTGGATTTAACCACTTAATAAATGAATTTTATATATACATATATATGTGTGTGTGCATACATATATATGCACATATATGTATACATTGTATTTATCCTGTAAAAAGAATAAGCCTACTATGCGCCAGGCGCTGTACCAAGCACTGTACAAATATTATCTCGTTTGATTTTCACAACAACTCTAGCAAGTGAGTGCTTTTATTATCCCCATTTTGCAGATGGGGAAATTAAGGCAAACAGTGGTTATCTGAGATCAGATTTGAACTCAGGTCTTCCTGAGGCCAGGTCCAGTGTACTATCCACCCCATCACCTAGCTGTCCACTTGGCACATAGTAGGCTTTTTAATAAAGTCAACAAGCATTAATTAAGCACTTAGTGTGTGCCAGGCACTATGCTAGCACTAAGGATACAAAGAAAAGTGAAAAAACAGTCCCTGCTTTCAAGGAGCTTACAGTCTAATGGAGAAAGCAATATTCAAATAACTGAACAAACAAGATATATACAAAATAAATTTGAAATCATCTCAGAGGGAAAGCACTTGGATTAAGAAAGACTAGAAAATCCTCTTGGAGAAGATGAAGCTTCACTAAGACTTGAAGCAAGTCAGGAAAGCCAGAAGACAAAGATGAGGAGGGAAAGTATTCCAGGGATGGGACAGCCAGTGAAAATTCTTAGCGTCTAGAGATAGAATGTCCTGTTTGAGGAATAGGAGGGAAGCCAGTGTCACTGGATCTCAAAGTGAGTGTTGGGCAGGTTATGGGAGGCTTTAGATAACAAAGGGTGTTATATTTAATCCTGGAGGCAGTAGAGAGCCACTGGAGTTTATTGAGTGGGGTGGGAGTGATCTGTGCTTTAGGAAAATCACTAGTGGCTGAATGGAAGATAGACTGGAGTGGGGAGAGACTTGAGGCAGGCAGACCCACCAGCAGGTTATTGCAACAATCAAGGCATGAGGTGATGAGGGGCCACACCAAGGGGTTGGGGGTCAGAGGAGAGAAGGGAGATTATACGAGAGCTGTTATGAACATAGAAACAACAGGACTTGGCAATTGGTTGAATATGAGGGAGTGAATAATAAATAGTTGTTTGGTTAATTAATTGATTGAATGACAGAAAGGAAAAGGCTCCTCCTCTACACTTAAGCAATCACTTCATTCTAGTTTCAACATCATTATCTGGTAATATCTTCCCCTGAAATTATTTTGAGGAGATATATTTCTCATGCTCACCCCCAGGTCCCTGAAATGGATCATGTTCAACTTCAATGGGGCCATCTTCCAAGATGGCAGAAAGATTTAGAGTCAGAGCACCTGGGTTTGGATCCCAGCTCTGCAACCTACTAGATAAATGACATTGAGCAATCATTTTCCTTCCTCAGCCTCTGCTTCCTCATCAAGAGAAGGGAAGAATTCAACTAGATGGTCTTTAGAGTGGCTTAGAATTCTGTCCTTCTGTGTTTTAAGGTCCATTCTGGTTCTGATATTCCATGTTCTAAGTCCTCTCAGCTCTGACATCCTGTGTTCTAAGGGCCTTCCCAGATCTGATATTCCAGATATAGCACATTCCGCATTGAGACAGCTCTAATTATTACAATATTTTTCCCCATGTCTCACTCTCCCACACCATCTTTACAACTCCCTTTTGTGTGTTACCTTTTAGCATTAGACTGTAAGCTCCTTGAGAGCAAGAACTATCTTGCTTGCTTGTATCTGTTTCCCCCATTCTTAGTACAATTCTAGGACAATTATCTATCGATAGATAACAGATAAAATCTATTAAATAGGGACCCCAATTTGAGCCTCTTCTCCAAGCTGCCTCCCTACTCCCCTAACCAGGCCTATCCTGTGTCTTGGTCCTCCATACCCCAGTATGTCAAGCAAGCTGAATATCAACTACAATTCAGTGTCTATCCTACCGACCCACATCCATTCTCAGAATGGCAGCTGGCTCATCATGCTCTATCCTGCCAGCTCCCAAAGCTCCTTGGCCAGCCTCCCTTTGTTCCTCACTCAAGTCATTAACTCTGTCCAGCTGGGCGTAAACAGGATATCACCTTGGAAGATTAACCTGTCACCTTTGGAGACAGGAGAGAACAGTACCCAGAGCTCCTTGGGGAGCCCAGGAAAAGTACAGACAGTCCAATCTAATTGAATTAGAGGTTGGGGGCACCTAAGCCAGAGGGGGAGGCCTTTTGTATTGACAATGTGCTCTAGGAATCCTATAATCTTCAGAAGGAAGCTGGCAACTCTATGTGTACTAGGGATAAAATGCCCAATTACTTACTACCATGATGCCTCCCCAGGGGACAAACCAGCCTGCTGGACCATAGGAAGCTGATCAACTAAGGGCCATTTGAATTTCAAATTAACCCAAAGCCCCAGTTTTCAAAAAGCTTTTCTGAAGTCCAAAGTCTGGGAGGTCAATTGAAACTTAATTCTCCTGAATTTCTCAAGGGGCTCAAGTTTATAAATGCAAAGGTAGATGGTGGATGCTTTCTGTTAAAAGATAGGACGGGAGGTGGCAGAGGGGGCTTCAGGATATGAAGGGTGGTGCTGGATAGCTGTCCAACCTGCTCTTTGGGGGTGGGAAGAGATACACATCAGACACATTAGGGCCTAAGCACCCCCACCTACACAGGGCACTTTTTAGAATAATAACAGTAGCAGATACTTCTGTAACATTATAGCTTTTACAAAGTACAACAATCCTGGAAAGTCGTAAATAATAGCAGCAATAACTAACATTTAGCTGGTAAAGCCCTTTATGTATATTATGCCATGCAATTTTTACAACAATCCAGTGAGATGGGTGTCATAATTCATCCTCTTTGACATATGAAGAAACTGAGGCTGAAGGGTGAAATGATTTACTCCAGCTAGTAAGTGTTTGAAGCAGGATTCAAACACAGATCTTCCCAACTCCAAATCCACTGCTCTCTCCACTGAATAGGAATATTAGCCCTATTTTACACATAAAATCCAGTCATAATAACTAAATTATTCAAAGCCTAGGGAGCAATATAATGGCCCATAAGTTCCACATGATTCCTTCCCCTTCAGCTTTAGGGAGTTTCTTTTAGATGAAAAGTTATGAGTTCAGTCACAATAGCTCCAAGCCCCCAGTTAGGAAAATTCCTGACTTTTAGGCAGAGATTGGGCTCTCTTCCTAATTTTACATTTGTGTCTCTCTCTATCTCCCCTTGCCTCTTTGTGGTTGGGGCAAAATTCATTTTGCTGGAAACTGGGTAACAGATTATGTATCTGTGAATAGATAGGCACTAGGAGAGAAAGTTGGGAAAAGGTTCAAACTCTTCTTGGGATTTCACTCAGCCTGGATCTTCTGCTCTGAGATGCCTGTAGAGCTAATCTCCGCTCCTTGATATCTACCTTTTCTGTCTCAGCTCAGAACCACCTTTGCTCTTCAGGGGTCTGTTGGAATACCATACCTACTCCAATTTCTGGAAAGAATTCTTTCCCAGATGGCTGGATAACTTATAGATGGTACCCCAGAGCGGACCAAGTTTTCTGGCTTGTTAGAAGGGGAGTCTTATGCAAAGTCAGAGGCCTTTTCAATTGGGTATCTTGTATGCTACTTTAAATAGTGCAGGACTGAGTAAATCAATCACTGTATTTTTACACACAGAGGAGGAAAATAAAGCCCAGAGAAGGGAGGTCACTGGGCCATGATGATGTAGAGCCATGACTCATAGATCATAATAAGGTCCCAGATATAGAGCTGAAAGGAACCCCAGAGGCGATTTAGCCCAACATGCCCATATTACAGATGAGTAGGCTAAGGCCTAGGAAGATTAAAAGATTTATCCAACATCCCACAGATAGCTGATGTCAGAGGTGTGATGTGAACCCAGGTCTTTTGACTCCAGAGCCAGTGATCTTTCCAGGTGCTTTGATGTCAATATCAGTGCCTTCCAATATGCTCTGTGTAGGAACCCTCCTAGGTACTGGGCATGCAAAGACAGGCCCTGCTATCTATCAGAGAGCTTACGTTCTCCTGAGGGCATTCCACACAGAAACAGGTAAGCACGTGCTTGATCACTTGAGGAATACAGAAAACACTAACCACGAAATGGATCAGAGAAAAGCCTCTCGAAGAGATGACACAAGCTAGGAATTCAACAAGAAGGAGGTGAGAGAGGGAGTGTGTTCCAGTCTGAGCAAAGGCAAGAAGAAGATGGGAGATTGGGTGCTGAGCTGAAAGTAGTTGGTTTGGGGTGATCTGGGTTTGGGCCCTTCTTTAATAAATGCATAGGGCATTAGATAGTGTTGGAACACCCAAATTCTCCCTCTGACCCTTCGTAGCTAGGCTACCATTGGCAAGACGTTTAACTTCACTGTAAAATGGAGATAATTTTATCTATGGTGAGTTGTGGAGCAAAGGAGGTAATACGTGGAAAGCATTTTGCAAATGATAAGATGCCATAGTGCCATGCCGTGGTGCCATAGTGCATAGAGTGCTGGACCTGGAGTCAAGCAGACTCATCTTCCTGAGTTTAAATCTGGCCTCAGACACCTAGTAGCTGTGTGGCTCTGGGCAAGTCACTTAACCCTGTCTGCCTCAGTTTCCTCATGTCTAAAATGAGCTGGAGAGGGAAATGGCAAACCACGCCAGTACCTTTGCCAAGATAACCCCAAATGGGTCAAGAAGAGTCAGGCATGACTGAAACAACAACAAAGATACTGAGCCAGCTGTTATTTTTGTTATGATTTTTTTCAGTATAGATATAGCTTTGCCAAGCCCACAGAAGTCTTTTTTTTTGGTCTCCAGTTCTCACATTGTTACTTCTCAAAGGTTTCATTTCTGTTCCCCCAAAATTCTCCATGTTTTGGAAATTGAATATTTGGAAATAATAAGATTTATATTTAATTTTTGGAAATTTGGACATTTAAATATTTTCCAACAATGAGCTTCTCTGCAATATCTTTTTTAAAAAAACATTTCTTCCCTCGTATTTCAGCAGTAGGAATCTTCATGCACGTCCTTAAACATGAACTGTTACAGATGCCCACCTGTTACAGAGCCGACCATGCATGCCTCCATCTGGCCAGCCAGTTACTAGCTGTGCCAACCTGGGCAAGTCTCAGCCTCTCAGAACCTCCATTTCTTCATTGTAAAAAAAAAATAATAAACGCATCCTCCTCAAAGGGTTTCTGGGAGGATGCAATCATATGATGTATGGAAAGCATTTTGCAAACCTTAAGAAGCTATGTAAATTGAGTTATTATTGAAAATAGCTAGGTGGTACAGTGAAGAGAGAACTTGGCCTGGAGTCAGGAAGATCTGAGTTCAGATCTCACCTCAGACATCTACTAACGGTGTGACCCCGGACAAGACCCTTAACCTCTGTCTGCCTCAGTTTCCTCAACTGTTATGAGGTTCATAATAGCACCTGCCTCACGGGGTTGTTATTGGGATCAAATGAGATACTATTGTAAATTGCTTAGCACAGTGCCAGGCACACAGTAAGCACTTAATAAATCTTTAGTGACTGATGACTCATTTATGAAATGAGGATAATAAAAGCACCTACTTCATAGGGCTATTGCAGGGATCAAATGAGCTAACATGTAAAGTGCTTTGGAAACCTTCAGGTGCTATAAAACTGCTTGCTATTATTAGCTGTAATAATTCTTCTTATTTATTATTATCCTGAGGAGCAGGTCCCAGAGCTCAAGCCAAGTGAGCCCAGTGGAGCCTGGCCCTCCTCAAGCTCTGTCGTCAGGTCCTCCCAGTCTGATACGGACACGTCAGAACATAGGAAAATGTGAAGGCTAGCTATCCATCAATACAGTCCAGTCCGATGAGCACTTCTCAAGGGTCTATTGTGCCAGCTGCTGTGCTAAGCCCTAGGGATACAAAGACAAAATGATAAGTAAGGTTCATCCTTGGAGCGGTGGGATGGGGAAGAAGTATTTATTAAGCACCTACTATGTGCCAGCTGTGTTTTAAGCACTTTATCATATTATCTCATTTGATCCTCACAACAACCCTGGGAGGGAGGTGCTGTTATTATCCCCATGTTACAGTTGAGGAAACTGAGGCAAACAGAAGTTATGCAACTTGCCCAGGGTCGTGCAGTTAGTAAGTATATAAGGCCATATTTGAACTCAGGTCTTCCTGACTCCAGTCCTCATGCTCATTAATAGTGTAAGTTTATATCCTATTGGCAGATTATGGAAAAAATAAAAGCAAGTGGCCAGGTGCTCACAGGTGGTCTCAGTGAAGTTTGTGCAGTAGCAGGATTCCTGGACCAGAAGGCAAGAGACCTGAGTTCTACGCCTGGCTCTGACAATTGTCTTGCTGTAGCCTGTTAGGGACGTAACTTGCCCACCAGTGGGGGCGGGGGGGGGGGGGGGCAGGATGTAGCCTCCTCATTCATAAAATCTGGGAGGGGCCAGGGGTGTGGCTGGATCAAAATCCCTGACAGCCCAAGCTCAGCTTCCACCCTGCCTCCAGGCTCAGCCCACATGACATAGCAGTGGAAACAGCCAAGATCAGCCAGTCCAGTCAACAGGTTGATGTCCCCGCACCAGATATAAGGATCAGACAATGGTCCATGCTCACACATGTGTACACATGCTACCACACACGCTACCACACACACTACCACACGTACACAATGCAACATACACAAATACACATGCATACTACATACAAATCACATGTACATATACTACCATGTCACACACACAACACACCACAACTGCATACGTATCACACACAAATACTGCACATGCCACATACGTACACATCACACACAAATACACTACCACATCACTCATAGGACACACATCCCAAATACACAAACATGCTACCAATGCTACACATACATCAATACAGTGTGTGCATATACACACATACGATATACAAATACACACCTACGACCACACACAAACATCACACACCACATACACACAATACACTACCACATCACACATATAACACACATGCCACAGACACAGACACTGCATGTGTGCACATATACGCACATATCACACACATAAACAACCACATCACACACAACA
Source organism: Trichosurus vulpecula (assembly GCF_011100635.1). Lineage (NCBI taxonomy): Eukaryota > Metazoa > Chordata > Mammalia > Diprotodontia > Phalangeridae > Trichosurus > Trichosurus vulpecula. The sequence goes on along the minus strand of NC_050573.1, from coordinate 47,970,558 downwards.
CAAATACACATGCATACCACATACACACATATCACATGTACTACCACCCCATCACACATACAACACACACCACAAATATACCCCACATGCATATGACACATACCACAAATAACACACATATCACACACTACATACACACATACACTACCACATCACACACACACACACACACACAAACTTCGACATCCATTACTAAGAAGTTTCATCCTAAGTAGTGCTATTACACCAAATTCTAATGAAATTAACAACCATTTTCTGCTTGTTAGTTAGCATTGCCCAAAATGTTAACTCAGTTTGAAGCAGCAAAAACAATTAGTCCTGGGCAATCGTCCACATCCACCCCCACTCCCAGAATGTGGGAGCGGCCCTGAGATCGCACCTCCAGGACAATGGAGATACTTAGTGCATGCTTAGAGAGGCCTGAGGGGAGGGGTCATGGAAAAAAGAGGGCTGAGGGAGAGGCAGAAGAGGGGAACTGACAGGCAGGGAGAAAGTGGGATATGGGCACAGCCAGGTAAAGGCAGATTTAAAACGAGGAAAGAGCAGATGCATGAAGGAGCAGATGTGTGAAGGCTCTCTGGGTCTCCAAGTCATCCCTCACACAGGCTGCCAAAACTATCTTCCAAAATCTGACTATATCCTTGCCCTCCTCAAAAACCTTCTCTGACTCCCTGTCTCCTCTAGAATAAAGTCTAAGTGCCTGGGCTGGGTATGCCAGGCCCTCCAACGCAGCCTGTCCTCCCAGCCTAGTAATGCATTGCAGTGGAGGGAAAGGCAGCCTCAGACTCAGAGACTTGGGTTCAAGGTTTGCCTCTGACACACTGACTGAGAGATCCAGTGCAAGTCCTCCAACTTCTTAGGACTAGAGGCAACTAAGACTCAAAGTGAGGGAAGAAGCATTTATTAAGCACCTACTATGTGCCAGGCACTGTGCTAAGCACTTTACAATATTATCTCATTTGATCCTCACAACAACCCTAAGAGGTAGATCCCACTTTACAATTGAGGAAGTTGAGGCAAACAGAGGTTAAGTGACTTTCCCAGGGTCACACAGCTAATACAAATCTGAAGCAGGATTTGAACTCGGGTCTTCCTGAATCCAAGCCCTGTTCTCTAGCCAATGCACCACCTCGCTGCCCCTGCTCCTGCTCCTGCCCCTGCCCCAACATTGTAGAGAAAATGTAGACGTGAATTGGTAGAATGGTTCCCTCATCCAGAAGTTCCTGATATCATCGACATCACAGATCCAGTCCCAGTTTCCCATCCACTTCACAGATTCTGCATCCTGGCTAACCTGACCTTACTGCTCCCTAAACCCAACCTTCTGTGTTCGGGTTCAACATCTACGTGAAGTTGGCCTCCAAGCCTTCAGTGTTCTCCCCTCGCCACCTTACAATACCTGGCTTCCTTCAAAGCTGAGCTCAATGTCTGCCTCCAACAGGAAGCCCCTTCTGATTCTTCCCCTCAATTATTAGCGCCCCACCCACCTAAAAAATATCTTGTGTTTACTTATCAGCATATGTGAAGTATTGTTTCTTCCTAGTAGAACGCAAATTTTTGGAGAGCAACTACTATTACATCCTGTTGTCTTTGTATCCCCTCCCCTCCCCCGCACCTAGCACAGGGGTGCTGGAGGACGAATCAGCTCCAAAGAATCCAAAGAATTATACCACAAAGGAGTCAGACCATGCTAACCGACCAACCAACTTTCTTTCCTTCCTTCATTCCTTCCTTCCCTCCTTTCTTCCCTCCTTTCTTCCTTCCCTCCCTCTTTCACTCCTTCCTTCCCTCCCTTTATCCCTCCTTCCTTGTCTTTCCTTCCTCCCCTCCCTCTCTTCTTCCCTTCTTCCCTCACTTCTTCCTTCCTTTGTCTTCCTTTCCTTCCTCTTTTCCTCCTTTCCTCCCTTCTTCCTTCCCTTCCCTTCTTTCCTACCTTCCCTCTCTCCTTTCCTTCTTCCTCCTTCCTCCCTCCCTGCCTTTCCTCCCTCCTCCCTCCCCAGCCTCCCCAGCCTTCTTACTTCCTCTTTCCTTTCTTCCTTCCCTCTCTCCTTTCCTCCCTCCTTCCCTGTAGTTTCACATAGGATCCTCTTCTGTTCTGCTACGTGTATGTGCAGATGTCCATTCTCTATGGTATTCGTTAATTTCAGATATTTTCTTAAGACAGTTGGCCTCAGGATCATAAAGACACTTATTTTAGCTATGGGACCTGCCTTCTATAGGAAGTCTTGCCTATTCTCCTTTAATTATAGCACCTTTCTTCTGTCAATTATCTCCAACTTATACTGAGTACAACCTATTTGTGCAGAGTTGTTTACATATTGTCTCCCCCACTGCGAGCTTCTTGAGACCAAGAACTGTCTTTTGTCCTTCTTTGCATGCCCAGCATCTATGTGCCTGGCACACAGTAGGCACTTAATATTTATTGACTGGCTGACTCTGGATAAGTAACTTAACCTCTCTCTGCCTCAGTTTCCTCATCTCTAAGATGAGATAATAGCAATCCCCAACTCCTAGAGTTGTCAGTTGCTATTCCTAGTGGTTCAGGAGGTATTTCAGAACTACTCTCCTGTAAGTATCCTCTTGGCTCTGTAGCAGATTTAAAACCAAGGGCGTGATGAATCCACACTCAGCTGGCTAGAAGCAATGCTCTGATTGCAATGGGTTATAATCATAAAGACCTACTTATCGAAGCAAAATTAATTTGTATGAAAAATGAATAAAGATGGTATTAACCAAGTTGCTGGTAATGTCACAGCAGGAAGCATCAGGGAGTGGGGAGATGGAAGCAGGGATATAGCATATCGATAATGACGGCAAATGGTATCAAGCTAAGGTTGTCTAGGCAGGAAACACCACCTCCAGGTGGGTTTCAGACTGAGAGAGCAGTTCAGCTGCCAGGCTCCAAGCTGGGCATCGTGTCTGTTAGACTCTTCTTAGCAGAAGAATGAAAAACACTGTGAAAAATTGTTGAACCTAAAAAAGTGGAAACTCAACCACACAACTTGGCCATTCTCTCTTATATCCTGGAGGTCTGTGATCTGACACTACTAAGGGCACAACTCAAGCTTTTAAGCCAGTATGAATTCCATGTCCTCCCAAGGGAAAACAGTGGGCCTCTTATCCCACAGGGGAAGGTAGAATATGCTTATGGTGATGATGTGACAAGATGGCAGTGAGATGACACGAGAGTAATAATAACGAAGATGAAGAAAGTAATGGTGATGATGGAGATGGTGGTGATAATGATGAAGGTGATAAAGGTCAACATGATTCTGATGGTGATGGTGATGATAAAGATGAAGATAAAATGAGCCATTGGTGATGATGATGATGGTGATGAAGACAAAAGATGAATGAAAACACAAATGATAGTGGGTATAATGGAGATGGTGATGATAATGATGGTGATAAAGCAAAAACAAAGATGATGGTAATAATGATGAAGGTAATAGAGATCAACGTGATTCTGATGGTGATAGTGATGATAAAGAAGATGAAGATAAAATGAGCCAGTGATGACGATGATGATGATGAAGGTAAAAGATGAATGAAAACACAGATGAGAGTGGGTATAAAGATGAAGATAAAATGAGCCAGTGATGACGATGATGATGATGAAGGTAAAAGATGAATGAAAACACAGATGAGAGTGGGTATAATGGAGATGGTGGTGATAATGATGGTGATAAAGCAAAAACAAAGATGATGGTAATAATGATGAAGGTAATAAAGATCAACGTGATTCTGATGGTGATAGTGATGATAAAGAAGATGAAGATAAAATGAGCCAGTGATGACGATGATGATGATGAAGGTAAAAGATGAATGAAAACACAGATGAGAGTGGGTATAATGAAGACAGTGATGATGAAGGTAATGATGAAGGTAAAGAAGATGAAATGTTAGTTATGACCAAAAAAAGGTGATTGTGACAATGATTATGAAGGTGGGAATGATAATGAAGACAAAAGTGATAAGGATGAAGCTAAAGGGGACAATGACGATGATGATGACAATGTGATGTATGAAGATGATGGTGACAAGGATGGTAATAACGATGATGAAGATGAAAAAGAAGATGCTAATGCACTTATCTTGCATTATAATTATCTAAATGACTCTCTTACATCCCTCTTTGGACTATAAGCTCCTTGAAGGAAGGGGCTGTGTCAGCCCAAATTTTGCATCTGTCCTGGTGCCTGGCACAGTACTCTGTACGCAATAAATGCTTATGAAAACATTGTTGAGAGGAACTGAACGATGGTGATAAAGAAAGTGATGGTGAAGTCAGGAACAAGAATGTTAATGAAGATGGCAATGAGGATGATGAAGGATAAGAAGTGATAAAGGAGCAGGCCCCCAGCTTTAGGGGCCAATGGCTTCTGAACATCCCCAGTGGAAGGAATCTGTTTTTGGGATTCCATCATCTTCCACATTCTGTTATCAAATGCGCTATTACATCATTAATATTTAAACTATTATTCAAGAATCTTTTGCATTCCATAAAAATTCTCATAAAGCCAGGGGAGCATTGCCCTTCATTTGCATCTTGTTTTATATGCATAGAACCATGGAGCCAGTGAATGGGCTCTTAAATGAACTCTTTCACCTTACTTTTGTTTTTTAAATTAATTTTCCCACTTGTGATTTTCATCCAGCTTCTCGAGCACTTAGAGGGAGTTAGGGAAGCCTCCCTACTAAAGTTTCAGCAGCCTGGGCTAGATAGATCTCTAAGGCAGAAATGTCAAACACATAGCCCACAATATTGCCAAGTAGTGCCTGAATCAGATTAATGTATAATTGGGAAATATTAAACAATATAAATAAAAATACAATAGAATATAGATAATGTTAATACGTGGTTTTCTAAGTCAATTTGCCTCCAGCAGGGATCCTTATCTATGGTTTAGTGACCCAGATTTCTATTGAATTTGACACCACTATTCTAAGGGGAAATCAGGCAGAATCAACTCAGGCCAGAGTAACTAGGATGGGACAATTGAGGCTTTTATCCTGGGCACTGAAATTTAAAAGGCATTCATACTCTGAGAGCTAAGAAACATCTGAGCTTAGCACCCAGTTAACAGGAATAATTCATTTAAATTGGAAATTATAAGATGGCACTTTCCTACCAGGCCAGACCTAGGTAAGTAAACAACTCCTGGCCCTGATAGCTCCCTGTTCCTCATTCCCACCAATGGCAGCCTCCCAAGTAGTGACTTTACCAAGGTCTTAGGGTCTGTCTCCCCAATAAGCCATTGTGCCCCCAGGTTCTCCCCGCCATCATCAACACTGAAATCGATTTTAAAAGTTGATATCAGGGAAGTTCTACGCTGCTGGTTTCAAGCATGTTTTGTGAAGTTTATGCTGAGCCAAACACTACCAGTTATGACCCTGCCCCAGGGTTAATGTCACATAACCTGAGTCCAGCCCAGTCAGCACACATCAGCAGTGGCAAAGGTCACCTTCATTTCTCCACTCAGCACATCTTGTGTTGTGGACCTGGAGAGCAGGGCAGGCTCATTACATAGACCATGGACTGCTCAGTTAGCCAGGCACTCACTGTGAGAAAAGGCTAGCACATGCTGAGTAAGCACCATGGCCAGAGCTCACTCACCTTGTAAGCAGAGATGGCCAGCGAACTAGAGATTCAAATAATCACTGATATTTACATATTCCTTTAAAATTTGCAAAATGCAAACTATAGGTACTGCGGGTATCATTGTCTCCATTTTATAGATCTGGAAATTGAGGCTCAGAAAACCTAAGTGACTTGTCCACGGTTATCCAGCCAATAAGTGTCAGAAGAAAACTTGAACCCAGGCCTTCCTGACTCTAATTTCAAGATTCTATCCACTACACCAGAGACATCAAACATGCAGTCCTCAGCACAACTAGATTGGAATGTAATTGGAAAATATTAGCAAAAATGAATGAATGAATGAATAATAAATAAATGGTATTCAATAAAACATTGACAAGGTTAAATATGAGGTTTTCTAAGTCAACAGGCAGTCATTGGGAATCCTTATGCACCATTTAGTGCCTCACCCTTTTTATTTGAGTTTGCAATCACAGTGCAAAGGAAATATAACTCCAAGTCACCCAATCAATAAATCAATCGACAAGCATTCATTAAGCATCTATTTTGCAGCAGCTAGGTGGGACAGTGGATAGAGCACTGGGCCTGGAGTCAGGAAGACTCATGTTTTGAGTTTAAATCTGGTCTCAGACACTTACTAGCTGTGTGACCCTGAGCAAGTCACTTCACTCTGTTTGCCTCAGTTTCCTCATCTGTCAAATGAGCCATTGAAGGAAATGGCAAACCACTTCAGGTTCTTTGCCAAGAAAACCCCAAATGGGGTCACAGGGAGTTGGACGTAACTGAACGACATGAGCAACTATATACCAGAAATGGTTCCAGTCTTCAGGGAGCTTACTTTCTAACAGGGAGGCAGGAAATACATTTAAATTGACAGAAAATAGTTTTTAAAAATAATAATTTGGTGAGGGAAGCATGCTGGGAGCTTCACTGCGGCAGGAACTCATGTCTGCTGCAGTCTCTCACATCGCATGATCAAGTACTGGGTTGGGCACACAGTGAGGAACAGTAAAAGCTTGTCAATTTAATTAAACACCCTTGTCCTTCAATAGCCATGCTCAATTGCCGTTTCTCAAGGGAAATAATAAGAAACACAATCCTTCAATGCTTCTAATTTTATTTTTTTCAATCAAGAAGCATTTGTTCTTTCTCTCCCTCCCTTCTCCTCCTACCCTTATTGAAAAAAAAAAGGAAAAACAAAACCCTTTTAACAAATTTGCATAGTCAAGCGAAACAAATTCTCTCAATGGCCATGACTGAAAATATATGTTTGGTTCTGTACTGAGTCCATCGTCTCTGGATCAGGAGGTAGATTCACATGCTTCATCACTGGTCTTCAGGTTTCATGGTTGGCCACCGAGTTCCTAAGCCTTTTGTGGAAAGTGGACTTCTGGGAGAACATCAAGACTCCAATTTGTGATTTTTTTTTCCTGTAAGACACTGAGTATACTGAATGTCTCCTTCAATGCCTCCCTTTCTCCAATCATCTTATGGTTACAAAAGAAAATTCATAAGGTTTTGAATAGTTCCAGGAACTCACCCACTTCTCTTTATTCTATTTAGTCAGACACATTATAGGAGCTTAATAAATGTTAATTAACTAAAGACTGATAAAGAAGATTCTGTTTTCTTTGGTCTGGTGTAAATGGCTATGCTATTTTTTAAAGTATCCTTTTTTTCTTTTCTTAAAAATGTACCTTATCCAGTCTGTGTAACCTACCTGATCTTACCCAAATTCTGGGCCATGTAGTTCAAGAAGAGAGACTATATATGTATATGTGTGTTTATGTGTACATGTATATACAACTATATATAGTTTAATGTGTGCATATATAGTTGTGTGGTTGTTCAGTTGTGCCCAACTCTTTGTGACCCCATTTGGGGTTTTCTTGGCAGTGATGCTGGAGTGGTTTGCCATTTCCTTCTCCAGCTCATTTTACAGATGAGGACATGGAGGCAAATAGGGTTAAGTGACATCTAATGAGTGTCTGAGGCCAGATTTGACTTCAAGAAGATGAGTCTTCTTGACTTCAGGACCACCTCTCTGTCCACCATGCCACTTAGCCCACCTAGAACATATATACATACACATATGTATAATGTATGTATACACATATATATGTCACCTGTAGAATTGTGAGACACATGCCTATCACCTACTGATGGAGAGAGTCACACTCTTGAGTGGATAAATAAACCACGCTGACCCTATTTGTAACTTGTGCTGGCTTATTTGCACAATGGCTAGCAAAGACCCTGAAAATTCTTGCAACAATTTCGAAGTTGTTTGTCTTTACAATGTTGTTTTTATTATATGAATTGTCATGTTTCTGCTCACTTCACTGCAAGTTTCTCTGAAACTATCCCTTTAGTCACTTCTTACAGGAGAAAAGGGGCCCTCTCCAGTTGTCCTGATCTATATCTGGCCACTGGACCCAGATGGTGCCAGAAGAGAAAGTGAGGCTGGTGACTTTGCGCAGCCCTCCCTCACTTAAATCTAATTCACTTACAAGCCATGGCATCATCTTCCTGATGTCATGGTCCTCTTCGAGAACAAAGAACAGGACAGGACAGGAATATTCCATTATTTATTCATTCCTTCCCCAACTGATGGGCACTCCCTCCATTTCCAATTCCTTACTGCCATGAAAAGAGTTCCTACAAATGTTTTTATACATATAAGTCTTTTTCCTCTTTCTTTGATTTCTTTGCTTCATTCATTTGCTTCACTTGGGGTTTTCTTGGCAAGAATACTGGACTGGTTTGCCACTTTCTTCTCCAGTGGATTAAGGCAAACAGAGGTTAGTTAAGTGACTTATCTAGGGTCACACAGTTAGTAAGTATCTGAGGCCACATTTGAACTCAGGTCTTCCTGACTCCAGGCCCAACGCTCTATCCACTGAGCCACCGCTTACACATAACAAGCACTGGAAAAATGCTTGTGGAATGAAACAGAATTATGACTAAAGTACTCATCTTCTGTGACTCAACTTTGGGACAATAATCAGTTCTCAACTTACTTAGGCAAGCCCTTGGGCACCAGATCCAATCCATCCTTGGTCCCTGATTGGTAAGATATCTGGAGCTTGTGCTTCACCAGAATAATGTTGGTGATGAGGCCTGGGGGACTACTTTAGTGGAGAATATGCACAAGAGAAGCAAACACACAGCTGGCAATAACAAACTTGGGGAGCAATGCATTTACAGCCATGTGCAAACACTAGGCATTCTTCCAGTCCAGCAGTCCCTGGCTAATTGGGAGTTTGTGCATAGCTGTGCTGGGAGGAGGTGGCTTATGAAACTGATGAAGCCCCTGAAAATGGAGCGTGCTGACTCTGGCCAAAAGAGCTGTCTGTAGGGCTTAGATCATAGAATGTTAAGACTCAGAGAATATTAGAGCTGGAAAGGACTTCAGAGATCATCCAATGCTACCACTTCATTTTTAAAAAGAAGACTCTAAGGTTCCAAGGGATGAAGGGATGTGCCCACCGGAGTCAGATGGCAAGTTAGTAGCAGAACTGCTATTTCCAACCAGGTCTCTTGACTCAGTTCAGAATCCTTCTCACCCCACCCTCCTGCCTCTCATTTTCGTATGTCCCTCCCCAGGGCTAATTAGCATTTCTTTAATATCCTTTTGATGTGCTCAGAGTATCTAAAGGGAACAGAAGCCATCATTTAAATAAATGGAATGAAGTTTCCCCTTAAGTAGTATGTCCCAAGACCTGTGTGTAAGCTCCAGGGAATTAAGGCGATGAAAACCAAAACAACAAAAAAAGATCCCAGTCACTCCCCTGGCCAGTGAATCTCCCCTTTGGCAGCTTTAGGGGACTCCATTCTGACGCTGTATTGAGCTTCTGCAACTAATTCTGCCTCACTTAAGACCCCACTACTTCAGTAAAAGAGAAAGTGCCTCACCAGGAGGCAGGAAGAAGACCTGAATCCTAAGTCTCCTCCCACTACCTATAACTGCAGGACAAAAGATTCAATTAGGGATAGCTACAGCAGAAGCTCACAATTATGGAGCATTTTTCAGCTAACAAAGTGTTTTTCCCAATAAGAGTTTAATTTTTTTGTCTTTGTATTCCCAACATCTGTCACATTTACAACAAGCATTTATAAAATGCTGACTAGGTGCTACTGGGGATACAAAGACTGCACCAAGAATGAAACAATCCCCACTCAAAAGGAATTTACTCTTAATGGGCAAGATAACAAGGCTGTATATATACACATACATATACATATACATACACACACACATAAGTTTGGTATGGAGGGCACCAGCATTTAGAGGAGGGGGGAATCAGGAAAGTCTTCTTGCAGAAAATGGAACAGAATAGGAATAGGGACTGGGTCTGTGGTTTAGGGAATGCCTGGCTGAGGAACTTCCTCTACCAATGCAGTCTGGTACTTCCTCTGAAATTTAGAGTGCTCAGAAATTCTTTGACTTGGCCAGTGCCACACAGCCACTACGGGTATCAGAGGTGGAACAAGAGCCCAAGTCTTCCTTGACTTTCAGGTGACTCTCTCTGTCTCTGTCTCTGTGTCTTTATCTATTCCTTTATCTGTTTCTGTGTGTTTCTGTTTCTGTGTCTCTCTGTCTCTTTCTGTCTCTGTTTCTCTGTCTTTCTCTTTTTCTCTGTCTTTCTCTCTCTCTGTCTCTCTGTCTCTCTGTCTCTGTCTCAATATCTTTGTCTTTCTGTCTCTGTCTCTGTCTCCATCTGTGTGTGTGTGTGTCTCTCTCTCTCTCTGTTACCCTGTCCTCCCTCTTTTTCTGTTTCTCTGTGTGTGTGTGTCTCTCTGTCTCTCTGTCTTCTTCTCTGTACCTTTCTCTGTCTCTCTGTCTCTGTCTCTCTGTCTTTCTATTTGTCTGTCTGTCTCTCTCCCCCTCAGTCATTCCCTGTGTGTGTCTCTCTCTATTTCTCTTTCTGTATTTCTGTCTCTCTCTTGCACACACACACACACACACACACACACACACACACACACACACCCTATGCCAAGTTGCTTCTCCATACAGAAGAGGCACTGATTAAATGTTGTTTGTTGAACAGGACAACCCTGTGAAACAAGGTGAGTAATATCTCCATCTTAGTGAATGATAAAACTGAGGCTCAGTGACATAGCCTGAACTCACTCAAGTTAGAGTCAGCAAAACCTTGGTTTGAGTCCTAGCTCTGACACATGCTAACTGTGTGACCCCAACCTCTCTGGAGCCTCCAGGCAATTCTCTAAGACTAAGTTGTGGAACCATATCATATCAGATTCTGCTCCAACCCTTCATTTTAACTCTATGCGTATCTTTCCAAGCCCTCTGCTCCTTTAAATCTTATGTGATCCTAACTGTGGTGTCATGATATTTGAATTATTTCTTTCTGGCTGCTTGAAGTATTTTCTCTTTGGCCTGGGAGCTCTGGAATTTGGCAACAATATTGCTGGGAATTTTCATTTTGGGATCTCTTTCAGGAGGTGATTGGTTTTCAAAAAAAGGCAAAGGCAGCAATCATGATCTCAGACAAAGCAAAAATAAAGCCAATTAAAAGAGATAATTGAGGAAAATACATTTTGCTAAATGGTACTATAAACGATGAAATAAAATAAAAAATTTTACGGCAAGTTTCATTTATAAAGACCTTAGTTTTCAAATATGTATTGAGTACAACACTGAGTCAAATGTGTAAAAATGAGGCATTCCACAATTGATAAATGATCAAAGGAAATGAACAGGTAGTTTACAGAAGAAATCAAAGCTATCTATAGTCATATGAAAAAATGCTCTAAATCACTATTGATTAAAGAAAAGCAAATTAAAATAACTCTGAGGTACCCCCTATCAGAGATGACAGGTGCTGAAGGGAACGAGGGAAGAGTAGGCACAATAATGAACTGTTGGTAGAGTTGTGAACTGGTCCAACCACTCTGGAAAACAATTTGGAAATAAGCCAAAAGGACTACAAAACTGTGAATAACTTTGACCCAGCAATGCCACTACTAGGCCTGTATTCCAAAGATATCAAAGGAAAAGGAACTATATATACCAAAATATTTATAGCAGCTCTTTTTGTGGTGGTAAAGAATTGGAAATCAAGGGGATGCTCATCAATTGGGAAAGGGCTGGTATATTACTATGATGCAATATTACTGTGCTGTGGAAAATGATGAGGGGGGCGGTTTCAGAAAAACATGGCAAGACCATGTAAACTGATGCAAAGAGAAGTGAGAAGAACTGGAGGACCATTTTGTACAGTAACGGCAATGTTGTAACGATGATCAGCTTTGAAAGACTTGGTTACTCTGATCAATACAATGATCCGGAACAGTTCCAAAGGATTCGTGATGAAAAAAATGCTATCCACCTCCAGAGAGAGAATTGATGAATTCTGAGCGCAAATTAAAGTATAATTTTCTCATTTTCTTTATTTTTCTTGCTTTTTTTGAAATATGGTTAATATGGAAATGTGTTTTGCATGATTTCACATGTATAATTGATCTCATACTGCTTGCCTTCTCAATGGGTATGGGAGGGTTTGGGAGGGAAAGAGAGAATTTTGGAACTCAAAATTTAAACAGAAAAGATGTTTAAAATAAATAAATTTGAGAAAAATAAACACTCATTGATAGCTTTTGTTTTTACATGACATATTGTATATAGATACATATTTAGATAGATATAAAGATAGATAGATAGATAGATATCCACCATGTTTTCCCCCTATGCCCACCCAAAAAACTCTCCCTTAAAATAAAGTTTGAAGAAGGGAAGAGAGAGAAAAAAGTGCTGCAAAATTAAACATTAACAACATATTTTAAAAGTATGTTATATGAGGTATCTTACACTCCAATTCCTGCTTTATTCTCTGTTCTGCTAAAGTTTTATTTTTTGATTAACAGCAAGCTATTTTTTTTCTTCCTATCTCCTTCCTCAATGATAAAAGACAAAAAAAAAAGAAAGAAAACTCATTTTACAAACCTGTAAAGTCAAGGAAAACACATTCCCTTGTTGACCGTGTTTTAAAAAATGTGTCTCCATCTGCATTCTGAGTGTATCACCTCTCTGTCAGAAGGAGAGTAGAACCCTTCATCGTTGGTCCTCTGGAATCACAGATGGTCATTGCATTCATTAGAGTTCTTACAGCTTTCAAGTTGTCTTTGTAGTATTGTTGTGGTTGTATAAATCATGTTTTTTGTTCTGCTTATGTTATTCTTCATGAGTTTATCATTGTATTCTGACTCTCAAATCTATCTTTCCTGTCCCAATCTCCCTGCTGACTTTGCCTCACATCTCCAGTTGCCTTTCAGACATCTCACACTGGCTGTCCAATAGACATTGTAAACTCAACATGTTCTAAACTGAACATCTTTCCCCCAAACCCTCCCACGCCCTACCTTCTCTATTACTGTTGAAGGCAACACCATCCTGCCAGTCCCTCAGGCTCAAAACCCAAGAGTCATCCTGGACTCCTCACTATCTCTCACCCACCCCCCCCACATCCAAGTTGCTGCCAACACCTGTCAATTTCAGCCCTCCAGCATCTCTCAGATATGCCCCCTTCTCTCCTCTAACTCTGACACCATCCTGCTTCAGGTCTTCATCACTTCACACCCGGATTACTGTAATAGTTGCTGGAGGGTCTGCCTACCTCAAGTCTCTCCCCACTCCAATCCATCCTCCAAGCAGCCACTAAAGTGATCTTCCTAAAGATCAGGTCCAATCATGTCACTCTCTTCTCAGTAAACTCCAGTGGCTTCCTGTTGTCTCCAGGAGCAAATACAAAATGCCGTGTTTGATATTCAAAGTCCTTCATAGCCCAGCCCCCTCCCACCATTCTGATCTTCTTACATCTTATTACCTGAGACACACTCTTTGACCCAGTGACACTGGTCACCTTGCTGTTCCAACAAGATCCTCCTTCTCTAGGCTCCAGGCATTTTCTCTGGCAGTCCCCCCTGCCCGGAATGCTTTCTCTCCTCTGCTTCAACTACTGACCTCCCTGACTTCAAGTGCCACCTCCTACAGAAAACCTTCCCCTGCCCCTCTTCATTCCAGTGCCTTCCCTCTGTTAATTATTTCCTACTTATCTTGAATATAGCTTGCTTTGTATATATTTATTTGCATGTTGTGTCCCCTTTTAGATTTTAAACTCCTTGAGGTCGGGAATTGTCTTTTGCCTCTTTTTGTATCCCAAATGCTTACTTTACACAGTATCTGGCACATAGTAGGTGCTTAATAAATGTTTATTGATTGATCATCCTTACGACTAATTGCATGATTCAATTCACTTCAACAAACATTTATGGAGCCCCTAATACGTGCCCAGCACTGATGAGATGGGAGAGTAGGAGGATGTAGCTGTGGTTGATGCATAATGATTTTGGATTGTTCTTATTGGGTGAGTGGAAAGTGTTCCCCATCCTGGCAGACTGATGGAAAAGGACTTGCTGGGTGGGTGGTATCCTCCAACACTCAGAATAACAACTGACATTTTAAGGGAATATATCCATTGACACCCAGTTTGCTGTATCTAATTTGCTAAATGCCAATTAAATGCTTGAGCATTCCTTATCACTGGGATGTATTCTCTGAATCTCATTACTGATTTTTCATTGCTTATGTAACTATGACTTAATTACCAGGCAGCTCCTTAGGCAGGAAGGGACTAACTCCGGGAAACAGATGATAGATCATCTCTATGTGACAGCCACCAGTCACATAAATTATGAAATTACCAGAGGCAGTTGGAAGATTTTGGAAACTATGAAGTTAAAAGAACCAAGTGTCTCTATGAGGTCTACGAGATGCCACAAAATATTACCTGCACTTGGCAAACCTTTCCTATACAGGGGTGACTTTGAAGGAATCAAAATGGATCTCACTTTTTTTAAGACAATTAGAGTTAAGTGCCTTGCCCAGAGTCACACAGCTAATAAGTGTCTGAGGCTGGATTAGAACTCATGTACTCCTGAGTCCAGGGCCAGCACTCCATCCACTGTGCCACTTAGCTGCCTCAGATCTCACTTTTTACAAAACAAAAATGACTCCTAAGACATTTTTGTATACTGACTGTTATCTTCCTGCAGTCCCTCCCTAAAAATTGAAGACAGGTTTCTGTGGCAAAAAAAAAAAAAAGAGGGCCTTGAGACATAATAATATGACATTCAAGAATTCAGACTTTTTGAAGACTCGGTCTGCCTCATCTCTCCCAGACTAGAAGAGCAGAACCCACTCATGGCCCTGATCCCAATACTAGTAAGCATAGAGGCTTTAACCTGCTCTTGTTCTGGCCTGGGTCAGCTTAGTGACACGCCCTTCGAGGGGCTCGCCCTATTGGTGCCAGACTTAATACATTCATCCAATCATCTTCAGCCATCCTGCAGCTCAGAACTCCCTAACTCAAGCAACACACTAGCCTCTTCCTTCCCCCGGGAGCAGGGATCATAGAGGTGTACCGCCGCACCCAGCAAATTCGGACAAATTTTAAAAGATTAAATATTTAAGAGAAAAATGTAATCGAATGATAAAATACGAATGAAGTCACTAGACCTGGATCTGAATCCTTCTTCATATGCTTACTAGCTGTGTTGCCCCGGGCAAGCCTCTTCAGCCTCGGTTTCTTCGTCTGTAAAATAGAAATAACAGTCGTGATACTAGGGTTGTTGGAAAGCTCGAATGAGATAACACGCTTTGTGTAAAGCATTTTGTGACTGTGCTACATGTCAGAGATTCCTGTCACTTGGGGTAGCCAGGTGGTGCAGTGAGTAGAGCAACTGCCCTGGAGTCAGGAGGACCTGAGTTCAAATCCAGCCTTGACCCACTTACTAGCTGTGTGACCTTGGGCAAGTCACTTAACCCCAATTGCTCTGCTTTCTCCCCTCAAAAAAAGAGATTCCCATCACCATCAGCAAAGGATCATAGTAATTTCACCTTCCCCATGCCTCAGTTTACCCATTGGTAAAATGAAGGGGTTGCACTAGATGGCCTCTGAGGTCCCTTCCTAGCTGGAGATCTTGGATCCTGGGGTTTATAATAAGCTATTTTATCACAATTTATATAAGTAAAATTTATAAAGTGCTTACTACATACCAGTATTTTACAAGTATTACCTCATTTGATTCTCACAACAATCTTGTTGTCAGGTGCTATCCCCATTTTATAGGTGAGGAAACTGAGGCAAACAAGATTAAGTGACTTGCCCAGGGTCACACAGCTAGTAAGTGTCTGAGGCTGGATTTGAACTCAGATATTCCTGACTCCAGGCCCTGTGTTCTATCTGCATCACCACCTCATCAGATTGTATTCATGGCAGGTGTCAGACTCACTGCCTCTCTGAGCTCTGCAGTTACAAAGATGAGAAATGGCGTAGTCTCTGCACTCAAGAAACTTGTGTCCAACTGAGGGAGGAGGGACTGGGAGTAGTTAAGCTATGAAAGATATAAGCAAATAATGAAAAATAAAATGTGGAAAAGGCCGAGGAGAGGTCTAGACAAGTGTTCTCATCTTTTAGCTGGGAGCAGGTGACATCCCAGTCTGGAAGAACAAGCAAGAGATTTATCCTCATGTGACAGTGGCCAAGGATTAGGGCAAGGCCTTGACCACTTCCAGTGAGTACAATGTCCCAGCCATGGGATGACCACTCTTACACCTCGGCCTGACCTCTATCTCTCTCATAGGCCCTAGTGACATTGGAGCTGAGAAGTGAGGCCTTGCCTCATGGGGCCTGAGGACCTGCTCTCTCCCCGCTACCTTCCACATAGCGAAAAGATGGCATTCCAAGCTCAGGCCTGGGCAAGCTTGACCAGTCAGCAGGCTACAAGAAGCCTGTCAAAGCAATGCCTTGCCTCTTCAGGCCGTTTGCAAAAATCTGCAGAAGGGAGTCTCACCACACCAGACCAGGGACTCCTCAAGTTTTACACCCATCCATGGCTCCAAATCCTCCTCCAGAGGGATTCTACTGCAGCAGGGGTTTTGTGTGTGCATTTTTAATTCATTTATTCAGGCAGGGATATTGAGTTTGTTTTCAGTAAATACCCTTCAGCTATAATATCCAGATAGGATGCCGGAGTGCTGTCTTACATCCTTCAGACAGACAAAGCTGCCTCTTATTCACGTAATCTGGGCCATTTCTGAAGACAGTTTCATTGTTACTGAATGGATCAGCATAACTTTACTGCAGTGAAGGAGGGATGAGAGGGAGAGAAGTGATCACAGGGAGAGAGAGGTGCCCAAAGACTTTGTAACAAAAAAAAAATGCAGAAGAAATTATGAATATTATCATCGCCTCTTCTGGTAGAGTTTATTATATAATTCTATTATTTTTATTTATGTTTGCTGCATAATACAATTATCACAATAAATAATTATAATTATTGGTATATAATTGTGTGACGATAATCTTATTTTTATCTTTTTCAATGGAGCTCAGATAAAAATATGAAAAGGACAGGTCACTATCCTGCTATTACTCCTTTATATTTAACGTTTTATGGCCTGTTACACAAATGGGTAAAATAACTAACAGGATAAGGGCATACAGGTGGCGCCATAGTGCACAGAGGGCCAAACCTGGAGTCAGGAAGACTCATCCTCACAAGTTCAAATCCGACCTCAGATGCTCACTAGCTGAGTGACCCTGGGTAAATCACTTAACCCTGTTTGCCTCAGTTTCCTCATCTGTAAAATGATCTGGAGACAGAAGCGGCAAACCACTCCAGAATCTCTGCCAAGAAAACCCCAAATGGGGTCAGGAAGAGTTGGACACAACTGAACGACAACAACTGGGACTTTATAATTCTTATTGATATCACTCCAGCTGATTTAGAGAGCTGGCCTCAGAGTCAGAAAGGCATGGGCTCAAATCCTGCCTCTGACACATCATTAACTGTGTAACTCTAAGCAAGTCGTGGAGCCTCTGTGTGTCTGAGGCAACTTTCTGAAACTGCACAAAAGGAAAAAGGATGCCAATTTGCATTGGCAGAAGGAGCTTCCTTCCTGGTAATTTCCTGTACCAAGGAAATCACAGGGCCAGACTCTGTCCTTATTATCCTCGTCACAAGATCAAATAGACAGAATTATACACCAGATGCTTACCATTTTTCAAAAACTAATAAAAAAAATCAGTCTCCATACTACAAATACAAGTCCCAAAATGTCCTTGATTATTCAGCAAATAACTGTTTTGGAATTGGAGTATTGTTGCTGCGCATTAAGAAGTCAGTTCATAAGCATTAAGGACTTACCATGTACCAGGCACTATGCTAAGTGCTGGGGATACAAAGAAGGACAAAAACATGCTCGCTGCCCTCAAGGAGCTTCCATTCTAATGGAGTGACAATATGAAAACAGCTGGGTACATACAAGATATATGCAGCATAAATGGGAGCTTAGAGACAAAACTGTCGCCCACAGAGTGCAGACACACAACACTTGGCACACATGAAAATTAAGAACTGCTTTTCTAACAGATGCTGCCATACCAAAAACTATGTAGAATGAAAAGGTCTCAAAATATAGAAATTCAGCAAAAGAAGTGAAAACTGTGTGAGAGAAAGAAGTATACAGCAGCCCCATCATCCTGTCTGCTACTAGAGATGATGTTTTCAGTGAGACTATGGAAGATGGAATTGCGACATTTTGGAACATTGGAACATTCTGATTCAATTGCAAAGTCATTCATTTTTATGTGTTGATGCCATTCAGTTGTTTCAATCGTGACCAACTCTCTTCATGACCCCATTTCGGGTTTTCTCTGCAGAATACTAGAGTGGTATGCCATTTCCTTCACCAGCTCATTTTACATACGAGGAAACTGAGGCAAACAGAGATAACTTGTTCAGGGTCACACAGCTAAGAAGCGTCTGAGGCCAAATTAGAACTCAGATCTTCCTGACTCCAGGTCTGGCACTCTATCCTCTGCACTATCTAGCTGCCTCATTCATTGAATCTATTTGCACAATAATCCATCAAACTTTGGATATAAAAGAACAGTGTTAAGGTCCCTTCCAGTCTTCTGACACCTTCCACCTTCTTCCCTGTGTACTCTCTGATCCAGTGATATCGACCTCCCGACTATTCCTCCCACAAGACCCTCCATCTCTTGTCTCAGGGCATTTTCTCTGGCTGTCCTCCCTGCCTGGGATGCTCTCCCTTCTCATCTCCACCTCCTGGATTCCCTGGTTTCCTTCAAATCCTAGAGGAAATCTCACCTCCTACAGAAAGCTTTTCCCAATCCCTCTCAATCCCTCTGCTGATTACTTACTATTTATCCTGGATCTAGCTTGTTTGTCCACAGGTATTTGCATGTTATCTCCCCTATTAGATTGTGAGGTCCTCAAGGGCAAGAGCTGCTTTTGTCTTTTTTTGTATGCTCAGCACTAATCATAGTGCCTGGCACACAGTAGGTGCTTAATAAACGTTGACTGATGACCTATTGACTGACTGGCTGTCCCAAGACTGTTTTTATCTGAATTCCATCGAACAAAAATAGACAAAGTAAATCACACCAACAACAATAGTATAGAGACTCATGGCTTTGAACTTGAATCCAGAGTTCACATTAAACCAGAGGATGAAGGCGATGCCTAGAAATGCCTTCATCTCCTCCAGGCAAAACACATCAAGCATAAAGGAATCAAAAAGAAGACTGAAGCTGAATACATTAAGAGATTTCCTGGCATCCTGAAATCAAACCTGAATGAGAACATGTTTAAAATAATTAGTACCTATGCAGTAGCAGACAATGAGCACTTTCCTGATCTCCCCGCAGCAGCCACCCCAGTGCCTCCCCTCTGAGATTTCCTTCCCACTCACTCTGTATATATCTTGTACATACAGTGCTTAATTTTTTTGCTTGTTGTCTCCACTATTGCAATGTGAGCCCTCTGAGAGCCAAGCTCATGTTTTAACCTTTCTTTGTATCCCCAGCACTTCACACAGAGCCTAGCCATGGTAAGAGGTCACTGACGGACCGGACTGTAAAACTGCAAAATGAACCATAACAGATTTGGAAAGTGGTCTAACAAAAACCGTTGCTAGGGCCCACCACCCTAAGGTAGCTATAAAAAGACTAATACTTCCTCATCAAAATGGAGGAGGAGGATCGAGAGATATTCTTTGAGCCCATTATAGACAGCTCAAAAAACTACAGGACATCTTGATGCCAGTTGGGGGGTCCCAGGAGGCTTGTGACATAAGGAAAGCAATTCATCTTATGTCTGAGAGTGGTCTACAGAGGTTGAAGACAGCTGGAGCATACATGCCACACTAGAGATTGTGGTCTCAGACCTTCCAAGTGAGGCCATGGACAACACATCATTGGTGCCCGGTCTAGTGATAGGTGCTATGAGAACAAATGAGTCCACATTCCCCTAGAAAACAAATTTGATCCTATAGACTAATCCCGTGCCTTCCACCTAGAATATTACAGAGGAGCAGGACAGTACCAAGGAATGATGAGTGCTGGAAGGGAGGAGAGGCAGGGGATGGGGGTAGCTTTTCTTCATCAGCATATTAGACTTTAGAGGGGCTACTTTAGAGGGACTTCGCTGGGGAGGATGTCTGAGAGCTTCATTATCATAGGAAATATCACATCTGAGTGCCCTCTTCAATCAATGTGAGAGTTACCTCCTCCAACAGAATTGCTTCCTCAGCTCCCTGAGAGTTCTGTCCTGGTGCCTTCCTCTCTATAAGAAGGCCAAGGACAGCACCTGGGCTGGGGGTGGGGGATGTCTCCAAAATGTAGGTAGCACAGTACCTGGCACATAGTAAGCACTTGACATATGCTCTTCCATTCATTTTATTCATTCATTTGTCTTCAGCAGTTCCCATTTCCCTTTCAACAGCTAGGCAAAGGCGCAGGAACAGCAGACCTCAATGGAGACATACAACTACAGGCACACAGAAATGGGTGACAGAGGTGCCCCGTATGGCCCTTGCTGGTCCAAAGAGCTGCTGCCCTCCCAATCCTCCCATGGCCCTAACCTCCCCCAAAATGTCTCCTTCTGGGAGAAAACACAGCTTGCTCATTACAGATCAAGAGAGAGAGCAAGGTGGAGAAGGACAAGGGCAGAAGATGGAACTGACTGGGAGGATCAGCAGAAACTAGCCTTGACTTTGCCTCTTAGACACCCTAGTTCCTTTCTAGTGCCTTCTACCTTCTACCTTCGTACTCTCTGCTCTAGTGATGTTGGCCTTTTGGCCATTCTTCCCACAAAACCTACAGGTGGTCCTTCCTGATTGTTGCTCAGTCCTTTCAGTCATATCTGATGCTTCAGGACCCCATTTGAGGTTTTCTTGGCAAAGACACTAGAGCTGTTTGCCATTTCCTTCTCCATCTCATTTTACAGATGAGGAAACAGGCAAACAGAATTAAGTATCCTTCCCAGTGTCACACAGTGTCTGAGAACAGATCTAAACTCAGGTCTTCCTGACTCTAGGTGCAGTGCTCTATCTACTGGGCCACCTAGCTGCCTCCTTCCTGATTCCCTAAATTATTAGTGCCCCTCAAAAAATAGATTAGCTTGCACCAATTTTGTATATATTTTAGAGAAGCAGCATGTCATAATGGATAGAGAGAAAATTTCAGAGTCAAGGAAACCTGGGTTCAAGACCCACCTCTGACATACTTAAATATGTATACATATATATATACATGTGTGTACATGTATACATACACACACATATATATGTATGTTGTGTTTGTACATATATATATATACACACACACACTAGCTGTGTGACCCTGATTAGGTCACTTGACATCTGTCTGCCTTAGTTTCCACATCTGTACAGTGGGAATAATAATAGCATCTACCTCCCTCAAGAGTTGTCTTTAGGATCAAATGAGATATTTTTAAGCACTTTGCAAATTACTTCCAACACTATATAAATGCTAGCTATTATTGCTATTAAGTCACTTCTCCATCTGAGCCTCAGTTAAAATTGATAAAATGTAAGGAATAATATTTGCAATAACTGCCTCACAGGTTTGTGATAAGGAAGGTACTCTGTACACCCTGAAGCACCACAGAAATGTGATGATGATGGTGGTGATGACAACAACAACCACCTGGATTCGAGTCCCACCTCTCCCCTCTCCCACCCCTGTAGACCACCCTCAGACATAAGATGACCTGGCCAAGTTACTTAGCCTATCAATGCTCTCAGGGAATTCTCTGGGTTTCTAAGTTATGAGGAAGGTGCTGACCTGGGATGTCAGGAGTTCCTCACAGGGAGCTCCTTACAGTTTTGAAATCATAGGTCTACCCTCCAAAATAAGAACCGAAATTGCAATAATAATGAGGAGGAGAACACAAATTGGTTCAAGAAGTGTTAGGTAAACTCCTGATAGCAGAGAAATGGGAGGCTTAAGAATATTTACAAACAGACACTTATTAGTGTAGATGTCATAGCTTCCTATTAGATATTAGCTTCTTCAGGGGGCAGGGTCTGTATCCTTTTTTTCATGGATGAATCGATGAATGAGTAAGTCACTGAGTGAGTGAAAAAGCATTTATTGTTTATTGTGTACAAAGCCTTGTGCTAAACGCTGAGAATGCAAAGAGAAGAGTAAGGCAACCTTTGCTATCAGGGAGGTCCCATTTTAATGGGGGAGAGGGTTCTTCTCTGCCATAGAGAGACAGAAAGTGGTCCTTAGGATGGGGGCAGCAATGTTGATGGTGATACATCTTCTTTATCACAGCTATTGAGTCATTCAACCGCACCCAGGATGTTTGTCAGGTGAAGGTTCTTTTCTGGGTCTTCAGTAGCTGTCCATGGTAGCTGAGAAGGCAAGAGAGGCAGTGCCTGTGGAGGCAACTTCCAGGTCGTGTGTTCACAAGGTTCGCTTCCCCCTGAGGATGACTTCAGGGGCAGGGCTGGATGCAGGACCCCTGCAGGTAAATCTTTGCCTCTTCACTGTCCCTCACAGAGTTCCTCATACAGCAGCCCCTTACCAATATTTACCGGATTAAGTTAGACTGTCAATTTGCAGAGGAGGAAACTGAAGCTTAGGAAGAAGAAATAATTTGCAATAGCGATTCAGCACCAGCTCATACATTTAGAATTGATCCAAACAACTTCAGTTGATATGCAAGTTTTAGAGGAAGACAATACTGTGGGATGTGATGTCCACCCGCATAGGGAATGTTAATTAACCATCGTCCTCCCCACATCCCCCAACACACACAACAGATTCTTCAGGGTACATCACTAAAGCCAGCACCTCCCACCCTCCAGAGATAATCCTCCCCACCCAAACCTCTGCATTTTGTTCTAGTCTATTAGTCAAAAGGGATTGGGTCCCCCCCCCCTTGTTCTACATCATCGAGGCAGAAAATCAATGGAGAACTGAGCAGTCCCCATAGACCAACTCAGCTCAGCCTCTGCCACCACATGGCAAATGCCCCAGGGAGTATCTTCCCTGGCTTTGTCTCCTCCAGAGACAAGCTGATTCTCTTGCTAGTTCCTACACGCTTGCTCAGGCATATACACATGCACGGTAGCATGCACATACCTAATTGGAACTGGAGGATTGTAATGGTACCCCACAGTCTCAAGGGACACTTCAAAGGAAGGAAATGTGGCCCCATCCTTAGCTGTAGCAGATGGCTTCTTCAAGGTGACTAATTTTATAGTGTGCCGCCTGCCCGGGTCCACCAAGAGGGAAAGACAGTTCTCAAATGGCTGACTCCAAGACGTTTCTCAGAGCAGAAAAAGGAAAAACATTTGGAGGAAGAATTTTCTATTCCAGCGACCATGGGATTGCTGAAGTCCAGGGCCAAGAAGAGGTCTGGCTCACCCATAGGCACTGGGCCTATAGTATCCCAGTAGCTAAAAGAAAGACTGTCTGTTCCCCAACATATAAATGATCAAAACACATAAATAAGCCACTCTTAAAGAGAGGAACCCAAGTTATCAACAACAATACAAAAAATTCTTTGAATCCCTAATAATAAGAGTAAAGCCATACCCTTTGACACAAATGTTGCATTCTGGACCCTATAGCCCAAGGAACTATTGACAAAAGAAAGTCCCCATATATGCCTAGCTTATTTATAGCAGCACTTTTTGTGATAGCAAAGAATTGGAGACAAAGTAGATGCCCACCAATTAGGGAATGGCTAAACAAGATGTGGTAGATGAATGTAAGAGAGTGTTACAAAGCTTTAAGAAATTATGAATATAGAGAAGCACTAAACAGATCTACATGGACTGATGTGGAATGAAGTAAGTTGAACCAAGAAAACAACACAACTGTACCAAGTGGAAAAAACCATCACACACATGAAAAAAAAATAAGGGGGGAGGATAGGGAGGGAGAAAAATTTGGAACTCCAAGTCTTACAAAAATAAATGTATAAAACTATCTTTACAATGTAATTGGGAAAAATAAAATACTATTAAGTTAAAAAAAGGAAAAAAGAAAAAAAAGCACATGGTTTGCCCAGGGTTATCTGGTTTGATCCTCACAACAACCCTGTGAGGTAGGTCCTATTATTATCTCCATCTTACAGATGTGAAAACTGAGGCAAACAGAGGTGAAATGATTTGTCCAGACTCCCACAGCTAGTGAGTATCTGAGGCTGAATTTAAACTCAGGTCTTCCTGACTCCTGGCCCAGTGCACTGTGCACCATGGCACTCCTTAGCACCTTAAAGTACTATGCCAACATGAGTTATTATCTGTAAAATGAGCAGTTTGGACTACATGACCTCTAAAATCTCACTCCAACAATCCATGCCCCTAATTGTGTCATCTTGGGCCAGTCTACCACTGTCTCTGGGCTTCAGTGAGGGGGTTGGACTAGACAGCCTCTAAATCACCTTCCAGCTCAGAATCTATGATACTAGCGTCCAGATCAATGCTATTTCCACTCTGCCATATTGTTCTGTTGGATGATAAAATTCCAGAAGGCCAAGGCCAGTCTCAAGGTCATCTCTGTGCCATTCCCATCTCTCCAGTTTAGGGATGCATGAGCCTGGCTCAGGGCCCCATTTGTTCTGGGTCTCCAAGTTTCAGGTTGTTTTCCTAATTGTCTTCCCTATTCAGCAGTTTGAGTTAAAAGCTGTAAAAGTATGAATGATGATTGCAAATGATCATCATAGAATCACAGATTTGGAGGTGGAAAGGACCCTCAGAGGCCAGCTAACCCAGCCCCCTCCTTTTACAGATGAGAAATCCGAGGCTTAGAGTCACCCAGTTAATAAATGTCCAAGGTGGACCCTAAACCTGCTTCCCTGACTCTAACTCCACCATACCATGCTGTCTCTTTATAATTTATCAGCCTTTTAATGCTCAGAGAGCCTAGGCTGCCAAATTTGTCCCTGTGCCCTATTTATGACAATGGAATCCCTTAGTAAAATCCTCTCACAAAGGACATTCTTTGCTTCCAAAGCCTACTTTTTGTAATAGCTCATTTAGATTGAGATTTGAATGACAAGTGAAGGCTGTATTTTTTCCCAAGTATCACTGCAAATCCATTCTAGAATTTCACCTTTGGGCCACTAATTCTGCAAGGAAGCAGCTGACACATCAGACTCTCTGACATTTCTGGCCCTTGTTCTAATGACAGCAAGGGCCTGTCCCTATCAAGGCCTATTCACTTGGCACAGAAGGAACCAACAAATAGGGATTTTTCATAACCCCTGGGCTATGTCTACCATTATTCATAGATAAGAGAATTTCCCAGTCCACAGTCTCAGTGGCAGAGGCAAGTCAAGAGGGGATATTGTAGACCTATGTGACCATAGATAAGTGATTTGATGTTGGACTTGGCGCATAACCATGACCTGCCAATACATCAGCCCTGGAAAGAAGTGAGATGGGAGACACACATCACTAGCAGGTCTAGCTAAAGTCTCAGGGATGAGAATTGTGTTGGACAGTCATTGGTGATAGTTATTTCACCAATACCTCTGGTAGGCTGCTTCCTGATCCATTCCTTCTGACTTAAAATCTCCACTCTGCCCTTGGCTTTCCCAATTTTGTTTCAGCCCTTAGGATTTTAACATTTTGAAAAACCACAGCTTCTTAACCCAGTCTGGAATCTAGTTCACATTTAGATGAATTTCGATATGACCCCAACTTTCTTTTCCCAAGAAAAACCTTGATTGTACTCATCACTAAGCATGTGTTACCTTCCTTCTCTCTTCTCTCTAACCACTCTCTTCTCCCACCCCACCTTCACACCACCTGCCATGAGATACAACAAAGACCTGGCTTCTAATTCAATGTTTGCTGCAAACTTGCTGTGTGACCTTAGACAACTTGCTTAACCCCTCTGTGTCTCAGACAGTCCTCATCAGTACTCATTCAGTATTCCTTGAGCTATCTTCCAGAGCTATTACTGTGATAAAAATGAGAAGATAATGAAAAAAAACTTTGGGGAAAATGTTTTTTTTAATTTCTCACAGATGCCAAGGCTCTCTGTTATCATCCTTGATTCCATCTCAACAACCCTCCTCCAGAGTCCCAACCAAACCCTTTATTAGCAGAAGACCACAGACAGAGATATGTAGCTTTGAGAATCATCTGAATAAAGATAATAGTTGAATCCATGGGGGTTAGCCAATAAGCATTTATTAAGTACCTACTATGTGTCAGACACTATTCTAGGCACTGTGACTTCAAAGACAAATAACAAAGCAGTCACACCACTTAAGACTACATTCTACTGAGGGGTAAGAAGGGAAATGGAACAGCATGGAGACAGAAGAAGCAGAACAAGTGATGAGAAAAAGAGGGCATAGGATGGAGAGAAATGAACAAAAAAATGAGACAGAGACGTAGAGCAAAAGAAAAGGGATGTGGAGGCAGGAGGCAAAGAGATTGTACACCCTCATTCTGAATAAAGCCCAGGGAATAATGGTGAGAGATTTAGCTACAGAATAATGAATGTCCTGCTGGGATAATTAATTTGCCTTAGAGGGGCTTGTTATTTCTCCACGATATTATATTTATGCAAATTTAGCGGTTGAAGTAGAACACGCCCGATGGAGGGCTGTGATTCATCTCCCATTACTCATCGCTCAGAGCGTGGCAGGAGAAAGATCGCACAGTGAGAGGATTTCCTTTCTTCAACAAAGGAAGGAAACTTCTAAAAGATGAATGGGGGAGACAGAGCTCTCAGAAAAGAATGGTTCCCTCCAAACAGCTTTGGGTCCCTTCCCAGTCTCCATGGCTTTGGGGATGGGCTAGTGGTGTTATCCAAGCCCTCTATCAGCACCACGGACAGAGACAGCAACGGAGTAATGCGTACTAAGAATTACATACTTGGGCTACTTAGTAGGCACCATTACTAGGAAATGCAGCAGGGCTTATCACAGCTGGGCTGCCTTGTGTCGCCATTATTGGCATGCAGAGACAGCATGTTGCTCTGAGATTTAAAGAGGAGGAAAAGCGATGCCTGCTGATGGTAGTTATTAAGAGAACTTTTAGCAGATTCAATTGTTTATGGAGAGATTCAGACACAGGAAAGACCCTAGGGAAATGGCTTCATTATTTGAGAAACCCAGGACACTTCCTGATGTTGGCCATACCTCTGTGAGTCTGTCCTGTTATGCTGATCGATGGGCAAGGAGCAAAGGGAGCTCTGTACTGTATCTGCATTTTCCCCTCCCCAGATATCTGAGTGCTATGGCCATGTGTTATTTCCTATGTGATTGGAGGTTAGTTTTCAAGTACAGTGAAGCCTATGATGATAAGATGTTTCTAAGACAGCAACTGTTTAAGACTCCATCCCATCAATTTTGGGACATGTTTGAGAGTGCTAGGCATAATACTATGGGCCATGTGCTTGTGTAGCAACAGCAGAGTTCTGGGATGGGGGGAAAGATCTTACACAGACTCTAGGGAGACCCAGTTGTCATTCAACTCCAGTTACTAGGATGAGCTAGATGGGACAGGTTTCCTCCTTAGGGCCAACCAGTATAGAAGAAAGAGGGTTGGTCCTAGACTCAAGACGAGACCTAGATTCAGATCTGGAGTCTGACATTAGGTTTGTGCCCTAGTACAAGGCTCTCCTAGACTCAGTTTCCTTATGTATAAGGTAAGAAAATAATACTCACAGTACTTATCTCATAGAAGACACCACACAGGGTGTCCCAAAAGTCTTAAAAAGCATTTTAAATATTTAGTTACTAAACATTAGTTATTATCAGCTTTATTAGAAAGGACCCAACTTTGGCTAATAATATCACTATCTTTTAGAGATAGTATGCCATCATCTGCACTGCAGCTAGGCGGTGCCATACAGAATAGAGCACCAGGCCTGTAGTCAGGAAGATTTATCTTCCTGAGTTCAAATCCAGCCTCAGACACTTACTAGCTGTGAGACCCTGGGCAAGTCACTTAACTCTATTTGCCTCAGTTTTTCATCTGTAAAAATGAGCTGGAGAAGAAAATGGCAAACCATGCCAGTATCTTTGCCAAGAAACCCCCAAACAGGGTCATGAAGAATCAGACATGACTGAACATGACTAAGCAACAGTGACATCATGGAGGACTGGCCTTGGAGTCAGGAAGACTTAGCACAAGACTTAGTGATCTTATCCTTCTCTCAGGGACCCAAGCAGGTCTCTAACAGATAAGTTACTAAGGAGCTACCAATTTGATCTGTAAAGTGGAAGAAGTCTCCATTCCACTGACTTTGAATCAGTGAAATCACCAGTCCCAAATAAAACCAACTTACCTCTCAGCACTTGTATTCCTCACTCCTTAAAACACTTTCTCACTTGTTGTCTCATTCGAGCCACACAAAAGCTCCATGAGGTGCGTTATATGGCTCGCTCTGCCCCCTTCCACTTTACAGATGAGAAAACTGAAGCCCAGAGAGGGAGAGTTTGGTGAAATGAATAGAAGACTACCATCAAGATCTCACAGCTGGATAGAACCATAGGTGCATCTGGTCCAGCCTCCTTCATGTTATAGCTAGAAAAACTGAAGGGGCAGCTAGGTGGCACAGTAAATAGAACGCCAGCCCTGGAGTCGGGAGGACCTGAGTTCAAATCTGACCTCACACATTTGAGGCCCAGAATTCTTAGATAATTTCCCAAAGGTCACACAGGAAGTAGCAAAGGCAGAATATTGAAGTTAGACCCCCTGACTCCATAGTCGTCATTCTTCCCCCTGCGCCATGTTGCTTTGGTGCACATGGAAGAAGAACCCAGGTCTCCTGGCTCTTTCCAGGGTCCCTTCAATCAGCTATGTCCCCAAGTCCAAAGCCACCAGATACCACTAGTCTCTAACAGTCTCTCATCAGCCCCTCCATACTCTGTCTTCCTTCCCTGCACCCTCACTGCCTGAGGAGGCAGTGACTAACTGTGAGTGACATTCACATATGTCACAAGCCTCATCCTGACTCACTGTAAATGTAATTAAACTTCTAAATCCTCCACCGGGCTTTATTATAACTTCTTCGGTCTTAATGGAGACTAACAGGCTGTCATAAAACTCAGGACGTGTTCAAACCTAAACAGACAAAGACAGTCTGCCCCTGCCCCAGCCCTCCTCCCTTTCTATAAAAGAAGGAATTTGATGGCAAGAAAGGATCTGAGCTTTCTTCTACACACGCACACATACACACACACACACACACATACACACACAGACAAGAACCTTGAGCTCCAGCCCATCAGGATGGATCTCTGAGTCTCACAGTGAGCTGGTATCACTGTGGGTGAGGAACTGGAAATAGTGCCAGCTGTCCCTGCAATCCACTCTCTGGGGGCCTGGGTCCGAAGAAACCCTAATGAAACTAGACACCACTCCCTCATGGCTGGTCAGATATAGCCCCAGTCTCGACTGGGGATGGTAGGTGTTTGAGGTAAAGACCTTTCGAATGGCTTGAATGGATGGAGGCTAAGACAAGATGCCAGAGAACCATTGAACTAGAGCTGAAAGACTCTGAAAGCCACCTAGTCCAACCCACTCATTTCTTTTTTAATGTCTTTTTTTGCTTTTTTAAAAATTTAACTTAATTCAAAATTTTTAAAATGAAGATCTGCTTTCTCTCCCTCCCACCTCCCTTCCATGAGAAAGAAAAAAACCTGTTTATAAATATGTATAGGCAAGCAAAACCAACTCCCTCATTTAATAGATGGAGAAGCTGAGGCCTAAGGAGGTTAAATGTCTTAGCCAAAGTCACAAAGGCAATAAAAATCAGGGGTAGATTTAAATTCAGGTCCTTTGGTTCAAGTGCCAAGCTTCATTCCATCTTACCACACTGCCTCCTATACCTTAGTTCAGGGCCTCACACACAGGAGGTGCTTAATAAATGTTTGTTAAATCGAAGTGATATGACCATAAGTCAGGACTGGAATGGGGAAGGGAAAAACTGACTGTCCCCCAAACCCAGCCCCTCCCACCAGAAGCCTTGAAATCTAGCTTCACATCAAGAGGAGTAAATCTAGGAAAATCATTCCCCCTACTGGCAAGTAACATAAACAGGCATTTTATATAAGCCTCTGGAGGGATTTTAGACAAGCCTCTGAACCATCCAATGCTGGAGAATTAACAAGTTTGGAGGTATTTGGGGGAGGGGGAGGCATCTAGCTTTTGAAGATAAAGATGCAGGTTCTAGTCCTGCCCGACACTAACTTGCTGTAATCACCTTTAGTTAAGTCACTTTTACAATCTGGACCACATTTCCTCATCTGTAAAGTGAGACTACATCGCAAAGTTATCATGAGAATCAAAGAAGATTTGGTAGGTAGGGAGGGAGAGAGAGAGAGGGAGAGAGAGAGGGGGGGGAGGAGGGGAGAGAGAGAGAGAGAGGGAGGGAGGGAGATAGAGAGAGAGAGAGAGAGAGAGAGAGAGAGAGAGAGAGAGAGAGAGAGAGAGAGGAGGAGGAGAGAGAGAGAGAGGGAGGGAGGGAGAGAGAGAGAGAGAGAGAGAGAGAGAGAGAGAGCGAGAGAGAGAGAGAGAGAGAGAGAGAGAGAGAGAGAGAGAGAGAGAGAGAGAGAGAGAGAGAGAGAAGGAGGAGGAGAGGAGGA